>NC_077222.1:78715993-79090459 GCF_024763615.1 Phlebotomus papatasi
TAGAGAGGCAAAGAGACAATGATTTAGATTAAAGAGATGTTAATTCCTATGAAATTAATGTAAATATAAACATTTAAATTATACATCAATAATAATTATTAGGAATAAAAAAAATATATTTGAAAATAATCGAATTTGATAAATATTCTAATTAAAGGAATTTTAAAATGAAGACTCATTTGAATAAATGAATTTTGTTTTGAAATCCTCTTTTGAAATAAAAATCTCTTGTTGTAGGGGAAAGCGCGCTACCTTCGGACGATTTATGCTTCCCACAAATCATTTTTTTTTTTCAATGAGTTATAAATGAATTTGGCCCATTATAATATTATATTTTAATAGCTAGTCCTATGCCTCAAATTTTCAGAAAAGAGCTATGGGTGAAATTCATAAGGAGCATAGAGAAAAAATTGAATTGTCCGAAGCTTAAGTCGTCCGAAGGTAGCGCGCATTCCCCTATTGTTCCCTTTGCACTCAATCTTTATCTGTTTTTCGGATTAAAATTGTAATCATTAAAATAAATTAGGAAAATGGAGTAAACAAATAGAAAAATAAATATTTTCAGTAACAACTTGAGCATAAAATCCTGGAATGGATTCGTATAAAAAATAGGACTAAATTAGATAATGGAAAGCACGCTACCTTTGAATAAGGCATATTTTTAATCAATTAACGTTTTTAATTAATTTGATCCATTACAATATTATAATTTAATAGCTAGTCCAGTGCCATGGATCAAATCCATTAGGAGCATTGTAAACCAAGTTAGTTTTCCGAAACTTAAGTCGTCCGAAGGTAGCGAACTTTCCTCTAATTCGAAATCATTTCTAGTTCGAAATATTGAGGTCTCCTGGTTGATTTAGATGAGCAGAGAGAAAAAGAAGTCTACGAACAAGTACACTCAATCCCAGCATTATGCACTTCGTGGTTATGCACCTGACGGAATTATGCACATACAATTATGCAAGTTTGCATACCATTGGGAGTCAATTTATGAAATAATTTTTGAAATACGCATTAATATATACAATGACGCGACCATTCTACCCATTTATTGAAGAACTCTGGCCAAAAAGTACTGTTTGTTAATGCATTTCAATTACTCAGTTGAATTTTTTATTTTGACTACTTTTATGGGAATGTAGGTATGGTTCGCACAGACTGAACCTTCAAACAATGCGAATTTTCTCTTTGTTTGCAAAGGGCTGACTTACCATTTCTCATCTCGTCTCATGGCCTTAATAATTATCTATCTTATGGTTAAGAAATGACGAACTAGTTCTTTGCAAACATAGAGAAAATTTGCATTGTTTGAAGGTTCACTCTATGCGAACCATGCCAACATTCCCCTACTCCGCGCGAAATTCGTTCTATGGCCGATTTATTAAAAAAGAACCCTGCGGCTATGCAAATTTTCTCGATGCATGGTGCCATTTCGCGCGTTTTTTTTTTCGGTCCCGAAAATGTGCATAATCCCGGAATTGAGTGTACGAACTTTAGATCCCAAATAGACTAGTGCCCTAGACACACTTACGACTTAAGCCAAGAGATGGATTAACGTAATTATAATCAAAGTAATGCTTTGACCAAATTTCCATCGGTTTCCCACTAAGCCGTTTCTCGGCTTAAGCCTAGATACGGATTAGTCAGAAAGTAATGTAAATGTAGTCTGTTCATTATTTTGATTATAATTGTCTTAAGCCGTCTCTCGGCTTAAATGGTAAGTCTGTGTAGGGCTTAAAGCACTCGAGAATATTTATTTTGCGTTAAGAGACTGGTCAAATCCGGTTCCGGAATCGCCACGAACGGGACCTATGTCAATGGATAGACATTGGTATAGGTAACAACTTTTGTACCTGGGACCAATGTTCTAAACCATGGAAGAAAATTCTAGAGTATAAAAACCATTTCTTACTTAGAAGGGAGAATGATTAAAAGTATATGAGCGCTGGTTCATCTTTATAAAGAAATGAGAGTAGACGCATTTTATAGATGCTGATACAACATTTAAAAATTGTCGGAACCCAGGACGATAAACGCGAAATACGTTTATCGAGCCGATTTCTAAAAGGTAATTTTGTGACCATTCTCAAAAATGCTGGGGCAAGTGGTACTAAGCAAAAATTGTGAAATTCTAAAATAGATAGCGGGTTCGTATTCAAAGAATTCAAATTATTTAGGAAATATTCACCAGTAGTGTATCAATTTTGGAAAATTAGTAAGTACACTGAGAAAAAGAAGAGGGTGCGATTAACTTTTTTCATATTAATTAAAAAAATATTTCAACATTTTTTAATGTTAATTTTACACCTTTTTAAAGGTAAAATTAACATGAAAAAGGGTAACTTTAACCCCAATACACCTAAAAAGGGTAATATTTACACCGATTTTGGATCAACACTTCAGGGTAAAATTAACATTTCCGGAATGTTATTTTAACTTTTTCGGATTTCTCTCACTCAGTGTAATAATTGTTATCTTCTGCAAGGAAAATATTTCAAAAATATGGCTAAAAATTTCGATACTTTTAATTTTCTAAATTCCTTGTTCGAATTCTAAGAAACTTACGACATTGAAGAAGGTCTGTGGAGATTATCTATAGAAAAAAATTGAGCTGCTATCTTTTTTATCTTGGAAGATATTGAATTTTGAAGTTTTTCGATTTGTGACTTTTTGCCCCAGTCTTCCCTATTCTTATACCGAGAAATTTCGATATGCCCCCCATTGTGGTTGTGGTGTACACCGATGAATCTGAGTAAATTCCCAGAATGAATGAAGACAAATTTTGTCCACACTCTTCCCAATCACAGCATGAGTTTGATTCTCTAAAAGTGTCTTGGATAAAAGGTAAATGGAACTCTATTTGCACAAAATACCTTAACACTTAAGACACTTCAAAATTCAAACAGGAAGTACTTCTTCGACATACACAGACAAAATGTGGAGTAAAGATGTCTTTTCTTTGGCTTTCGAAAACTAAGTTGACGGTAGTCGCAAGCAAAGATTAATTTAAGCTTCATTTAAATCAGTATTCAAATCGTCAAATTCAAATTTTCTTGAATAGCGATAACCTGGTTTTATTGATTTTTACGGTTTTTATTTAAAGAATAAGTAATGGTTAATTGGATAACTATCTTTTATTCTGCTCCAGTGAATAGCACCGAATATCCTTCAATAAAAGGTATGTGAAGAATTTTAACGAAGTAAAATTTCCAACGTATTTTTTTTTGCAAACTTACACTATCCACTTCATTTTCTTTTCTCTTCACCCCTAATTAGTGCAAAAGAAATATTCCAGGAATAATGTCAAATTTCCAGCGTTGATAATACTTTTTATAGCATAAAGTTTGTGAGTTGCCAAATTATCCAACTCGTTGAAAGTAATCTTTTTGATAGACGAATAATCCCCGAGAGATTTTCCCTCTTTTGCAATTTTCAATGACTCAGGAAGTAGCGAAATGTCTTTTCATGTTCCATCCGATGGGATATCAGGGTGAGGAATGGAATATAAGATGCATATAGATACTTATCATAGAGTTTAATTCAATAAAGTAATCTCAAACATGACGGGAATGTGAAAGAAAATAGTCAGAATCAATGAGAAATTGCAAAAAGAACCTCAGTATTAAGCACGCAACTGTAATCCTTAGTAAATTTTCAATAAGTACTCTGTGAATGATGATGATCATACAATTAAAGCAGTTTAATAGTTTTATCTAATTCCATTTCACATTTGCAAGTGCTGAAAGCAAAAAGCATTTCAGGATAAAAACATCATGTGAAAATGGTTTAAACTTTCTTCTTAGATTTCATTACTTCATCCAAATACGTCTTCCAGAAAAAAAACAGTCACACGCAGAAAACTTTTTCCATTTCAAAGTGAAAACTATTTTGATTGGGTAATGTGGGAAAAAAATCTAATGGTTATAAATTTAATTTCAGTGTAAGGTTTATTCCCCTAATGCATTGAGAAGGATAAATTCCACAATCCACATTACATCCTTCCCCCCTAGTCCGCCCATTAAATTCATGTCACAGTGAGATGGGATTGTAAGCTCAAAATTATTATCTATAAGCTCTCAGACATTGCTATATTGCATTTCCACCCAAAGTGAAATTTATGTAGGAAAGTTTGAGAAAGAGATAGAGACATGCTCATATATCTTATGCCATGTAATAGTTCTTTTGTCAGAACGATGCTTTGTACGCTCCTTCTTCTCACCAGCATAAAGCTCATGTGATCGCTTTTCATCCTATATTCAGAGGAATAAAAAGGTGATCAAATCAAAAATACTTGGCAGAATGCTCGAACTTGTAAATTATATTGTTTTCCCTGCAAATTAGCCCAGCTTATGGATAGAGATGGTAAAATTTCAGAAATTTCACGGTAGTCGCCATCTACAAGGCGGAAAAACGTGAAATTTCTTGAAATTTGCCATCTCTACTTATGGATGAAAAAATCGTGTAAGGGATGACTTTCAGGCTTCGTATACTTCATATTTTTCCAATATTCCTTTAATTAACAGACCCATTTTTCAGGAAATGTAACTTAAAACTAGCTAATAAAATATATTGCCACTAAGTCAGATTCATTAAAGAAATAAGTACGGGAAAAAATAATGTGTTCGAAGCTAGAGTATGTGCGAAGCCTGAGAACCTTCCTCTATAAGCATTGTACGCAGGAATTCTATCTTAAAACCTATTCCCATTGCAACATTGTTTATTTACCGATTCACAACCATTCTGAACAAAATCTTAAATCACTTTAATTAGCTAATTTTATTCATAAAAAAATCTCTGAAAGTAATGATAAAACTTTATGCAGAATAATTGGTGGTTCATTCAATACTCAGTTATTATTAAGGGACTTATAAGGAAATAAGCCTAGTTGCTTTGATTTTCCCCAAAACAAAGCAAAAACAAATACATTTCGACTCTCGAGACATTTCGAAATTCGAACAGTAAGTGCTCCGTTCACCATGCGTACGAAGAGAGAAGTAACAATGCATTTTCATTAGCTTTCGGAACCGATTTTATTGTCCTCTCGTTCAGTAATAACCTTCCCGATTTGGGAGCTCTCTCCGGTTGAGGTATTTTCTCTAGGATTCGAAGGTATATCAGAGAGGACTTACCTAAAAACTCCGTTGGAAGTTCGAACGTTTAAAATCAGGGAAAGACGTTTCCTATGTTTTCCATATATTTCTAGCGTGCCGAAAAGACTTTTGAGTTTATTAGCTGTTTTCTGTCATTGTAGAATGAATTAGTAAATAATACAAATACAATATAAAAGCCAATTTAATATAGAATAGGCAACCGAAAACTTCAAATTGGCAACCTAAATAGTTTCGGAGATATCTCGTGAAATTTGTACGAAAACGGGAAAAAATTTACAATAAAATTGGTCGCATTTTTTAGAACTAATATCACCCCCGGTTTAAAATTACAAATTTCATAAAATTGAGTAAGTTCTTAAAAAGGATATTTTTTTTAAATGAAATTACAATTCAAACTTTGAACCATCCTTAAATTCCAGAAAATTACACAAAAATTCACTTTTTGCAGAAAACGTTTACACACTGTCGTTGACATTGTTTACGATTGAAATGTCAAGAATACCGAAATTCGTAATGGCAGAACGATCAACGCTAAGGGCTGTGTGGATGTCAAGAGACATCCGGCCCCTACAAAAACTTTAAAGAAGAGAAGAAGAAGAAGAAGATCAACGCTAAAGTGGTGAGTACGTGAACTTTCACTTTAGGCTTCCGGTAGATTTTCGAATAGGTTTGGCTTGGCTTTGGAGTGGATTTGTCTCTTCGAAAGGTTATTAGTGAACGAAGCCAATTTTTTTTGTCTTGAGTAAACTTGAGTGAACGCTGAGTATGATTTTCAAAATTTTATTAGTCTAACAATTTCACAGATAAACAACTAAGTGATTTTCAGACATTATATTTAATTCGTTAATACCCTTTTCATGATATCTGATAATTTTGTGGTAGAATCAAAAGTTTAGGTTTTTTTTAAATTTTCAAGTTTCTTAAACTCCAGCTGTGAATGAAGCTATTCTTTACAATTTTAGCTTTTCTAGGCTTTTTACCCTGGGGTTCTCATTCTTTTCTTTTTACTGCTTGGGTTACATTACGAAAATGCGTAACATGTTGATTTTAATTCATATTTTCGCTCATAGTCATTTTTTCCTTATTCGCCGTTGGAGTTTTATTCGCCAAAAGTGTCTTGGATAAAAGGTAAATGGAAGTCTATTTCCATAAAATGTCATTGATGTTTGATGAATTCAAACTCCATTCCGAATTTTCAAAGTAAATCTTCGCACAAGGTTGGGAAAAATTGTACACACTAAGTATTAAATATTAAATGCGAATATTATAAGCTTTTTTGCTTTGTTTTTTTTTCTCATTATAAAGTGTAGACTGACACTTAAGAAACTTCGAAATTCGAAAAGGAAGTTTTCAGCCATAACGCGAACTAAACGAATAGTAAAAATGTATTATCCTCGGCATTCGACCCTAAGCGATATCTCTCACGGTTTTCACAGATTGAAATTTACAAAATTATGCGTTAAAGTACGAATCCTTAGGAATGTGTACTTAGGGTGTAGGTCTGGAGTTATTGAAAATCGAAAGATTATTTACATATATTGCTCGCCTTGCGATAGTTTGAGCTATAAAAACGAAAAGTGGAAATGAATTTAGCGGGATGGGCAGGAAAATTCAAAAGCGCATCGCATCATCTACCAAAAAGCTTCTCTCGGAAGAAGAAATGCATCCTATACTCCCTCATGTGGCTTTTATCGTGTTTTTACAACATAAAAGACTTCACGCTGAGCTTTTTCCATCCAGCTCTCCTGCAACAATTCCCTCCTGAATATTGCTCTTTCCTATCATTATACGTTATTTTAAATAAAATCACATTTTAGGACGATTGCATGTTGTTCTCCTATTTCGAAGGAATCAACAAAATTACTCTGTTATTGTCATGGGAATATAGAGTGTAGTTCTAGAAAAAAAGCAATTTATTTTATTCAAACATGTCCACTTCTAAATCACGTCTAATTTTTATCTGTGCCAAAAATTTCTGCCAGAAAACTCTCTACACAACAAATATAATTAAGCCCACCCTGCTAATATTTTTCCTCAGTAAATTTCTCTGCATTAAAATAATATAGAGAGGGTAAAATAACATGAAAAGATGACATAAAACTCCTTCAATATTATCTTCATTTTGTAATGTAATATGTATAATATTTTAACCCCAAGTAGAGACAACTTCCGCCAAACATGTAAACACTTTCATTATATGAAAAAGCTGGGAGGAAAAGTGGAAATATACACATAAAGATGTAACTAATTTCATCCTGAAGAAAGCAAAAACACATACTCTCCGACACTTTTAAGTCATCCCACTCTCAGAAGCAGTTTCCAGAACAACCCCGAATATATAATTTTAG
This sequence comes from Phlebotomus papatasi, assembly GCF_024763615.1. Classification (NCBI taxonomy): domain Eukaryota; kingdom Metazoa; phylum Arthropoda; class Insecta; order Diptera; family Psychodidae; genus Phlebotomus; species Phlebotomus papatasi. The sequence goes on from NC_077222.1 coordinate 78,723,456, forward strand.
TGTTAGTTTACTATAATAATATCTTTTACATCCGCCACTTTTCTCACTTCCTTTCCTCTCTATCTCTATACGAATTAAGAGAAAGCCACTGCATGAAAGTTTGTACAGTAAAATTAATTAAGTTTATTTTGCTAAAATTAGATTGGGTTTCAAAATTTCAAACAACTTTTGTAACTACACAGGCAAGATACAAAACTTCAGAAGTCATAGAATCATTCACCTTTCTTTTCGGTTAGGAAGGTGTCTTGGCTAGGGAAGTACATAGCGTATAATTTGGAATTCCAGACAAACCAATTTTGAATTTAGACAACCCCCTTAGGGGAAACTGGGGCACCACCAAATACGGGGTACCACCAAACACTGCGATTTTTTAATCGGATATTGGATAACAGAGGATAAGACCGATAGGAATTTATAGGCACTATAGGGATGCTTGTCCACTGAAGGAATGATCAAGATAGTCCAAGTAGTTTAGAAATAAAAATTACTGTTTGGTGGTACCCCGTGTTTGATGGTGCCCCAATTTCCCCTATTACTTGATAAAAATTAATTTAGTAAACTTTAAAGTATTCTAAGATATCATACTAATTCAATTACTAAATTGTTAAAAGTCCTCAGTTTCAAATTGGCTTGTCTGGAATTCCGCGTCATCCGGAACTCCAAATTTTATCCTAATGCCTTCCGGTACACTTCTAAATCAAGAAAACTTCATGAAATCAAAATTCGCATGTAAAGAATCGCAGCTTCCATAAGATTATCTGGCTTTACCATTGGTCATTGTCTCTCCCAAATAGTTTGAAAATAAAAGGTCAACAACAGTAAAATATATTTATCGAAATCGATTACTAAACAAAACAGAGAAACAGAGTTCGGTCAATTTCGACATGTTCGACGCAGTAAGGGTCGGGATGCATTGAATTAGAGTGGGGACTGAAGCGATCTATTGCCGAAAATGATTGAAAATTTTCCGGTGATCGCCAGTGGGAATGGAGTCACCTCAAGATTAAAACACTTTTTTAATCTTCCCCAGAGCTTTCGGTCCGGATATGGACCTTCTTCAATTGCTAGTAGAAGCGCCAAATTGCATGAAAAACAGTCTCTGTGTTAAAAATTAGAAATTAGATTACACAGTGTAAACGCCCCAATTGATAGTTCCTGATAGTGCTGATATATGTTATTGTAAATAAAACAAACGATCCTCAAGAAATCAAGAAACATAGTTTAGTCGACCACTGAAGAAGGTCCATATCCGAACCGAAAGCTCTGGGGAAGATTAAAAAAGTGTTTTAATCTTGAGGTGACTCCATTCCGACTGGCGATCACCGGAAAGTCTTCCATCATACACTAACCACGCCAGTCCAATCATCCAATATTGTTGAAAAGTTCTCATCATTACCCAGTAGTTACCATAACAAAATTTAATTGAATAGCATCGTCTGGTTTTCGAATTTTTTTATATCGAATTTACATAAATCGATTTTTCGATTGATCGGCCTATCAACTAAATCGTATAACGTTTGAATGTTCTGAAGAGTTGTTGTAGCATTTATCGAGACTTTTGAAATCATCAAATTCTAGCAATTAGAGCCAAAGCTATAGCCATTTCAAAATTCAATTTTGACCCCTTATATCTCGGGTCAGGGAGGCGAAGGGCTTAGGCTTTTCTTTTAATCGACAGCTCTTAGACCTAGCTAAGATGACTTATTGATGACTTATATTTTAAGAGGTGACTTATTGAAGAGAAATAAAAATCTGGGGTATTCTGAAATGTCGGAAGGAAAAATGGAGGGATAGGTCTAACGTCAGTAACTTTCCGGAAGCGGTTACACAACCGGCAAGACGGGATGGGACGGGACGGGACGGACCAGCCACAAAAACCGATTTTGTGAGTTTTAGATTTTACCTCGGACCACAAGAGGTAATATAGTAAAGAATCCTCATGCCGAAAATGCACACAGGTTCATCTTCGGGAACATTCAGCTCGAAAATTTTGACGGTAAAACGTTAGTCCAAACTCTATCATACATTGAGGATTTAGAATTAGGGATTCGCGTTTTTGCCGTAAATTTCCAAGAAATGTGCACATTTTGATTGTTGAAAGACTTAAGTGTAATCAATGCGTTCCTCATACAGAGAGGAGCACTCTGAGCATCCTATTTACTCCAAGCTTCATTCATTTTAAGATTGTGCGATATTACGACCATTACTATCCATATTTTTTCATACAATTGATACTTTGGAAAGTATCAAAAAAAACACCCATAATTAAGTTTATACTTTTATCGCACTGGTGCTGATTTCGCTGATCCTCGTAAAATTTTCATTTGACACTTGACAGATATGAGGATTAGCCAAGAGATGGCTTAGCGTAATTATATTAGAAATAAAGGTTAAACTACATTTCAATCATTTTCCACTAAGTCGTCTCTCGGCTTAAGTCGTAAGTGTGTCTAGGGCATTAGCTTCATCCCTTAAGTTTGGGGCTGCTCCCTGACTGTATCGACAATAATTCTTATTTTTCGGGCAGATTCCTAAGACTATTCCTGTGTCTATAACATATTCTGGGCTTTACGCTCAGTAACAACATTTCCTATATGGAAGCTCTCCAGTCGAGGTTTATAGTACCGATTAGAAGTATATCTAACTAAGAGAACTTACCTGAAAATCCGTTAGGAGTTCGAAAATGGAAACCTATTTCACTAAATTGAATAAGTAATGAAAAGGATATTTTTTTAATGAGATTAAAATTTAAAAGTTCTGACGTCCTGAACGTCTTATCCTTCTCATCTGTTTCATTGTAATTCTAATCTAGTCGTGACTAGCGAGAAGTCAAACGGTTACGTGATGGACAGACTTACGGCTTAAGCCGTAACATAGAGAGAAGGCTGAACGTAATTATAATTAGAATAGTGATTAGTCTACATTCCCATCAGTTCCCCATTAAGCCGTCTCTCTGCTTAAGCCGTAAGTCTGTCTAGGGTATTAGTTAAAGCAACTTAGAGGGCTTTGAGTCGCACATACGTCTTTTTGAGAATTTAGGGCTAAAATTCAATCCATTACTCCCCATCCATTTTGGAGAAACTGAATTTATCACTGATCTGAGATAGGGGAAAGTGGCCTGCCTTTCAATCCGACAGCCTTTGAATATTTCAAGTTTTTCTTATTTTCCAAAACAAAAACTCTATTTTCTAAACTATAGTCAATACAACTAACTATTTTCTATCAACTTCGATTAACGAAAAAGAATTTTTGTTTTACGAAATAAGAGAAAACAATAAATGTTCAAAGGCTGCTACATTCAAAGGCAGACCACTTTCCCCTAATTCTCTACTTACAATCACATTAAATTCGTGCTACAAATTCTTTGAAAAAATTGTTTTTAAAATGTACAAATTTAACAAAAGTTAGACAACTTTGTGCAGTGTCTGGTCTTTTTCAGTGGTTCATATTCGTATCCCAATGGATCCCAGACATCAGTGGCAGGATGTTTAAGCTTCGAGTGCTCGAGAAGTGAGAAATGTACAGCAAAAACGCGTTGTTCCTCGTGGAATCATAGCTGGTAGGTTGACTATGTCGTCGGTCTTAATTTTGGGAGTATTATTTTGACGTTGCTCTGGAGCACATTTGCAGCATCTGTTGTGAAATTATGAGATTTAATGAGTGCTATCACCCATCCCTCAGCCTACGCCCTCACAGCCTACATTTCTTCCAACAGAGCAGAAGGGTTGTGTGCTCTAATTGCCTTGTATGTGGCCGGAACAATTAAGTCATGTTCGGCAAATTGATTATTTATCCGTCGGGGTGACACACAAGTGCCCCCAAAAGCCAAATTAGGGCTGAGGAGTTAATTTAAAAGCGAGTTTCAAGCGGAAAAATATCGACAACCCCTCATTGGTCGAGAGTGTTAGTGGAGTTTGGGGTGATTTTTTCTGCCCCACATAATTGGATGAATTTCAATCAGCCACATCCTTTTCCTCATTTAATCATCCTTTGAAGTTCTATCGATAGCAAAACTTGTGGAATTTGTATAGGAATAATTCAATAAATTGGAGCTCCTTGCTGCAGGGAAATCCAAAAAGTTTTCTTTGATCACTTTAGTGCATGGTGAAATGGTAAAGAAAACTCAGAAGCGAAATTTCTTCTCAAGTGAAAGAGAAGATATTTTCAATCAGTGAGAAATTCTTCCTACACAGAATCAACAGATTTGAAAAAATTGCCTGCTATTTGTTTATCAGAAAGCTTAAAAACAGTAGAAAACATAAATAAACCATTTGGTTGAAAACACAAAAATATTTTATATTGGAGGTTTTTCCTAAATCGTAAAATTATAAAAAAAAACACTAGACATTTTTCAAAGAAATTTTCCATACACTTTCGCTCACATGGCTAAAAAAAATAGGAAAATACAGCACAATAAGTTAAAATGACCAGTGATAAATTCAGACAATCTTATGGTAGCTGAGATTCTTTACAGGAGACCTCGAAGTGTGTGCAACTCAGGGTGCTTTTGCAATTCGGAATGCGTGAAAATTCGATTGTGACTTGAACTTTGGGAGTACAGAATCGTATCGAGCAAACTGTTTTCGGAAGTAAAAACTAATAAAGTTGGCTTGACACGATTCCTTTTTGACCAAAAATTAATTCACAGTCGAATTTTTACGAATTTAAGTTGCTAGCACCCTGAGTTGCACGCATTTCGAGGTCACCTGTAAAGAATCTTAGCTAGCATAAGCTTATCTGGACTTATCACTGGTCTTTTTCTATTTCAAATAGTTTGAATATAGAAGACTAAGAAAAGAAAAACAAAGTTCATTAAAATCGGTTAATAAATATTAAAGATAAAGCCCGGCACATTTGGATATAGTAAGGGTCAGCGTACAGTGGATTGGAGTAGAGACGGGTGGGACCCATCGTTAGAAAGATCACGATCTCAGATACAATATACACTAAAATTTAATCGAAATCGCTTAATAAACATCGAAATGCAGTCAGGTCAAGACATTTTTGATTATAGCTCGAGTTAGGGAACATCAAGGGAGGAGTGCGACCAACCGTTGGAAAGCTCTCGACCTCAGCTACAATATACAAAAATTTAAAGAAAAAGCATCATCTAGTTTTCGAAATATTAAACATCAAATATTCGAAAATCGATTTTTCGATTTTTCGATTTAACGAACCTTCGATTAATTCGGATTTCATTGGTGTGAGATCTTTTTGGGTTAAATATTCAGAACCGATAGGTAACTGTCGTCAAGAAAATATGCCTCAATAGGCCACGGTGGGCTGGTCATCTGGTGCTCAAGGATGAAGACGACCCAGCCTGGAAAGTCTTTAGGGGCGGACTCTATGCTTTGAGGAGATGAGGCCGACCCAGCCTCCGATGGACCGACGACGTGGACCAGGACGCCAGCTCATTACGGGTGCGGAATTGGAGAACAGTGGCGCGTAATAGGCTCGAGTGGCGACAGGTCAGGCCTGAGCCAGGCCAAGACCAGCAATTGGTTGTAGCGCCGGTTAAGTAAGTAAGTAAGTATTCAGAACCTTGTTAACAACTAGTGATAGACATAAATCAGCTTATTGCAGGTGAGATTCTTAAAGTGAGCAAATTCATATTACATGCAAATTCGATTTGGAACTAAAGATGAGAGATTATACAGCAATTTGGAATCAAATTTCTCAAAAATTGCAGGTCTTAGGTCATGAGACCTATTTTGACCAGTTCCCGATAGGGGAAGTGCTTATAATTTTGGACAGTCTGCATATAAGCATCGATATCCTAAGTTTGAAGTGCGATATTTTCAATACTAATTGACTTTTTTTGTTACTCTCTTTTCAGAAGGATTGTTTAGAAACTTGGCAAGCTATTTATCATCTCATTTTTACTAAAATTAGTTTTAATACGTTTAAAAATGAATTGATAGAGGTGAATTTGACTCTTATTTTGGACAACTTGGTTATTAATTTTTACAACTTGTCTGTAAATTTGGACAGATAATCCGCCTCAATAAGATGCCCATTGTTGTTCATTTGATGAACCAATCTTACCAAGTCCTCTTCCTGTTCATGTAAGGGAAACATAGAATGTCACAGAAGCCCGGAAACTTTCCATATCATTCATTAAAGTGAGTTGACTTCGGTACTCCAAGTACGTGCGGATTCGCTCATTCCCTGCCCTTTCCGGGAGCCTTTCAAGGCATTTCTCACTGCATCTCTTTCGTAGAGATGATGCTCCTTTGTTTCTCCAGGCATTTGTCCAACCTAGTCATCACAAAAGCTAAAACTTCACGAAATTTCGTGAGAAAAACACCTGTCCAAAATAAGAATCATCACCTCACTGGTGAATGTCTTAAAAAATTTCCCATTTTTCACACGAAAAATATAATTCACAAGGCAAATCTCACTTCAGGTCAAATGTACAAATCATCAGTAACGTGAATCAACACAATATTCAATGAATATTCAATAATATCACTCAAAAACAGCGAACAAACTTTGTTAGTACTTCACCAAAACTAAATAAGACTGAAGTAAGCCACGAAGTTCTGTCATATTTCTCGTAAGCAATTGCTCACACTGAATTTTCAACAAAGCAATTTCAACTCAAATCATATTCAAATTTTAACGTATTTAGTGTTAAAATCTTCCAAAAAGAACAAATATTTAGATAGAATTCATTATTCATCAAATATTGGAATAAAAATCCATCATTTTAATCAATTTATTTTTAGTGTCCAATGTTATCCTCAAAGTGTCCAAAATAAGAAACTGGACAAAATTATGAGCATTTCCCCTATACAGAGATCAAAAACAAAACTTAAGACATTTAATAAAAAACATCTAAAATCATATCTTCATAACATTCAACACATTCGATACCTTTTTACAAAACAAAATTGAAAAGACACCACTAGCACAAAAACCTAGCACATTATTTGCTGTACTCTGCAAAAAAAATTGTGTTTGGACGAAATATAGATATAAATGTCATGTTCAATTTTGCCGAATTAATCATTAAAATCGGTTGAGCAAGAGTCGAGATAATTGAGTTTATGTATAATATGAAAATTGGTTTTTCGACTGTAACGCCCCTAGCATTGATCCTACGAAGTTCAAATATTTTAGAAAGTCGTAACGCTTTACGAGACCTTTAATTTGCGCCCTCGCTTCTCAAAATCGGTCAAATAGAACCGGAGATGTTTTGAATTTCGTGCATTTTGACCCCTCATATCTCCAGTTCTACAAGGTGGCTGAAAAAATGCAATATCAGAGCGCATAGCTGTCAAACCGCTGGTGACAGCGGTTTCATATTTTGCATAGCAGTAGTTCATTTTACTGGTTAAAGGCCTACAAAAGCATTTTCGACAACATTTTGTAAAACTTTTTTAAACCGTAATGGAACTCAAACGTGACAATTTAATATCGCTATATTTTGCAGAAAATGCGGAAACAGCTATTGTTAGGGCTCTTTAAAACCCTAAATGTAAGTAAACTTTCCGTTTTTCGAAACATAACTTGGTACAGGGATACTAGTAGCATTTTAAAATGTTTTGGTGGAGGTCTAAAAAAATTGCTTCATCGCTAGTCATCGTTCTTAAAGTGAAGGAACGAATTGAAAGAAATCTGCGTCACATCTGCAAACAAACGATCTCTGAGACGCACAGATCGCAAATAACCATAAAATAAATATTGTTAAAGAACCTATGAAGCCTTAAAAATCCTGAAAAGGACAAGATTTCATCGACCCTCAAAAAAAGTTACGCTCGATCGACGAATGAGTAAATTCGCTTGCACGTTCATGGTCAGTTCCAGAATGTCATTTTTTTCTGATAAGAAAAATTTTCAATAGAGAAATTGATGTGCAAACAAAATAATTGTGCCTCTCTTAAGGAAAAATCATACGATAATTTAGACGTTCGAATGACCACCGGAAGTCGAGGACCACCTTATTTGGAGGTCTGGATTTCCTTGAAGACAAATTATCGCTTTCCCTGTATTATAAACGCAGCAAACCCACGCCACTTTTTGGAAACTTCACAGCTTAGGCTACAGCACTCTAAAATTTGATTAAGTTGCACAAAGGATTTTTTAAGGAAAATGAGTTTGAATTTTAATGAATTTTGTCGCTATCGCAGCGCCACCTGTGGTGACTATTTGAACTTGCATCTGAAAGTGCTCATCAAGAGAAAACCAAAAAACCAAATTTTATGCCAAAATGTTCATTGTGGAGCTCAGAGCAAAAATGACACATATCCTATCTATGGCTAAAGCATAGAATATGCATATGTGTCATTTTTGCTCTGAGCTCCAAAATTAAATATAACCCGAGATATAGGCCGGTCAATTTTCGAACTTTGACCCTTATAGCTAGGGTCAGGGGTTATCGATTGACTTAAGTATTTTTTTGTTTAAGAGGTATATTATGCGGCTGCAACATACTATGAGTCCGATGTAAAATTGAGTTTTTGAGTTACTTAACTTAGAAAATTGAAAATGTTTGTTTTTAATAATAGCGCTACTAGCGGTGGTTTTACGAACGTCCGATGTCAATAGGAAAGTGGTATTTCGAGAACTTTCCACAATGTCTTCACTTTTTAAATTCTGATAGTAGAACCGGAGATATGGCTATTTTAATATTTTTTTGGTTGCAATTTTCACCCGATATAACCTTTGCCAAAAACCGCAAGTTGATATCTTTCTTAGGGCCCAAATAGACTCAGGCTGATCCTCCAGAATATTTATTTTGTAAAAATGTGTAGTAAAGTTTTATTCCAAACTGTCATACACTGAAGGCTTACGATCATGGATTTGAGATCCTTTGCATAGATTTCCTTTACCTAATCCTTTACTACCAAATTTTCGAGGATCAGCCTGAGTCTATTTGGGCCTTTAGGGCCTCGACCGATTAACCGAAAAACGGCTTAGCGTAATTATATTTGAAATAATGATTAAACTACATTTCCATAATTTTTCACTAAGTCGTCTCTCGGCTTAAGTCGCAAGTGTGTCTAGGCCATTATTTAGGGAGCTATTAAGCTCCAAAGAGCGGCAAGCCGGCCGACCGGACGGCCGGGAACGTTACTTAGCCATCCACATATATTCGTGATCAGGAAGTGGCAAAACACATTTTGGCAAAGTTTGGGCCCGATCGCAGGACATGAAATTTTGGTAGGATTACAGTACAGTAGGTGAGATTGTAAAGAGATCATTCAGAAAATACATCCCTGGCGCTAGAAAAGTCCTCAGTGGCCTTCTCAAATGGATAAAAGATGATGATTGTAGCTCTTTCATATTTTTAGGTTTTGCTGTGGGGTCAGACATCTGGCCAAGAGTCTTAAAACTTCAGGTAGAAAACCCTGGCGTGTGCCAGCCGATTCTTGTGTTCAGCCCGAAGGAATTTTCAGGCAATTCTGTGGGCAGTTGCATGGTTAAGGGTGTTTTAAGTGACCTACTTGATAATTTCTTTGTTACTGAATTGTATTTGTATGAGAAACCTCCCCTGCTGTGGCAAAAGGGGCAAAAGTGTTGAGATTTTCAAGCAAAATCATCTCATTTTAATAGAATTAAAATTTTCTGAAATCTTGCGATATTTTTTGAGAGCAATCTTGTCATTTTCTTTGTGTTTTTTTCGCAAAATTTGTTGAGTTTGTCGAAAATGGGGTGATTTACCACCTCCCACCACCAATTTCGAGGATCTCTCCCTCGATCTCTCCCTCACTCTCTCAGCGCCGCTTGAAAAAAACAATTGCGAAATGAGTAGGCTGAGGAAGAGGGAGAAGAGAACTTCTCTGAGAAAAGCTTTCCTATCTTTCTTTCTCTCTCACGCATCCATCAAGTGACGAGCGAGAGAGGGAGAGAAAATGATGAGTATGGGGAGAGGATCTCGTGAAAAACGGGGGATCTCAGGAGCAGGAGAGAATTTCCGCCATTGCGATAAAAAAAAGTTTCCGAAAAAAAGTGGCGTCTTGTGCAGTCGTTCTTTTGTTTTTTGTAATTTTGTGGCATTTTAATGCAAATTTCGGCAGAGTTTTAGTGGAAATCCGTTCAGAGAGAATCTGGGGATAACGTTTGGGGTCAGAATTCTTTTCCGGATGGTGGAATTTCCCCAGAAATGGAGCTTTATTGTGAGGATCGCTTCATCAACTTTCCGGCCTCCGTGGAATTTCAGCTGAATGGACGCGATGCTGGAGAGTTTGAGGGCTTCTTGCCCAACAACAGCCCCATTGGAACACCGCCAGAAACCTGGGAGCAGGAGTGGAACATGCTCAATCAGGAAATTTTCTCCACGATCAGCGACTCGCCTGTGAATTTCGACGTGCAGAATGTGCAAGAGCCTCTGGGTTCTCCGGAATCTCACCAAGAATTGGATCAGCATCTCACTGGCCACCAGCGCAGATCAAGGGCCAAGGGAAAGCTCAAGGACACCAAATCCTACTGCGTCTTCTGTTGCAATAACAAGGAAAGCAGAGAAGTGTACATGAGTCACCGCGTGAAGGATGCCCAAGGAAGGGTGACATGCCCCAGGCTCTTCAACTACGAATGCCCCATCTGCAAGAAGAAGGGCGCCGAGGCTCACACCGTCAAGTACTGCCCGAAGAAGACCATCCTGACGCCCGAAATGGCCGAGATGCAGTATGCCTATGAGCAGGAACGGAAGAATTTGAAGAAGAAACTTAGAGTTTGCATCCCCAGAGTTGAACCCTGGAAGTCCCTTCTTTATTCTGCTCTCTGCCCAAACGACACTCTCAGCATGATCCATTGAATATTCAATGTTTGAATTTTCCTGTATCAAGGTAAAAGTTCTTATCTTGATTTTCATTTTTGTTCGTTTTGAATTTTGAATGCTCTTGTTCTGAGCTTTTTGAAGACAAAGCTCTACAAAAAATTAAAAGTTTTCCTAGTTGTTTACATAAAATATGTATTGCATGTGAAGTAAAATATCTGTTCATTTTTTTTGTGCTTAATAAAGTTTTTTTCGGAAGAGAAGAAAAATAATCTTTAAATTAATTTAAAAGCAAAAAATTGGACTTGACAGTTTGAATTCAAAATCGCTTGAAAAGCAGCCAGTGGCATCTGCGATGTGTGTCTTTGCTATCTGTGGAAAATGTGGAAGTCAGGGGGTCTATTGCAAAATTTCATTGTTCAATTCACTGAAAATTCACAATGAATTTTAATTAAGATTTTAATGATTTTGCATGTAATTTTATTATTTGAAAATCATTCAAATATAAAGGCAAGAAAAACAATATTTTCTGATAAAAATATTTTTGTATTTTATTATTAATTCTTTCTCAGTTCAGATTTATTAGGAATCTGTGGAATCTATTAATAGGGGAGACTGGAGCAATTTGGCAAATCGGAAATTTTCAAATTCAATATCTTCCAAGAGAAAAGAGACCGAAACTTCAAATTTTAATCACAGATTGCCTACGTGAACCTGAATAGACGGCAAAGGTTTTAAGGAATTCGAGCAAGGAATATAGTAAATAAAAAATAATAAAATTTTAAGCCTCCTTTTTTAAATATTTGCCCTTCAGGAGATATCAATTTTCATCGACTTACAGAGCCCGCTCTCTTATCCGGATCGGCGTAATCCGGACGAGTTATCGACGGTTACATTCAAAATAATTTTGAGGTCATGTATGTATGTGTGTTCAGCAAATGCATACATTGCATTGTGATGTTTTTGTTTAATAAATCAAGTATACAATAGACTCTCTCTCAATCGGAAATATGGGGCAAAATGTCATCCGGTTTAGCGATAGAATTGAGCGTCAAAGCCTTTGTAAATTCCACAAAAAGTGCTTAATTATAAAGAATCACAATAAAATAGGAAGAACTACAGCGAATTTGAGCGAATTAGCTTCATAATTAAACGTGAAAATTGTGAACAAAATTTCTCGCCCGATTGAAAAAGATCCGATTCAGTGAGAGTCTACTGTAAATAGTTTATAATTCTCTAATTATGTCTTTTTAAGCTTCTTTAAAACTTTTATTCTAATTCTACCAAGGGGTAACTCATTTCTATTTTTTCTGACAAGGGTTTCTGGTTTCTCGGGTTTCGCGATGCAGGAATTGGGTTTCGCGATGCAGAGACTGGGTTTCTAGGATTTCGCGATGCAGAAATTGGGTTTCTCGAGTTTCGCGAAGCAATTTTTGGGTTTCTCGGATTTCGCGATGCAGACACTGGGTTTCTCGGGTTTCGCGATGCAGAAATTGGGTTTCTCGGGTTTCGCGATGCAATTTTTGGGTTTCTCGGATCTCGCGATGCAAAAAGTGGGTTTCTCGGGTTTCGCGAAGCGTTTCTCAGACAATTGAGGAGGGTTTCTCGAGAGTTACCCCTTGAATTCTAAAAAAAAACTTGTATTATATTTTCGAAACGTTGAACAAATTCAAAAAATCCATCCGGATTACGAAGCGGACATCTGTCATATTGTCTACCAATCATAGAAAGCGGGCACTGTACTTTCCTAAATTTTTGCATTAGTGTGTGTTTGCTGAATCATTTGGATCTGCTGAACACTAATCCGTTTTTCATTTGTGAATTTTCCAAACTTATTTTTCCCCAGAAGTATTTTTATTAAAAATGAACACTCGGGGTCAAATTTGTCAGAAGACATGCAGCAAATATTGTCAAAAAGACGAAGAATACCGATGTTCCGCACGGCGAAAAGAAACATCTAGTGACTGGTTCTGATTAGACTGCAGATGATTTCTGAGACAACACAGATTCAACAGGAAGAGAATAGCCTTTTGGAGGAATTTCCCATATCACAAATGTGTTTTTAATGCTTAAATTTCTCTGGAGTTTCATAAATACAAAATACTCTGCGCCACCTTTTTTCTCCTGTTTTACTAAGTAAAATTTACAATTACAGTAGACTCTCGCTTATTCATGGACCCTTTTTCCGGGTGTCATAAAAAAGTCCGTAAGACAGTTGAATTTCAAAAATTTTGTTGGCATATTGTCCCCGTTTTGGGATTTTTTTTTTGTTAAAGTAAATGTGCTCTATGTACTGTAATTCTTTCTCACTGTAACTATTTTGGACAGTACGCATGTTTAGAGAGAATGTCGATTCAGTCAGGTCAGGATTAAGTCCACAAATTTCCAATGTAAACAAGAGATCGTTGGATTTCAAACAATTTGATGTGTATCAATCTCAAAATCCTGGTAACATTTAGGGTCCGCTCTCACGGATAAGCGAGAGTCTACTGTACTCAGCAAACTTCGTTCGGTGCAACTCGCCCAATTCGCCCTTCTGCCATTTCTAAGCCGGTGGAAGAGAATTTTCTTGCCAAAAACAGCGCCTGGAAAATAACTTAAAAAAGCACATTTCTCGTTTAGATTATAAAAAATGGTCTGCATAAAGTTGTAAAGGAATAACTTTCAAATCAAAATATCTCAACTGGATATTTCTGTCGTTCACGATAACTCGTAATAAAACGAAGGAAAATAACAAAAAAATATCCCATATCCCTGACAAAATTTGCCCCAGCAGTTTTGAAAATTTCCACAAAATCATCTTTTGGAAAATGGTTCTGAAAGCGTATTTTTTTGTGTCAGAGGAAAATAACTTCGGCAAAGTTGTAGAGCGGTGAATTTACTATTAGAATATACTCAATAGCAATTATTCATGACCATGTGACATATAAATTAATATCGCAATAATTAAAACACGGATATGACCTTTGATTTCTTTTCCTTTACTTTCTCAAAACCGACGTTTCGGAGGGGTTTTCCTCCTTCCTCAGGTCTACAATTTGCATTTTTGCATTAACATGGAGTTCTTTGATACAGTAACTAACTACAACAATTATATTAAAAAAAAAAACTATAAATTATATAAACTATAAATATAAATTAATATTAAGATTAATACTTTCTGAGCTGCGGAAAAACGAAAAAAGATGACAAGTGTTTTATCTTGCCTCTCTCTCTATCTCTCTCGCGTTTCGCTCGAAAACTGACCGAATCACAGTTGGCACGCATGGAAAATTGCTCGAATTGCCTGTAATACTATTCAGAAAGCAATTAATACGATTCAGAAAACAATTAATACGAACAGTGTAATCTAACTTATCGTATTACTCCACTAGAGCGCACTCTTTCTTACACACGTGATTTTCCATTTGAAATTTTGCATTCTATACGCCTCTCTTTCCGTCTTTTCTTACTCTTTGTATTAATCTTATGTGACACCACGGTCAGATTTTATGATAGCTTGTGCAACAATAAAATATGCGTTTTGACAAATTTTGCCCCAGTCAGACATGCAAACAAACGCCTTGAAGCCCATCCGACTGCACTGGAGCGAAGTATTTACTGTCACATGGACCGAATTGTTGCACCCTGGAGTAATGACACAGAACTGTGATTCGTCACCCCATTCTCCGTAGCCCATCAACCATCGATGCTCTCTGAACCATTTACTCCCCGATTGAGATCGTACACATCATGGGCATAGCCCAGTAACTGCCTCCACTTGATCATCGTTCTCCTTGGGTGGGACACAGAGCCAATTGGATACCTTATGGAACCTAAAAGGGTTCCGATGACACGTTGAGAATCTGCATCCCTCCGTTCAGCGGTATCAACTAGCTAATATAGCACTACCGGATGGACGCGCACAGTTAAATTGAGTTTTCTTTTTAATTTGTTTTTATTTTGCACTTAAGTGACATTTACTCGGCAACTCCTTCGGCAGATTTCGTCAAATGCATCTCGCCCAATTCGCACTTTCGCCTTTTCAGAATGGTTGAATAGAATTTTCTTACCAAAAATAGCCTTTGGAAAATAACTTTAAAAACGCTTTTCTCGTACAGATAGAGAAAACTCTGTTGCACAGGTTGCACAGAGGTATAGAGGAATAAATTTCCTATGAAAATATGTCCACTAGGTATTTTTTTAAATTTACGGGAGCCCGTAATAAAGCGTATCAAAATTTAATAATTTTACCCCATGCCTGTTACTATTTGCCCCAGCATTTTTGAAAATGGTCACAAAATTACCTTTTAGAAAACGGCCCGATAAATGTATTTTGGTATTCGGTGGCCCCCCATAAGTCAAAATCTCACAGCGGATTGTGCACAAGTGCTATAAAAATTTTTAGGGAACATCCGGAGGAATTGAGGCTGGTATAGTACTTGAAGGATTCAAAAACAGCGAAAAAAAATGTATGGAATTCTATATAAGTAATTTCGTGGGGATAAAGATTTTAATTCATACAAAAAAAAATCTTGAAGCAAAGCCTTATATTGTGAAAATAAAGTAGTGAAAATAGAATGTTATAATTACCTCATGCGTAACTACAGGCGAAAGATTGCAGCGTTTATGAAGAATACACAAATTCCTTTGAAGGCGCGACAAATAAAACGACCACATACAGGGAGATATGCAATCAATATATCTTATGCTGTGAAATACAGACTAAAGGAAATAGGATCTAGATCAGAGAAGGAAGAATGTATCTTTTCACATTCTAGGTAATCATGAGAATTGCGCGGAATATTTCTGTAAGAAAAAGAAAATTCCGGATTTAAAGAGAAAGAGGAAGAAGAAAAGTATAAAAATGGAAACGCATTTTGATACAGAAGAGGAATCCAAGACGAAAAATAAGTTTCCGGATTTGAAAAAAGCAAAACTAAAAACTCTGAAGAAGAAGTTAAATGATGACCTAAATGCAGATTATTTTGAATATTGTGACGTGGTGAGTTTATAACAGTGTATAACTGTCAGTTGAAATACAGTTGAGTGGAGATTGCTGAAGAAGACACACGTGTTTGTTTTAAGTTGAGCCCCACCGTTACAATTATTTTCGAGATTGCGCTGCTTTAAAGCCTCTGTCAAAAATTCATGAGCAATTGGCGTCTCACTGTGCACGTTTACTTCACAAAATGAATTCGAATTCAGTAGAGTTTTCATAGCGTGATTGCAAAACATATAGGTGGCAAGCAGACTGATCTTTCAAAGAGAGGTACTTACGGGATGCGGTGTAAGATGGCCGGTAAGTAGAGTAAAGTGAGGTAATTTTGAACCAATTAAAATGTGGAACATTTGAGATTTTCTCATTGTTTCAGATGAGAAAAAAGAAAGCAAAGACCGCGAAATAGACGATATTAAGAAAAGGAAGATTATTTCTTTCTTTTGAATCTCTAATACAACTAGGAAATCACAAATGTCCCAAATTTTAAACGGATCCAAATTACCTAATTTTACCCTAATTCTTTATTTTAATCAAGGGGTTACTCAAGATTAAAAATTTTTGTTTATGATTTGGCCATGATATTATAAATAAAGCAGCTGAAAGAAAGGGTATACCCGAAACAGTTAGAAGATGGCTATCTGCTCTTCTATCAGGAAAATAAGCGTTACAGTTGGAGGTCAAACGGTTAGGGAGTGGGGCACCTTTGAAAGTGGGATACCTTTACATTAGGATTTTCACCTATTTTTAAATAAAATTGATATCGTGATATAATTTAATTGCACAAAGAGATTGAGAAGCTAAATTACATTATGATATACTTCAGTTCCATTTAAACATAAATGAAAAATCCCAATTTCAAAGGTGCCCCACTTCCCCCTATTGTTATTAAAACCTTTCAGAACATCTCTTAAATTAAGATACGGGATATTGAAATATGTGGAACTTAACTCATCGTCTCTTATCTGCTTGTCTTACCAGTTCCACAGTTGGTGAGTGTATTGACTAATCATCGATTCGTCGATTTACAGCACACTGCCATCTATTACTGGTTATTTTTAACTCAGACTCCCGCCGTGGGCGCTTTTGTCGCTTTTATGGAACCTCAACTTTTCTTCTCGCGGACCACACTCTGAAGAAACTCCATACTTGCGGTGAATACAAGCTTTCAGGTACACTGTAAAAAACAGTTTGTCGAAAAAAAGCTCAATTTTATTTTTTTCATGGGAAACGAAAAAAGTGCATTTCTTATCATCAGGACAGCCTCCACATCCGCCCTAGACCCAAATGGGGGCCTATATTATAAGAAAATTCCATATTTTTTTCTCTAAAAAATGCAATTTTCTTATGACCCAATACAATTTTACAAAGAAATTAAAAGTGCTATATTAAACCTTACTAAATCGATAGAGGGACTCTTCCTAAATATTTAGAGCCATCTCTCAGACCCCTCTATATGGATGGAACCCCACAGTGGGCCGAAACCTACATTGCAAATTCAATTTTTTTAAATATATTATTTTGTATTTATTAACCCTCTATCGTTTTTGAGTCACTCCAGAGTAGCAGTACGAAAATCGCATTTATTGAGGCAATAAAGGTTTTATTTATTTAAAATTGCTTTAGTACCTTCAATTTTTTCACCATTTTTTTGAAGATTTGAATTCATTTTATTTTGTTTGGTTACTGTCGTCAGTTTTGTGTGACAGGTCAGAGAAAAAACCGTAAAATTCTTTGTGGAACATTTCTCGTTTTCAAAATGCAAAAAAAACCCTCTAGCACTGAGAGAAATCCGAAAAAGTTAAAATAACATTCCGGAAATGTTAATTTTACCCTACAGTATTGATCCGAAATCGGTGTAAATATTACCCTTTTTAGGTGTATTGGGAGTTAAAGTTACCCTTTTTTCATGATAATTTTACCCTTAAAAAGGTGTAAAATTAACATTAAAAAATGTTAATATATTTTTACACCTAAAAAGTGTTAGTTATAAGGAAAAAAAGTTAATCACACCCTCTTTTTTCTCAGTGAAGGTACTCTGAGTGAAACAAATATAATATTTTCTGAAAGGTGTGTTATTCTACTTCATATATTTAGTTTCATAACCATAAAAAATGAAACTTTTTATGAGTTTTAGGAGCAAAAAATGAAGATACTCTCTAAACCAGACATGTGCTCGTTAAACTTCGAACAACATCGGAAAACTGCAGAAATAATTCTTAGACCTCTTGGAGCCTCTTGGGTGATTCGATGTAAAGAAAATCAAAAATAACCGACCTTTTCATTTAATTGTTCTGTTCATGTAAATAACTGTTTCGCATAATTTCTCTCTCAAAAAACAATTAAAATGGCATAAAAACAGCCCACAGCGAGTAGTCAGATCAAATTCTTGGAATTAATCAATGATAAATGGCTGGAATTCATGGATTTGATCGTAATATAGGAAGAAGCAGATTTTGACTGTGATGATGAGATCGCTAATCCAACTTTTAAATGTCCAAGATTATGAAAAAGACCAGAAGATAAACAATGTATTTCATAGTACCTTCCAGATATACAAAAAAGTGACATTTTCATAGCTGATCTGTGAATTATTTGTTAAAATTCACAACTTCAATTTTGTCAATGCTAATTTTTTAAAATTTTAAAGTTTTTTCCAAATATATATATATATATATATTGTTATAGTAATCATAGAACAGCCATCCATAAAAACATTTAGAATTAATCAATTTTATTCTCTGTTCAATATTTTATGAATAAAAATATTTTAGTAATTTGATATCTAAACGCTTATCATACCCTTTAGAGTATCTTCACGTTTTCTTACCTGGCGCCCAAATTAAAAAAGATAATGACGAACAGATGGTATTTTGAGTTTGTTGGACCATAATTAGCCTAGAAAAACTTATCTCACTACTTTTTCTTGCATATTAAAAAATCAGACGTTAGAGGGTTAAACTTTGACTTTCGAAAATTCAAGATGGCGATTTTTTTTTAGATCATAGAAATATACTGTATACAAATCTTTTACCCTTTAAGGATAAGAAGGTCAAAAATCGGGGGTCAGAAAAAATGACTTTTTCTAACTTTTTCGAGCAAAGCATAACTTTAGAAGATCGTAGAAGGCCGTAGGAAAAATTTCATTTTTGGGTCACCGGTGACCCAATCGTCCTTAAAGGGTTAAACGCGAATATCTCGTAAATTAGAAGAGGTGGATCTCAGGCGGAATTTTCTATCAAATTTTTTGAAACCGGCCATTTTATAGGTTTAATAATGGTTGCCTGTACCAAAATACATATGTCCCTTTTAACTTAAGAGTTATCGAATTTTGAAAATTGCTACATGCCTTTGCCGCGTGTGTTCCCTAGGTCCCCTATTATATTTGAATTGATTTCTCAATTGTTCAGTCTACCATCCTGAATACAGAATTCTTTGTACAAAACTACATTACTTTCGGTTCAATCAGCAATTGTTTTATTTGATATGCTTTTACAGAGCAAGTGGCACATTTTCTTTTCGAAGCGACTAAATACAATAGAACTAAAACAGATTTCTCTATCTCCCTTTTGAGCCACCTTTTGCAGATTTATCGATAACTTAATTGTCTTGTAGATAAATAACGACGTGGCGTTAATTAATTTGGATGGTGCAGAAAATCCAGTGAATTTATTTCAACTTCACTTCATGTATTTATTGACTTTCTCAAAAGATTAACTTTTTGCCATCCCACAATAATGCATTTGGAGTTGAATTTAATTAAAATGCTTCTCACTCTCTTTGGAAAAATTTATCACTTGATTCAACCAAAAATCTCTCTTCACTAAAAGGTGTATTCTAGTGAAATTTGTGTGTCAGAAAATATAGTACAAGAAAGTCATTAACATTCTCAGGGGAGTATTAACTTTTTGAGAGGAATTAAATTGCTCAATTCCCTCTTTTATGGTAACTTTTTGAAAAGTTTCGGGGCGACAATAGGACAAGTTTCTCTGTGAATTTTTCACAGGGTGACATGGGATTGGCCCCAACAATGGAGTGTGAGGAAATCTGAGGGAAATGCTCAAGAGATTTTGTATGCAAAAATTGAGGTTCTCTCCTTCAATTTTCCTTTGACATGAATTCAATGGCATTTCCTTGCATTTTACACAGGAAAAAAGTCGATTGTAATGAAATTTTTCCCATGTCTCCTTTTGGACTTTGAGCTTTTCTATTTTTAGACATTGGTTGCACTTTATATTGCAAAAAAATGGAACTAAAATTTTCAGGAGATATGTCAAGAATCGTTTTTGAGGACAACTTCAAAGTCATTAGTATTCTTCACATGGAAATATTTCTCAAACGGATATTTTCCAGCAAATAATTAATGAGAGTTAGAAGTGCACGAGAATTTATTACGTTAAGACTGCTTTTCATGCAAAATTTTCTCTAAGATTTATGAAAATTGCATCTTTTGTTAGTGAATTATTTCTGGAAACACTTTTTTTTTTTAGAATTGTTTGATGATAGTTTCCATCTCAGAAGCGTCAACGTGAAAACAAGAACAGGATACACATGTGAGTGGAGTATCTATAATGGAAAATCGAATTTAACCTCTGACCCATAAGCACTATCTCCGTACATCTCTTAAACATTTTCACCACCGCAATATCTACCAACAGAAAATCCACAACTCACAACACATAATTTACAGCAATGTTTGCTTACACCTCATATTTATTTTATTTACTAAAAGCCACCAGAGATCCTGCCTGCAACGTCTCTTCCCAGTAACTAAAGGTATTTATATACACCGAAAGACAATTGGAAAAATTGCAAAGGAAAAATTGTTCCCAGAACCAGAGATGAAAAAATGAAAATTCTAGCAAGGATGTGAATGAGTAAACGTCTCCGCATCACTTTTAATTTAGACTGAATTCCAAGGAAAACTCTGAGAGTAATTAAACGAGAATTTTCCCTCGATGTTGAACAGTGCACTTTCAAAGCTTTAATATAGCACCAAAAGCATGTTAAATTCAAATTATAGTTCTCGTTCTTCTATAAATTCGTACACTTTTCCTTATTTTTAAAGAAAATTACAATCAATATGTTTTTCCAGACAACTCATCACTGAGGGAAGTTTATAGTGTAATTTTAATAAACATTTCATAGGGCTGATACTAAAGTTACTAATTTTTACTAAAGAAAAAAGGATATTCTCAAAAAGTAATAAATACTGGTTATCTTGATATACATTAACGGAGTTATCACACTAGAAAATTTCACATTAAAGTTAAAGTGAAAAGTTGCTCATTAAAACTTCTAGAACCACTCGAAATCGCTGATTTAGTCAGGACACATTGCTAGAATTGCTCAATGTCACGATGGCATACGGGTTGTCAGATGAGTGTATTTGCTTTTGAAGCATTTCAGTCGTTTGAGCGAAAATGTCAGAAAATGTGCAATTCTAGTACACTACTGTACACTACTTTTATGTCATGCAAAAGGACCCGCTAAGCGAGAAGAAGGAGGTTGTGGGCGAGAGATTGGCTCCTAACGCGACCTTCACATGGTGTCGTTGAAATTCTCCGGGGCGACTTTTTTTGGACATAATAATTTTCTCCGGATGACTTCGGAGGAATTTAAAGAGCTGCTTCAAATCGTAGTGCTTTATTTTCAAAAGAAGACTATACGAAAATGAGGGAGCCAATATCACCCAAATCCCGACTGAGGTGTGAGTTCCAGCGATTGATGACTCAATTTGCCGCAAAACGGGCTGAAAATCATCAGATAGGGTGCCTCTATTTTTGTATTCCCGGCAGTTGTAGTCCCAAATGACGGTTTCCTAATGCACAGCCTCAATTAATTCGGCCACCATTTCATTTGACCACGAAATCCTAGAAGTTTATGAAGGAATATAAAATGTAGATCGAACACATTTTTGTTTAGCTTTTTTTCTTACTTATCCTCTGCACCGATCTTTTTCAAGGTCTTTTATCCTCTCTCCATTTCGTGCGCGATAAATAGTAGGTATTAGCACTACTTTTTATCACAATTTAATCACGAATAAATTGGTGAGAAAATTGTGACGCAGAAACTACCCGAATGACTGCAATAAAGTAGTACCTGATGAAAATTTAATGAGCAAATTTTGCTCATAAATTTGCTCACTTCTCATTAATTCGCTCATTAATCATCAATCGTGTTTATGCTATTTTAATCTATTTAAACCAATTTTTGTGACTCGAGTCCACTTTTTTATCACTAAATGAATCGATTTCTAAAAACTCTTGACGAAAATTGCACATTAGGACACTTATCAGCAACAATTAATGTGAATAACATTAAAATTTTAATGTGAAATTCTCTAGTGTGATACCACGGTCATACAGATAACCCTTGAATAAGTGGGAATTAACTATAGAGGATACATTATAGAACATAATGGGTCCAAACTCCAAACTGCAAGCGGAAGGAAAGGCTGCTGTTGGAACTAAAGCCGACTGAGGAAGATTCTAAGAATCAACAGATCTAATTCATTTATTTTCAACGCTTATCTAATGGGGTTGCGGGCTTAGAGCAGTTTATGCTATAGAAACACTTACAACTTAAACCGATAGACGGCTTATTCAGTGGGAAACTGATGGGAATTTAGTCAAATCATTATTTTGATTATAATTGCGTTTATGCTGTCTTTCGGCTGAAGTCATAAGTGTGTCTAAAGCGTCTAAAGCATTAGACTTCCACATTTCCTTTATGAATACTACTTCAGAAAGATATTCGAGGTTGACCTCGATACGTTTCGAGGCAAGATCCTGAATTTGTTTTAGCCACCTTGTCCAAGCTCCGTCTTGAGCAGAGCTCAGGGATGACATGATAACATATTTTCGATACTATCAACTGTCAATTCTGAAAAGTTTAAACGATAGCCGTTGTTCCTGTAACTAATATAGATTTTTATCAACAATCTCATTTTTTTAATGTCGCTATCAATGGTCCAAAAATCCGCAAAAATTCTACATTCACTTAATCTAACAGATATAGATTTAACGATACTATCGATTCGATAGTATCGAAAAGTTATTATTCTACCCCAGGCTAGAGGAGGAAATTATTCCGAATAGCTCAGAATAATTCCCTGTTCTTCGACTGGCTCCAGGAACTTCCTAGTCTGTGGATCCTGGTTGAATTGTTCCCGGCGTCCTTCGATAGTTACTAATAGTGGGCTAAAAAACCTTATGTATCAAAACAGAAATTTTCCAGAAATAGTTTTTTTTACCGGGAATATAAAAGTTTAGATTATATATAACTAATATAAAATACAAAGAGGAAAACTGAGACATCAAAAACATACTATTTCTAACAATTTTTCAAAAAAAGTATATAGAATTTAAACAATAAAACTGAGAATATCCATTGTTTTAGTCAAGATACAACTTAATGTTGCCTACGATAGAGTATAGTGGTTAAATCCCATTTACTTTAGTAATTAATGAAAAAATCTCCTCGTCACACACTACCCCTGTGCCAAACATCCCCGGTCTCCCCTACATGCAAAAGTTTATTTAACCGAACAGCAGATTAAAGATTTCTCTTTTGCGTGTATGATTGTGCTAATTTTCCATAAGTAACTCCTTCCAAGAATCTCTCAAAATCCTTAGAAAACTTTCTTAACAATTAGTACAGAGAGTTGTCAGGAATTTTGCAACTTGAAAAGAAACAAAAACTCTCAAAATAGCTTTGTCAAAAAACCTTGAGCACAAAATTTTAAACACACAAATTCAGTGAAATATCTGCAAAGACTCTCACTCCAAAACCTTAATTTGTTTGCCGAGCTTTTTGGCATCCACCCCACAAAAGCCAAAGTTGGTGAAAAGCTCTAAATAGGAGTCCGATGTGGTCAGAGAATTAATAAATGATCATGTGCTGTGCAATTAGGGTGATCTCGGCTCGATTTCCGTATTTTATTGAGGGGCCTATCTGTATCACTCGTCACATTGCCACCCCATTTCCCACGCCCAACCGGTCGCAATGGGAAGGAGATGTTGTGACGACAGAAGCTCCCCACTTCCGCACAATGGAGACCCCCCACAGAGAGCCCAGAGCGCATGCGGCGTGCTGCATTTCCATTTCGTCTCTCCCGCCACTCGCACAAATGCAAGTCGTGCTGTGAATTCCCTATTGAAGCTCACAGGGTGCTCTATTGCAGGAAATTAGGGTTGGGAAAAGGTGGGGTTGCCAAGGGGTCGCTTTTGTAGGAAATAAAAATTTTCTAAAGATTTTTCTAGCTCTCACAGAGAAATATGTAATATAGTCAGATGAGAATACAAACTTTGGAATGGCAACCAGGGCCGTAGCTAGAGTTGAATTTAAGGTAGGGCATCAGTAGTTATAGGTAGGGCATTTATCAAAATTTTTGATTGGTCTATTTTGGTCCGATACATATACTTAAGGGGTTACGTGGGTCAAAATTGGCAAAAAATACAGCAGATTTTGTTATAATTTCTTTTCAACATAATAAAATTCAAATATTAAAACTATATTTCCTGAAGCGAGGCTCTCAGAGCAAAAAATTCTAAGTCGTATGCATTTCCCTATTAAAATAGCGTTTTTTTTTGCTCTGAGCTCCTCAAATTTTCTTTTAAAAATTTATCTTGTGATACTCAAATTTTTGAGATAAATTTAAAAAAAAAAACATAATTTTAATTTCGGTGGACAAGATTTCTCGGATTTGGTTCATCTGTAAACTAAAACTAGTCTTTAACTTTAAATTAGTCTTTGAACTTTAAACTAGTCTTTGAACGAAGGAATCTTTAAAAAATGAAATTTGAATTTTTAAGAAAATTTCATATACAAAAATACTAATTTTGACGTGTTTTACACTATGTTTCGTCTTCTAGAATGTAGAATACATTTTGATCAAGTGAACATAAAATCTTTCGTTTAAGGATCAATTTAACTTATCATCTAACAGGAAATATTTGATTTTTGGACTTTAAATGGACCAATTCCGAGAAAACTTCTTCACCGAAATCTCCAAAAATAAGGTTTGAATGACTAAATTTTTAAAAATTTTAAATGAAAAATTTAGAAAATATATGTTATGTTATTGTTGTATATTTATATGCCTACACTGAGAGAAATCCGAAAAAGTTAAAATAACTTTCCGGAAATGTTAATTTTACCCTGTAGTATTTATCCGAAAACGGTGTAAATATTACCCTTTTTAGGTGTATTATGGGTTAAATTTACCGTTCTTCCATGTTGATTTTACCCTTAAAATGTGTAAAATTAACATTAAAAAATGTTGATATATTTTTACACCCAAAAAGTGTTAAAGTTATGACGAAAAAAAGTTAATCGCACCCTTTTTTTTTCTCAGTGTAAGAGCTTAAATTAAATAATTTTTAATATGCTGAAGAAAATTGAGAAATTATTATATTTTTGCAGTCTTCTTGATCAATGTAATCCCTTAACTATCTTGAGAATGCGTAAATGAGAAAAGGAAATATATTGAGTTTTTTTTTTGTAAAAAATGTAAGAATCTTTACGCGCGTTTTGCTCAGAACAATTGAAAAACATTATTTCATTTAATTAATCATCAAATAATTGCAATTTCAACTCATTAATAACACTACCAAATAGATGGATAAATATTCTTTTTTTTTAATTTTTTTAGGATTATTGAGAAAATATTTAAATTTTTCACAAAATTATCGTTTGACTTTCCATACGATTTTAACCAATTGCATTAAGCACTTCAATCGATAACTCTATTATATTAGATGTATCAGGCCATTTAATAAGAGATTAATTTCTTCTCTACCATATCATACTACAAACAGTTTACTTAGAACATTATCTTAGTTTCTAGTTTTTAAGGTAGGGCATTGGAAGTTTTAAGGTAGAGCATTGCCCCTCAATGCCCCCCAGCGCTGCGGCCCTGATGGCAACACTAACGCCACAGGGAAACATTTTGCAAAGAATAAATGTATTGAAAAGTTGGAGAAGTTGTAAGATTAAAAAGCTACTTAATTTGGTAAACCTTGCAAAAACTTGGAGATTTTACCACAACTACAATATGAAAAAAAAGAAACAATAAAATCAAAAGAGATGGCAAAGCGTCCCAGCTTTGCGGAATACTCGAACTCACGAGATAGAGGTAACCGTGAATAAGATTTGCGTATGAACTTTTAGTGCTTACTGATCTACTAGAAATCGAATTGATTTATAAATCACAAAAGCATTTGCAAATCAAAAAATCGGTACTTAACAGATTCATTACCGATGAAGACCGATGCAGCCGGATTCGAAATTTCAATACCTGTTCAAAAAACCCAAATTTAACCAAATCCGTAAAAAATTACCCCTCCAAAGTGGTTAACTTTTGACCTTCATTAATTCAAAATAGCAATATTCCGGTCATAGGTATGTTTGGACTAAATATTCGCCTGGGATACAACTAAAACATATCCGAAAATCATTGAAAAACCTTGGGCAAATTTTGAGAACAACCGAAAAAAACATGATTTCTCGGGAATGGAGAGGGTAGAGGGGAAAAAGGGGAAAAACGTCTAGAGATATTGCTTTTTTATTGGTGGTCATCGAAGACCGGAGGTCGATATCTCTTACCGCTTTACCTCTAGCTCAGGAATAAACTCAAGGTCAAGTAAAAAAAAATTCCGAAAAAAATGTTTAAAAATCGGTACTTCACCGGTTCATTACCGATGAAGACCGATGTAGCCGGGTTCAGAATTTCAATACCTTTCCGAAAAATTCACATTTAACCAAATCGGTTGAAAAATGGGCCCTCCAAAGTGGTTGACCTTTGTTCTTAAATAATTCACAATGGCGAATTTTCCGGTCATAGGTATGTTTGAACGAAATATAGTCCATGAAAATGGGCCCTCCAAAGTAGTTAATCTGTGGCCTTCATTAATTCAAAATAGCGAATTTTAAGGTCATAGGTATGTTTGGATTAAATGTTCGCCTGGGCTACTTCTAAAACATATTCGAAAATCATTGAAAAAATTCGAGCCAATTTTGAGAAAAACCGAAAAACATGGTTTTGGCGGATTTAGGGGGGGGGGGGGTAGACTAAAAAACGTCTAGAGATATTGTTTTTTTTTATTGGTGGTCATCGGTCATCGTAGACTGGAAGTCGACAGTTTAAGCTCCAGAACGGTATCAAGTTGAAAAAAGACGATTATATAACTACTCTCTCTTTGAGTTCAAGCAGTAAAAATTGTTAAGTAACACAGTTTATTAGAAATGCGATTTAAAAATATATATAATAATTTCGATAAATTTCTGATATTGCATTTCTTTTTAAAAATTCTAAATAGGAAATTAGTAGGAAATACCAACTATTTTTTCTGAGTGTAGTCACACTAAACTAATACAATAACACTAAGTATCCCTACAAGAAGTTCCGGTAATTTGTCCTCTTCGATTTGACATTTTGAAACAGAAATTAGAGTAAGTGTGCCAAATTCCGGCCAGCTTGCAATTTCGACCACCTTTTTTGTTCCTCGAATTTCCATGAACTTTTAGATTTTACGTACTCTAGAGATTATACAATGCAAAAGAATAACAAAAATGTAGCTTCGACAAACGAGATGAGGTCAAAAAGATATTGGAAGAATTCCCGAAGGGCAAGGAACTATGGCTAGTGGCCGAAATAGGGCACCAAAGCTATGTCTACATTTTTATTCATTTTAAAATGTATTAAGAATGATTTTAGAGTAAATAAAAACGGTAAACTCTTTACAAGTTTCCAAGCAACACTCTTACAAAAGAAAAAATAAAAAAAATCAATTTGTATTTAAAATATTACATTTCAAACTTGAGACTCTGACGCTTGCATGCAACTATGCCGAAATTTGGCACACTTTCCCTATATTACATAATTACAACTTTTTTTAACTGAAAAATAAAATTGTAAATCAAGTACTATTTTTAAAATATATATTTTGTAGATACTGCTGTGACCTTAATTCACCCCTCGTGAAATGATTATCAACTCTGCAGATAAAATCCTCATCACTTTAAGAAACCAATTAAAAACAGATTAAGATTTCACTAATGGGTACTTTCTTAAAATAATAAAATTAGAAGTATTCGTCTTTTTTAGCTACACTTGTTTAAATACTGGACTTTAGTTCATTTCTTAGTACACAGTTGTGAAATGATGCACAAAGAGTTTGGTTTTAAATATTTTTTTCAGCCAATGTTAATGTATTGTTTGGAAAAATTGAAAATCTGCGCACCCCCTGGGGATTCCTTCAATGTGTATCATTTATATTACACGCAACCCCCTCGACCGGCACGCCAAAACTATGCATAGTGTTCTCTCCCCAATCCCAAACCAACTCCCAACACCCCTTTTTGAGCGCCCGTTTTGGGGGGTGGAAAATGAGCGAGCAAGTTGTTTGTCGACAAAGTGCCTTTTCACAAAATTCCCATCAATTTAATTATTTAACACACACAGAAATCCTCCATGGTATCTTCTGTTGTCTAATCTGAAACCTTGAACTCTGTATGGTCGGAGGAGGGAGTGCGACTTGCGAGTCAGCAAGGGTGCCCTATTGATTTCCTTATCATCTCTCCCATTTACCAATCGATGGCTTTCTTGGTCATTTCACCGTGTTTGCCATCACAATTGGCGCACTCTTCTGCATTCAGGGTAAATTGACTCTGAAAAATTTGTGGGAGACTTTGGGTGAAAATTGCCAATTTAGATAGATCAGAGCCGGACCTGTTCTCTTTGTTCTCTCCCTAAGTTTGCCTAGCGAGAGCGAAAAAAAAACGATATGGAACGTGGTTGGAAAGTCAGGAAGGAAATGATGAATTTTTTATGCTGAGCCACAGTTGGTGAAGATTTTTCTTGAATCCTCTCTCTCATCTGCAAGATATGGGGAATTGGGGAATTGTGCTGTCTCTGTGAGAAAAAAGTCTTTCGAAGCCGGTTTTAACTTTTTAACTGTGCTACGTGAGTGATAAGGAACCACAGTCATTGCAAATGAAGTGCTCCTTTTTGCTCAAAATGTTCATATTCATTTTATAGGACAAATAGTAATATCCCAAATGCCTTAAGTCTTCTCGGGCTGACTTAAAATCTTGAGAAAACTAATTTAGATAAATTTTAAATTAAATAGGATTTGAAAGTATTTCAAGCTTCTCATAGCATATTAGCTTTTTCAAAAGAAAGATAATTAAGCGACATTAAGTGCAAAAGTTTTGAACAAAGATTTCTATTCCCATTACCTCACATTTTTAATAAAAGAATCCACCGAATCAGAGATGTAGATATTCTCTGCAGAAATCTGCAAGATATCTGACGAAATTGTTTACACGGGCAATAAACAACATAACCTAAAATATTCAGAACAACGTAAAAGGTTAATGTTTTCTCTGCTATCTTATTCTAAAATTTATTTTATTTACAAAATATTTCAATTTCGTTTAATAAAAGTTTCTTAACTGACCGATGTCTTCAAATCTACAAGCATTAGAATTTACATAGTCTCATATTACAAAGACAAATCACAAACACAGTGCGATGAATCTAATTAATTTCTGTTTTAAAATGTATTTAATCAACCCTATGGCAAGTTGTTTTTTACTGCTCGAACTCAAAGAGAGAGCAATTATATAATCGTCTTTTTTCAACTTGTCACCGTCCTAGAGCTTAAGCGGTTATAGATATCGACTTCCGGTCTTCAATGACCCCCAATTAGCAATATCTCTAGGCGTTCCCCTCTTAAAGCTCCTCCAAAACCATGTTTTTTGTTGTTTTTTTTTCAAAATTGGCTCAAGATTTTTCAATGATTTTCAGATATGTTTTAGAGGTAATCAAGGCGTATATTTCGTCCAAACATACTTATAACCGAAAAATTCGCCATTCTGAATTATTGAAGGTCAAAGGTCAATCATTTTGGAGGGCCCCCATTTTTTAATCGATTTGATTGAATTTGGATTTTATTGACAGGTATTGAAATATCAAACCCGGCTGCATCAGTTATAACCATTTTTATTGATTTTCAAATGCTTTTGTGATTTATGAATCAAATTGATCTCTAGTAGATCAGTAAGAACTAAAAGGTCATGCGAAAACTTATTCATTGAGAACTCCATCTCGTGAGTTCGAGCATTCCGCAAGGCTAGGACGCTTTGCCATCTCTTTTTTATATGGAACTATTTGAAGCCAGCTCATGGACTAGTTTACAGATCTTGCAGGGAAAAATTATTTTGACAGAAATCTATAGTATACATTTATCCCTTCAAATGGTACAGAATCTTACAATAGGTAGCCAGTCCTCACTTTTACGATATCTCGCGTAACGGTCGCGGATTCATAGACCACATGCCAAGAGGGTGTATTTAACAAAAAAAAAATCAACTAACGAGGTCTAGGATGGAGTAACCACTTATCGCCACTTTTAAGAAAAAGTGAAATAAATTTTATTATAACTTTTGACCCCTATAAGATAACTCAAATTTGACACAAAGTTACTTGGATGTATTGGCTCTAGATTCGTCAAAACAAGAGTCCTCTAATTTAACGCTGGACTACTTAAAACACTGTTTTTTAATAACAATGCAAAAATAACCACTTCGTCGCCACTTTTTACCACTTTTCGCCAGTTTTGTAACCACTTCTCGCCACCCACTTGGAAAGGTCCAAACTGGATTGTTTTAGGCAATGTTATGAAAATAATACATTCAGCATTCGTTTTTCCTCATGATGACCTTATTATTACTCACTTTAAGTTATTTTTCTTCACTTTTGTTTGAGAAATTCAATTATTAGACTACTGCAGAAAGTAAACAAAGCAGATTTGACAACTGAGAATCTATGAAGCGAAGTTAGTGTCGCCTATTGAAAAACAATAGGGACAGGTGGTAAATCAACTTCAGAATATTACCACTTTCCGCCATGGCTCATTTTTACATAAAAGTAATATAAAATGAAATATTAACTAGAAGTATAAATTTTATGTATTCGTCGAATGTAATTAAATGTTCTATAGAGAAATTGTTTATCCAAAAACGTTAATTTTGTTCTATAAAAGTTTCATGATACTTGGCATATTTGGTAAGAAATATTGGATTCCATGCACTTGATTATAATCTTGCTCTAAAAAATGCTCAAATAAATAAATAAAACAAAAAGATATTGTTTTTCGACTCTATAAGTAGCCGCAGTAGAGATACAAATAGTTTTACAACTAATTTATTTCATTAATGGTGGAAAAAATGCGATTTCAATATGAATGGCGAAAAGTGGGGCACTCACTGGCGAGAAGTGGTGATTCCACCCTATACATTGTATTTTTGCCGAAAAATTATCCCAATTCAAAATTGATCCTAATTGTTTGGAAAATAAGCTCTCTAGAGTTGTTTAATCTTATATTTTGTGAGTGACAAAATTGGGGTGGGTGTTTGGGTCAGTCCCGAAAGCTTTTTTGAGTACTTATTTTCCCTCTTTTCCAAATTCTTAATGAGATTCATTCAAGTTAACTAAGTCCAATAGATTTTTCTTGATGCTCTTTTTGGATTTTAGAAATTAGTATCGCAGTTTTTTTTTAAACTAATTCTATCCTTTCCTATTGATCTCATTTAGAGCTCATGAATCCTTTAAATTTTATTTAAAAAAAAAAAAAAACGTTGAGATTCTTTAAACCTTGAAAATAGGGGAAAGTATTCTCCCTTCAAACGTCCATGGTACATACCTTTGAATAATGTGAAT
Source organism: Phlebotomus papatasi (assembly GCF_024763615.1). Taxonomy (NCBI): domain Eukaryota; kingdom Metazoa; phylum Arthropoda; class Insecta; order Diptera; family Psychodidae; genus Phlebotomus; species Phlebotomus papatasi. The sequence goes on from NC_077222.1 coordinate 78,754,881, forward strand.
TTTCATTAGATTTTCCTAAGAGACTTAAACATTTCTATTAAATATTAGTTAACTTATTATCAATTATTAATAATTATGTGACAATCATATGGAAATCTATTAGGAAAAGTAAAAGAAATTCACATTATTCGAAGACATGGACGTTCGAAGGGAGAGTACTTTCCACTCTACCCCCTGGCAAGTTGTTTCTTTTATATGGAGCGTTTCTACTACAAGTTTTTAGGAAATTTTCTATAAAAGTAGTAGTTAGGTTATGAATTCTCAATGGGTTATATTAGTTAACATAACCAAACATTTTTGGTAATTTGATAAAGTTGTTTGTAATGGAAACATTACGCCACAGAAAGTTCGTAGTAGACTAGGTAAATGAAAAAGTTGTTTCTTTGGTTTTTAAATAAATAAAATAAAAGAAACACTAGTAATTTTGATGAACATAACTTTTTTTTAATAAAATTTAATTTAATGATCATTTATTAAATTTTGCCTACTGCTAAATCTCTCCTACTAGGGAATCTTAATTCTGCTAGAGGCAAAACTAAACCATGATAAAATTCTGAGACTGCAAATATCTCTCTGAAATTTTCCCATTATACTCTTTGTGGGGAAAATTCTCTCAGTTACTAAGAGAGAGAAAATCCACGCGAAATTTTCCCCTGCTCGTTTACATCACACGATGCAGTGAGGAGAAAATCATCGCGGTGTATTTCAGTTGCAGATTTTCCACCAAAGCTCACGGTCTGTTCACGAAAGTGTCTTTCTTGATGTGCCACTTTTTCGGCCCCAACTGAAAGTGTACCAGAATCCTCTGGGGGATAAGTGCATAGCCCATCCCATGATTTTTTCCTAAAACCTTTAAGCAAATAGAGTGAAAGAGTGGCGACAAGAGATTTTGAAGTTAAAAAAAATAAGAGAACCTCTCCCTACCACCCTCCAAAGTGCATCGGAGATTTTTATTGCTCTGCCCAGAATATTTCCCCGAGAGGTCAAAAGTGACTAAAAATTGTGTTATTGCATTTGGGCGGTATGTGAAAATGCAAGAGGGTGTGCTGTGGTTTTCGCTTATTGATTGAGGCTCACAAAGAGTGTTTGCAGAGTAGGAGACTAAAAAAAAGTGTACCATATAATGCATTTTAGTGCATTTGCTATGAGAGATTTTTCTTCTGCAATAAAAATACGAAATTGTGATAGATTTTCATGGTGATATGTGCTTGTGAGGAAATAGCTAATCCCAAGGGGGTTTATTCTCTTTTGGTGGAAAAATTTCTGCAAGAAAGAATTTTGCAAGAAATAGAAACAAGGTGAAGACCTAGGTGATTCCTATGGCTCAGCTTTTTTTACTCCCTCATGCATAACCGTGAATAATTTCTCAAGGAAATCCATTTTTTTTACTCTATCCGCGGCAGGAAAGGAAAAACCACCCCCTAGTGAGGTGAAAGTCGGAGGAATGGCTCAAATCAATTATGTAATTCCAGTGTTGAGTGTCCTTATGGGATTTGCAGGTAGAAAAATCTAACATATATGTATTGCATAATTCATAATCATATTTTGCTTCTTGGTTCTTGACATTGCCCTCTTCCTCCAAGTTCTCAATGCGACTATCGCACCCTTCGCGGATGTCACCGAGCGTTTTCTGGTGTGATGATTTATCTATACGTGTCACATATCATCCCCAATTTCCTGAGACATCTACGGAACACCCCACTTAAAGAGACACTCTATTAACTATCGCAAGAGTCGCATTGCAGTAAATGCAATTCAATATTTTCCCACAGAGCACTCACTTTTTTCCCCCAAACTTTAACTCAATTTTCTCCCCTTGCTTTCCACTCGGTTTTCCTCATCGCACTTTTAATTTTCTTTAACTCAACCAGACTCTAAAAGGTTTTAGAAAAAAAAATATTGCAAGTTTACACAATTCCGTGTACTCTAATGACTCTGTTTTATATCTTTTTAATTTTTAAATTTTTAAATATTTCGACAAAAAAATGCGACAAAAAAATCAGTTTCATAAAAAGTCGATAGTGTTATGCATACGGGATAAAAAAGTATATTTGTTATATTGATGAACCAGTGCAAAAATGTTTATGACACTTTCTTTTGAAATTTATGTCAATAGATTTTTTATTCCATTGATTAAGCTTTACATGACTGTAATTTTTTATTTGTAAAAAAAAATAAATTATAGTTTGTGCTTTATTTAATTCGAAATGGCACATCCAAAATAAAAATCCCCCTCATTAGACTTTAGCTCAATTAGGGGAATGTAGGCATGGTTCGCACACAGTGAACCTTTAAGCGATGCGAATTTTCTCTTTATTCACAAAGAGCTAGTTTACCATTTCTCATCTCGTTTCATGAGGTTAATAATTATCTATCTTATGGCTAAGAAATGATGAAAGCTCTTGACAACCAAAGAGAAAATTTGCATCGTTTGAAGGTTGACTGTGTACGAACCATGCCTACTTTCCCTTATAATTTTGTCGAGACATAAAAAACTTTAAGTATAAAATATTTTCGAAAATCTGTGCCTTTCATATTCAGTCCGTTATAACAAAGGGTGGCAAAGCGTTCCAGGATTTGTGAAATACTGAAACTCATGACTTAGATGCTATAACTCAAAAGTACTTTCGCATCATTTACAGTTTACCGGTTCTCAGGCGATTTGGACCGCATCATAAATCACTGAAAAGATCCCCCAAAATTAATCTAAAAGTAATAGATTTCTTTTTCGAATAAAAATTCGTTTGCAAGCAATTCAGTTTTATCAGAATTTCCAAGACCTTTCAAATGAGCTCAACATAATACCATTCAGTTGAGAAAAACACTCTCTAGAGCATTTTTACCCTTTGACCTTGAGAAATCATGAGGAATGATTCAATTGTATTTTCGTGTAAGGACGAAATGTCGCCTTGGGTAATCTCTAATACATATCCAAAAATGAGAAAAATCGCACGACATGTTTTCGAGCAATCCCAAAAACATGATTTTGGAGGGGTAGGAGGGGCAGGGAAAAATGAGAAGTATGTTAATGGTCCCAGGGTCGACTTATGGAGGTTCTCAGAAGGTTCCAAGTCTCTAACTCTCTGTTTGACACTCAGACAAACAACGAGACATCACTGAAACTAGAACAAATGTTGAGGAAAGCGGTTTCTAATAACGACTTTTCAAGGTCAAAGGTTAAAAAGGCTCTAGAGAGCGTATTTCTCATCCGAATGGTTTTATATCTGGGCTCGTTGGAAAGGTCTTGATATTTCCGATACACTGAACCAGTTTCAATAACTAATTTTTATTATATTACTCTTAAGATGTATTTTGGGCAATGTGTTGAGTGATTTATAAATCGGTTCAAAAAAGTTGTGAACCGATAAGTAATTTTGCTAATCATTTTTATACGTTTTTATACTAATGAATCAAGATCATGGTAATATATTTTAAAAGCCAGTCCACATATTTTCTAAAATTAGAAAATAAACAGAAAGAGACGGCCAAGTGTCCCAGCTTTGCGGAATGCTCGAACTCACGAGATAGAGCTCTCCATGAATTAGTTTTTCGTATGATCTTTTGGTGCTTATTGGTCTACTAGTGATCAAATTGATTCATAAATCATAAAAGCATTTGAAAATCAATAAAATCGGTACTTAACCGATTAATTTACCGATGACCGATGCAGCCGGGTTCGAAATTTCAATATCTGTTCAAAAAATCCAAATTTAACCAAATCCGTTAAAAAATGATCGCTCCAAGTGATTCACATTTGACCGGGGTTTCGGGGTTCCGGGATTCTCACTCGACCGGGTTCCTCGATTCGACCGGTGCGGTGGGGGTTAATTTTTGAATGTTTGATGATCAATTTCATCAATTTCTATGAATTTGTCACTGGTTCGTATTATTCATGGAATAATTAACCTAGATTAGATCATACGCAAAATATTGTAGCAATTATAAATAAATTGAATAAATAAATCTATTGGTCGAGACGAGGAACCGGTCGAGCAAGGGCACTTTACCTTAGATATTTTTGGACGAAATGTTCGCCTGGATCATTCAAGAATCTTGGGACAATTTTGGGAAAAACCGATAAAACATGGTTTTAGTGGATGGAGGGGGGATAGGAGAAAAAGAAAAAATGCCTAGAGATATTGTTTTTTTATTGGGGGTCATCGAAGACTAGAAGTCGATATCTCTTACCGCTTGACCTCTAGCTCGGGAACAAAGTAAAAAAAAATCCGAAAAAGATTATTTAAAATCGATACTTCACCGGTTTATTACCGATGAAGACCAATACAGCCGGGTTCAGAATTTCAATACCTTTCCATAAAAATCCAAATTTAACCAGTTCGGTTGGAAAATGAGCCCTCCAATGCGGTTGACCTTTGACCTTCAATAATTCAAAATGGCGAATTTTCCGGTCATAGATATGTTTGGACGAAATGTTCACCTGGACTACCTCTAAAACATATCCGAAAGTCATTGAAAAAATTCGGGCCAATTATGAGAAAAACCGATGAAACATGGTTTTGGTAGGGATAGAGGGGGGTTGGTAGAGGAAAAAACGTCTAGAGTTATTGTTTTTGTTGGGGGTCATCGAAGACCGGAAGTCGATATCTCTTACCATTTAAGTTCCAGAACGGTGTCAAGTTGAAAAAAAAAACGATTATATAACTGCTCTCGCTATGAGTTCGAGCAGTAAAATAATTGTTCAAAACTTACATCGTCCGAAAATACCGCCCTTTCCCTTACTGTTTCAGGTGTAGGTATCATCAATTAATGTAGCTATATTAATTAATTAATCTAAAATCAGTGACTGGAGTATAAAGGCTATGAATAAATAAAATATTGTGTGATCATCTATTAGGTCAACATGCTTGTGTTAATACACTATAGAATTTCAAGGTGTTATACTAAATTTCGGATATTTTACACATAAGACTCTGAGAGACCCAAAGTTCTAAAGATTAAAAGGCAATCTTTTTTAATATAAAATTGATTTTTCTAACTTCTTCTTGAGGAGTGCTGCTTAGAATCTTAAAAAGTAGATTATCTTGTTTCCTCTTATTTTTATTAGGGGAAACCGGGGCACCACCAAACACGGGGTAGCACCAAACGCTAATTTTTATTTCTTAACTACTTGGACTATCTCAACCATTTCTTCAGTAGACAAGCATCCCTATAATGCCTATAAATTCCTTTAGGTCTTGTCCTTAGAAGTCGAATATCTGATTAAAAAATCGCAGTGTTTGGTGCTACCCCATGTTTGGTGGTGTCCCAGTTTCCCCTACCATTTAAAAATGAGAAATCCCCGTTCTGGAAATTTTCTAAAACTTATTCTACAATATGTTCATTTGCCATTAAAATCTAAAGAAATTGATTAAAAATTATATTTTTGGAATACTGAGACACTAAAAAAGTGTCCGATAGTCCGATATCGCAAATTGTACAAAATATAGTACAACTTCTCTAATTTAATTATTCCAATATGCATTTTCTGCACCGAAATTTAATTGAGTTTTGGAAATTCCCATTTCACCAATCATTCTAAATTGACTTGACCCAAAATAATTTTAAAAGAGACCATAATATCCAAATACGATTTACGGAAATTAAAATTCCTCTTCAAACTCTTTCAACGATCCTAAAAATTGTTTATGTTGATTAAATTCCAAAAGCTGGATGAAAATGCCGCTTCATTGACGATGTCCATAATTTAAATTTTGCAAACTCATAAATTTTTATCATGCTCACAATTCCGGGAGAACTTTCATTTTATTACGGTTGGCAAATTTCTGGTGATATGGCTTTTCTTCATCAAATAAACTTGAACTTTAGTAAATGTTTATTCAAACTACTGCATTTGTGTAGGAAGTCTATAAAATGTATCTGCAATCGATAAATCCGTCAAGTTTGTATTTTTGCTAAATATTATAGATGTGAAACTCGAGCTAGAGAATCTATAAAAGAATTTATGATCATTTTAAATTATTTCCCTTTCATATTTGATTATGCGATATTTACATACCATATACAATTTACATTGAAAATAGCGCTGCTTGTGAAATTTCTTGAATGTCATAAAAGTCATTTTCGTGTTGTACTTTTACCATTTTCCTCGGTTGCGGAGATACATATTAGAAATTGTGAATGGAAAAACTTGAGGAGCGCATCTCTCAAGGATGGTGCATGAAAAGTACGAAAAATGATGATTTCCTCCCCTGTTTTGTGCACAAACAGAGGGTGTAAATTCGATTTACAAGAGCTTACAAGTAACAGCAATAAGCTCCACAGAGATACAATGGATACAATGCGTTTTCTCGTATTTTTAACATGTCGACCTGTGGGTGGAATTGAGCGATAAATTATTTTACGACACTAAAATAAAGTGAATAAACGTGGAGAGTATATAAAGAGAGGGATCTTTTGGACATTCTAAAACGAGCAAAGTTAATTTTTTGGGTGTTTCAAAATTGCATATAAAATTAGTAAAAGATGAATATTTAGTAGGGTTTGGAAAAAAATGTTCAAAACGTATTTCTTGGAGAAAATAAGTGAAAAGAATTCTCTTTTTAAGTGAAAATAAATAAATAAAATTTACAAGAAATTGAGGTCTTATTTGAGGTTTATATAGCGCGAATAAATTTAAGATTAAAGTAAAATCTTCACGATTTCCGCAATTAATATTAGGAAACCCAAGGAATTCACGGAAAAATCTTGGGAACATGGAAAACTCGAGGACTCCACAGAAACTATTTAGGATTCCAAGAACCCATGGGAAGCCGAGAAAATAGAAAAACCTTAAAGTTTGATTTCTCCAAACCTGGAACTAAAGCTCTAACCATTTTGATTACAATTGAGTTATCTCGTGCATACTTCAAGAACAGTCATTCTGAAACCCAGGGAAAACCGGGACAGTATGCCCTACGGGCAGAGCTAGACAGTGAGTGAATGTTATAGTTTCCATCAGAAATAATATAATATTAAGCAATTTAGTAGGTATAAATTCAGAGTAAACACTTCTCTTTCCATTAACTAAATTATTTAACAACTTTTAAAAAATCACAAATTATTATAAGTAAGAAAATCTTCATTTGTTGATGGTTTTCTACCCTGGAGGGGAATTTTGTAACGCTCTGGCAATGCCATATGACAAATTGGTCTCGAATCTTAGGAGAGCTTTTTCGAAAATGCAATTCTGTAGTCGTGACATTGCCATTTGAGCTCACATGGCATTGTCACAAGTCACATATTTGAGATTTCTGGCAATGCAAATGACAATGAATTTTGTTAAACAAATCAACCAAGAAGTAGAGTATTTTTATAAAATCATCACGTAAAGGAATTTCACTAAAAAATCAATGAATTGCATTTTCCAACTCATCCCAAGCAGCAATTAAAGGGAATATTACTGTCGGATGTATGTATTCTAGATTCCAAAAACGAGTCCTATGACGGTTGTCAGAGAGTCGGATTACGGAAAGTGGGGAATAATATGTCGGTAATTATGTAAGTCATTTGGCGTCAGAATAACTCTGAAAATAACCTGCCGATGACTCAAATATGACGCGTGATTTTTATATCTATCCGATGACTCAAAAATTGTCCACCGAGTGTTGGATTTCTCTTCGGGATATGAAATAGAAAATATCTGTACAATTATTAGTCGTCTTTAGCAATTTTTATGACTGAAATGTAATGTCGGAGTTATTTAACTCAATATCAGGATTTCTCATCATCATTCAAACACAAAATACCCTACAAATCATTAAATGCATCTGAAAAATACATGAAATTGACCGTTTGCGAAAGAAAATTAATCAATTTTTATAAAAATTACAATCCCGAATGTAAATAGTGAAAAATATATTTAACAATAAATAAATTCAATATTAATTATTTAATTCTAAAATTTATTATACTTGTCTCAGGAATTTGCTTTAATATGCTGAGTTAATATATGGTATCTATTTTGCTTTAAATAAATAATAAATCGAAATATTCAATTAATTTTATACTTTGTGATACAGTCGCTGAATTCTATCCTCCATGACACAATAGAAAGCTTGAGCCAAGGTGTTTAGACAATACATTAAATTGTTCTTTTAATTTTTTATTCGTTTTAGAATGTTTCATACTGAATTGCTTAAGTAGAATTTCTCTAAAAAGTTGATTTAATATAGAATTCCAATTTTTCTATTGAGTATAGAAAGAATAGGCGCTAGATGAGAGAAAAAAACAAGAAATTGTGTATATTGTACAAAGACCTTGAACGAAAGTTGTGGACGTCAAATTCATAGTGACTGACATAGTGTTTTGTGTTAAGAACGAATTATGCCGCTCATTATTCTTTAAACAATCGAGGACAATCTATCATACATCACGGCTCTCCCAGACACCTGAGGAAGACCATGGCACGCTGTACTGGCCACCAGAATGTCTGAACATCGAAAAGTTACGGAGAAACGAAAAACTGAATCCTCGTAAGTTAACCTCACTCTTTGTAACCCAAGAATTAAAATGTATTGTTTTTTTTACAGAAAAATCATGGATGAGGCTAAATTGCGAAGTGAAAAAGATGAACAGTGCCATTAACGGGGAGACAATTAGGTATGAAATTGCCCTGAGCAATGTTGAAACGGGCAGTGAGCAGGAAGTCCTTCTAGTCCGGAAAGGAAGACAGCAAACTAAAGGCTGCTCTGTTAGTTCAGGTATACATCAAAACTCGGAAGATTTTAATTACTTGTTTACAAAACCCGAGGAACGTCATGATAAGTATTCTCCAGAAAGAGAAAATCGGTACGAAACAGCAAGCACCGCAAGTGATCTTGGTCCTGCCGTGACTCCAACTCAAATTGCAAGATAAGATCCCGTGGAGGTGTGTGCAGAAGGAAGGAATAGATGAGGCAATTCCTGCCCAAGAAATTCCACGGCTTCAATGTGAAAATTGTTTGGTGCTGCTCAATTAGATTAATAATATGAAAGCAAAGTACGATCTGCTGTCCCTTCTTCCGGGAATAAACGTGAAGTTAGACAGGATATTGGAGCAGCAGGAGAGAACTGATTGTACCACAACAGGAACTATGCACAAGAAGGGTACATCTAAGATAAATATATTTCCAATTGCAATTACTGAAGTTTTCGACAATTTTGAGTAATTCATTTCACCGGTCTCATTGTGATCAATTGCCCAAGCCTTCAGCCCTGCTTCAAAACATGCTTCAACTTCATCTGTTGAGTCTTGAACATCCTCATCTGAATGATCCTCATCTGATGAAGTGGTCTAATATGGAAAGAAAGCAATAAACTTATTTTCATAAGAACAAAATTAGTGCGTATCGTTGTTGCTTTAAACTTATTCCAACAGGAATTGCGCGATATTCCTCATTTCTTTGAGTCCTGAATGCCGCGTATTATCTAAAGAAAGCTTCTTCAACTTTCTATAGTATGTTGACGAATATTTAAATGGTCCTTTGTTCATTTTCAAGACCTTATTGGAGATGGATACCACAAGACGTCAATTCCACTTTTGTCAATAAATATTACTCAAAATGACTGTAATACAACACTGATGAACTAGGAGTCGTATAACTCGTATTAAAGTAGTTGTACTGACGGAGTTCTGACGCGTTAGATGACAGTAAGCCAAATGACGCACATATTGAGTAATATTAATTGTTTCCTAATGAAGTAATATTTTCACTGTAATCCGACGTAAATACTACATACATTTATTAACTCCAATTCAGAGTAATTTTTTGACTATATTTTGACCTCCGGAGAGCAGTCATTATTGAGTCAGAGTAATATTTTGCGTATTGGGATATGATATGATAAAAAAACTGCAGGGGAATTCTGTAATTTTCGTGGCATTGTCACGCGTGAGTTCGAAACCTGACAATGCCATTCGAGCTTTTTTTTTGTCATATCAAATGAGTTCGAAAATGCAATTCATTGAATTTTTAATGAAATCACTTTACTTGATGAATTTATGAAAATAGAGCACGTCTTGGTTGATTTGTTCAATAAAAGTCATTGTCATTTGAATTGCCAGAAATCTCAAATATGTGACTTCTGACAATGCCACGTGAGCTGAAATGGCAATGTCATGACTACAGAATCGCATTTTCGAAAAAAGCTCTCCTAAGATTCGAACCCAATTTGTCATATGGCATTGCCAGGGCGTTACAAAATTCCCCTCCTGGTCTATCTTGTTTAGAACTATGTGCTATAGAATTACAGGAGATAAAATATTACGGAGGAAGCCAAAATCCCGAACGCCAAAATCCCGAACGCCAAAATCCCAAAAGTCACAATCCCGAAAACCAAAAACCCGAATGTTCAAAATCCAGAAAGGGATGAAATTATATGGAGGATAATTAGCAAAATAATAATAAATCGGAATTTTGACTTTCAGGATTTTAGCGTTCGCGACTTTGACTTTCGAGATTTTGGCTTTCGAGATTTGGACCGGGACCCAAAATATTAATATTCGGGATTTGTTTCTTGTTCCTTGTAGATTAATAGATAAAATTAGTGTCAAAAGTAAAAGATCTATTATATTAAGAGGGTGCAGGGAGCCCTATAAAACTTACGTTTTAACTCTTTTGGAACTGCAGGGCATACTTATGCTACAAGACAATTTCAGGATATTTTAATTAAACATAATTTCAGCTGAGGAATTAATCGAAACTATATAAAAATATTCTTGATTTGGACATCCTTATTGTTTGTAATCGCCCACAAAAATTGGATTTTTATTCGTTCTAAAAGATTCAAAAAAAAAGTTTTATCTAGAATATCCATATTTTCCTTTGGGTACAAACGAGTCCCAAGAGATGCGAGAGAGTAAAAAAACGATCACTGAATTTGAATTTTTCACTAAACCATTCAAAACACCATTTACTTATGTAACGTACCTATCTTAAGAAAAGAGTTTGTCATCCAGAATTCAAATCAGGAAAGACAAAAAGGATAATAGGGTAGAGTCAGCCCTTTTGGCCATGTAAGCACTTTTTCGCCACCTAATATAAAACAACTAATTTAAGGCATTTAAGAATAAGTAGCATTTCAACACTCATAATATGTTCTGTTCTAATATCCCAATACATTATTACGTCTCTTATTAATTTTTAATTAATTAATTAATTAATTGAAATTCGTTTTAAAACAGGTGGCGAAAAGTACTGAAACAAGCATAATTGGAGAAAATGCATTTTTTTCAATGAGATTCTCTAAAATTCTCGAGACGTATCCAAGATATATAGACAGATATTGCTTCAAAGTATCTTTATACAAAAATTCATTTTAGTCTGACAAAAATATCATACCTTACGAGGCTCCTAAAGCTTAATGGTGGCGAAAAGTACTGACTCTACCCTATTATTAAAATCAACGCAATGTTAAGCTATTATTTTGTTATTTTGAGCACAAAGTGTGTATACAGTGGCGACAAGATAAATAGCACACCTTTTGCGATTTTCCTATGTTGATGTTTTATAATACAATATCAATCTTTATACCTGATCATGCTTTATTTCTTAGAAAAAATAATGCCCATTTATAAATAAAAATGATAAATATTTAATATTTGTATCTGTTAAAACCATGTGTTTTTGTCATTTTATGAATTTAGGTATAATTCGTGCAGACAATTTAAATAGCACACTTTAATTTTCTCTGAAAGTAGGTTAACGTGTGGTATTTTGGGACACTTTTTAGCACTCTCAAGTTTCAAACAGCTTAACGACTTCTCAAATTATTTTTTTCTTTGTTGATACAAATATTTATGTTCCTTATGCTATCCACAGAATAAGATTCTGATCGAAAAATTTTTAAAAATGCATAATTTTTTATACAAAATAGCAAAATATGTAAAGAAGTAAAAGTGGTATATTTCGGGACAGTTGTGTATTTCGCGACAGACACACAGTCGCTATTATGCAAATAAATTTCACCGAGTCTGATTATGTACCTTTAAGTAGAAGGTCTAAACTTCACTCTCTCATAAAAATTTTGTTTAAATTTCACTTTTAAAGTGACTTAAATCGAAAAAAACTGAGCACTGTTTGTGTTAACATCTGCAAAATTGACCACACTGAAGGTTTTGTAAAAAGTGGAATGTGACACTCACAATTCACGCGTATTTCACGCTTTAAATTAAATAAAATTTCAGAAGTTTTATGTTTATATGAGAGCTTAATATTTCATATAGAACTTAAAAATAATTAGCAAATAAATAATTATAGCATTTTTGATGTGTCCCAAAATACCTATATTATGTCCCGAAAAGCACCTTGTCCCGAAATACCACACGTTACCCTATTACCTAGAATTTAGTTTTATTTTAAAATTCGTTATATTCCTGTATTTTTGATCATTTATAGGCATCAATGCCACAAATTTTCCTAAAATAAAATTATGAGAACTGAAAAATCACGTAAATAAAGCTTTTGGTGCAGATTACATGTTTATTTAATAAAGTTTAGGATAACTAAGATTTTTTTTATAAATTGTATTGTTCGAGAAAGAAACCTAAAAATTCAATAAGTTTTAATGATCAAAATCAAATTATGAAAATTTCGAGAAGGAATAACCACTTCTTGAGAATATTGTGCCATTGTTTGAAGTTGTAACTCATGTGAGCATTACTAAGAGTCAATTATGTAAAAATACCCGGGTTAGAAGTGTTTCCATACGTACAGAGTTAGTAAAGTTGCTTAATTAAATCGCTTTTAAGTCTTTATCTTTTTTTTCAATTTATTATAAATTGTGATCATATTCCTTTCCATTGAATGTTTGTCTCTATGGTCTCTATACTAAATTGGTGCTACATTTACTGTGATGAGAACTTTCTTAAACTTGATCGAAATTCGTTTCAGGTCATGAGCATAAAATGTTCTGACGATACTGTGATGCTGTCTGAGCCCCTGAAAGTGGTTCTAAATAAATCCAATTAATTTTGTTGTGATTTAGAAATTAATAATAGAACAGACATCTCTTTAATCCACTCACCGGGAAGCAAAATAGTGGGAGGTGTGGAAAATACGCTGAAGACGTTTAGTAAGATTAAATTTTTCCCAAAGGTGCTTCCGCAAGTGTCGTTATTTTTTATGTGTCTCTTTTTGATAAAATATATACAAAACATTTAAGTGCTTCTGACGCAAAATTAAACTGATGTTGATGCACTTGAGACAGATTTTTTGTATACAATATTCATTGAAGATGCACGAAGGAAAAACGTGCCAAGTTTAAGCCTCAATTCGCACCAATTGATCTTCTCAATGGCGGGAAAATTCGCGCCAATTTTATCTTGAGCCAAGAGGCAATGCAATTCAGCCAAGAACTCACCCTATAAGTTTTTGTACTATTTTTACTTAAATTGAAGTGTAATTAAATATATTATTATCTTTTTGATATCTACAGCCAGCTTAGAGGAGGACTGCATAGACTTTCAGGGAAATTCCGTGGCTCACGGATTACTCTATGTTCCCGGACCAGGCGTCTGCAGTCTCTGCGTTTGCTACCACTCCGAGCCGCTTTGGTGCAAGGCGATTTACTGTGATCCCCCATATGTGAGTCACCTAATAATTCATTCCAAATTTAAGACACAGTTTCTCCTTCAAACTAATTCTTCTATCCTTTTTTTGCAGTTCTGCAAAAATTTCCGTGTCGGCGAGAGATGCTGCGAATTTGGTGAGTTTGCTGTTTTTTTTTGTGAATAATGACCCATTTTCAATCATATTTCTTTCCCTCATTCAAGATTTATAACTTAAAGTATAATTAGCGAGAGTCCTTTTCTATTTGATTTTTATGCTTCAATAACTTCGTGAAAATGAGTTCAAGTGGAACTAAATACATCCTTCCGGAATTGCGGGAAAAAAGTTTTCTTTTCATGGAAAAATAATACACCTCTATGTAAAAGTTTCAAGAGGAAAATTAAAGGCAATGCGAAGTACTACTTGAAGATCAAAGAAAATGTGTAGTTTATTGTGTTCATGCTAAAAGCATCTATTGCACTTTTGTTTAGAGTGATTAGCGTATGAGGAATAGTTGAGTAGCTCTTCACAGATGCAGAAGATATTTGATTAGTTCATAAGCATTCTCTGATGAACTTAAAGGTTCTTCGAAATGAAATTTTTCTGATAAAATGCAAGATATTTAAAAAATTTTGAACAATTTTTAATAAAAGTGTTTCTTGAAAATTATAGAGTAAAGTTAAGTCGGGTAGTTTAATGAAAATTGTTATATATGTAGAAAGTTTTTGAATGGCGCAAATTTGTGAGAATCTCAGTCTCTGACTTTGATGCTAATACCCGTAATACTCAAAAAATATTTATACGTTGTTATTAAGTTTAGATTTTAGCTATATTAATAAAGTTGTTTAACAGTTCAATGCTGTGGAAAAAGTCGCATATTCATAACCTGGAGTAGGGTCGAAGGTGCACCTCTTCGACGGGAAACCTCTATTGATACTTTTGTCAAAATTATGAAATTTATTAAATGTATCTGGTAAAATGCAAGTAATATGATGATATTTTCTGTATTCTACATTTTCTTATAAAATGAGAAGTTCAAATTTTATATCCTAAATCGGTACTGAAAGTGTCAATAGGTATGGCATGATAAGTTCTTAAAGTCTCAATAGGTGTTCCTTTCACCCTACTAAGTTTGTGAAGTTTTTTTTTATCACTGCATAATTTTTCAATGTTTACCGGTTAGAAACCGATTTCAATCGATCTTATATCTCAAATTTGACTGTAACAGAATAAAAGCAATGCAATCAGAGGGTAAAAAAGGTCTGCCACTCACGGTTCGCTTTGGCTGTGAATCAGCTGATCATATAAACGAAACTTATCGGCGTCGATCAGCCGATCTTGACGACTGATCAGCGCCCTTTAAGCCAATTTATCACTTATATAGTTCACTCGCTAACACTACTAATATAAAAATAAGGGTAAAACATTGAAAAGATATGTGTTTTATAATTTTGTCGAAGAACTTGATCGCTTGCTCTGAAGCCGAAATAAATCAATTTTGTATTTGAGATCATATAAATGCAATGCTCGAATTAAAATATTTCGTGTAAAAAATTAAAAATTTCATATAACTTTTGAATTAAATTAATATGCTTCACATTTATTCCAATATTGCCTTAATTTTTTTTTTATAAAGAGTGTTAAAGCTCCTTTGGATCAACCTTTTAAGACTAAAGAAAACTTAAACTAGTTTGATCTTTTACATCGCAGCTTTATTATCATGGAGTTTGATATGTTAAAAGCGTATAGAAAAAAGATTCTTTAAAAATAATAAATTTAAAGATTTTAATCATAAAATATGAAACAGGCTTTAAAGACCGATTTATGCTTAAAGATATGCTTAAAGATTTTTCTCAGAATTGAAGGGTATATGAGAAGGCTTCCAGGCTTCACACTGGCTTTGAACACTTCATATTTTTCCCATAAATGGAAATATGTGACTTAAAACTTCAGAAGATTCAATAAAGGAATACGGACAAAACATGAAGTGTTCGAAGCCAGAGCGTGTGTGAAACTTAAAAAACCTTCCCCTATATTTATATTAAATAAAAAAAAGTTCGAATGAAACATATTCTATGACTATTTCACTGGAAGCAATAAAATTTAAAAAAAAATAAAAATTCTAAATTAAACCGCTAATGCAATTGATAAGAGCTTTGCAAAATCTGCATTTAATGCCATTACAGAAGTAATGGTTTATTAATTTTTTTCGTTAAATTATAGGGGTAGGAGGAGTAGGAAGAATAAGGAAAAAACACTGCCCTAGATAATGTTGATTTATGAGGGGGGGGGGGGGGGTCGTCGAAGGCCGGAAGTCGATACCTCTGACCGTTTGGCCTCTAGTCGTGTTACAATTTGAAAAAAGTGGATTATTGTGAGGCGTATTTGCTTCAATCAGAGCTGGATTTTTAAGAAATTGGAATGTAAAGATTCTTCCATACAGCTGGAGCTTGATTCTCCTAAAGTGTCTCGACTGAAAAGTAATTGTACAAAATACTGTTGATTCGAAAATTCAAACTCATTTTTGAATTTTCAAACTAAAGTTTTGTGCAAGATGTGGAAAATGAATGTATCACGCTATGAAGTTGTTATAAAAGTATTACTCGCAGTGATTATGCCATGAGCCATTTTGCTTTAATTTTCCTTACAACAAGGTAAAAACAGATAAATTTTGACACTAGAGATACTTCGAAATTCGAACAGAAACGATTTTGTCCACCATAGGGGAATGTAGGCATGGTTCGCACAGAGTGAACCTTCAAACGATGTAAATTTTCTCTTTGTTTGCAAAGAGCTGACTTACCATTTCTCATCTCGACTCATGAGCTTAATAATTTTCTATCTTATGGCTAAGAAATGACGAACTAGCTCTTTGCAAACAAAGAGAAAATTTGCGTTGTTTGAAGGTTCACTCTGTGCGAACCATGCCAACATTCCCCTACAGACAAAACGATAAATAAAAAAGTTTTCTCTATGACCTTCGAAACGGGTCTTCGAATTTTTAAATTCCAACTATGAATGAAGCAAATGTATAATTATAACAAATTCATTGGTTTATATCCAGGATACAATGAAAGATTAACATAGAAATATACAATCTATATCACCTCCATGGCAAGTTTCCTTTTAATATGGAGTTATTTGAAGCTAGTTCCTTTACTAACAGAGCCAATCGGGAAATGTTATTTAGACAGAAATCTAGCATATTTATCCCTCCAAAGGAATCAATAATTTCCAAAAGGGGAACAGTCTCCGCTTTTAAGTTATTTCGCGTAACGGTCGGAAATGCAGAGAATTTCCTAGGGCAAAGTACTCTCCCTTCGAACGTTCATGCCTTCGAATAATGTGAATTTTCTTTTATTGTTCTTAAGAGACTTGCACATTTTTATGAAGCATTTGTTAGCTTATTATAATTGTTTATTATATTTATTGAAAAATAAAAGAAATACACATTATTCGAAGGCATGTACGTTCGAAGGCAGAGTACTTTCCCCTATACGTGTTTGTATGCAAAAGTGAGCTTTGGCTTCAACTCCACCAGGCCACATACCAGGGGGGTGATCTATATCACAAATCATAATATCAGTAAAAACTGTCAAATAATAATAATAAATAATCCCTCGATTTTTTCACCCCCCAAAATTTCCATCTCCCACCCCCCGGAGACCACTTTTGTCAACAAATCTTCACGTTTCAGACGATTTCTTAGAAATGTCGTCACGCTGTTTGTCCGTCTGTCCGTCCGACTGTCGCCAGTTCTAGAGGCCAAACGACTAAGAGATAGCGACTTGGATCCTTCGGGGACCCCCCTATAAGTCGACCCAAGGATCATTAACATGCCCCTCATTTTTCCCCCACCCCTCCCCTTCCCCTCCAAAACCATGTTTTTTGGTATTGTTCGAAAACGCGTCGTGCGATTTATTTCATTTTTGGATATGTTTTAGAGATGACCCAGGCGGACATTTCGTCATTAGACGAAAATATCGTTAAATCATTCTGAAGGTTAAAAAGGCTCTAGAGAGCGCATTTATCAAGCAAATGGGGTCATGTTTGGGGTCGTTGGAAAGGTCTTGGAATTTCCTATAAAACTGAACTGGTTCCAATCGGTTTTGAATCAGTTCATAACTGATAACTAATTTTTATCTGAAAATCAATTCTATTACTTTTAAAACTATTTTGGAGGATATTTTGAGAGATTTATGAAACGGTTCAAATCGGTTGAGAACCGGTAAACGATAAATGATGCGAAAGTACTTTTGAGGTATAGCATCTAAGTCACGAGTTTGAGCATTTCGCAAAGCCTGGGACGCTTTGCCACCCCTTTTTTTAATTTTGTCAGAATTTGTCTTATTAAAATAACGATAATGATATGGCAATTAATAAGTTAATTAAGTTAATTTCTTTTTCGTATTGATTTTTCACAAATCCTGTAGAAATTTGCTCTGATATTATTTTCCGTATATGAATAATAGTTTCATAAGATTATTATAGTATCAAATCATTTTCTAACAATTTAGCAAAACTGTTATGAGTTCATCCGTGCACATATTTATCGGATTAAGTGTTAATTTTGTAACCCATTTACTTTTCACAGAGTGTCTCGATCCTCCAGGAGAGGACGAAATGTATCAAGCGCGCCTGAGGAAGCGCGCGGAGATCCTGGCTGGTGGCCGAGCGAATCCTACGGCATCCACCACGAGCCTCCCCCTCATCGCCTTGTGGAGTCCCTTGCTTCTGTGGCTTCTACGTCAGACCCACATTTCATAGCTGACAAAGTGGCGGATGCCCTAAGAAAACCCATCCGACAGCCACAAGTTTTTTGTCCTCGAGATCGTGCGAGTTACAATTAAAAAAATTTTCAGGATTCATCAGCATTATACATTAAAATAAAAATAACCTTTTTACCGAAGATAATAAAAGCATTGAAATTTGCAATAATTGAAATTTTTGCAAGTGAGAAAAAAAATTGTATATGCGATGCTAATTGAAACTATAAAATTGGGCGAATTTGCGCGCCATCAGAAGATGCTCACCAAGGTTTTCAGAATTTTACTGTAACTTAAAATAAAGGACCTTTGAATGGATACTGAGAGAGTAAAATCATTAATTAAATTCTACATAAGGGATTCAACTTATCTCTTCATCAAGCTAATTTTACCGACATCCCTAATTATAGTTAAAAGTTAAGCGAAATGTGAAAAGTTTTTCCCGGACAGAGTAAACAAAAACTATTTAATAAAACCAACTTTATGCTTTATCTATTTCCACAAACACAAACTTACGAGAAGTGACAGAGAAATCAATAAAGGTGAAAATTAATTATTTAGCAGCACGTTTGAAAATTATATGAATAATGGGTCTGTGAGAATAATTTCCAAAGGACTTCTTATTAAACAGAAAAAAAAGAGAACTTATATCCAAACACTTGTTAGACATACCCTCAGAGGTTTTTTGTAGATCAGAATAATCCACAGAGATTTTCTTAAGACAAACAAAACACATGTTAATCTTGTAGATGACGAATAATAAAGAGCGAATCAGCCCCAATAATATTTTTGGACCAAAAAAAATTCAAATGGTTGTTTCTTCTTCTCCATAATAACAATTTTTCCAAAAAAGAAAAAAAGAAAACAAGAAGTAATAATTAAGCAGATTGTTGTGAACAATCTCTCTTTTTTCAAATTTCGCATTAATACAAAAATAATAAACTAATAAACTACGTAGAAAACTAGACCACGGAGATGAGGAAGAAAATCGTTATGCAATTGTAGCCAGCAAAGTTTTTAATCCTTTTGCGCTGATGGACAATTTGCAACAATTGCTTTAATATTTCAGTTAACAATTCAATTGTGTGTGCAAAGATCTAGCCGTCTCGTGATGCTGAAATAACATTTTATTCAGTTCACGGCTTAATATTTTTCTTATTAACAGAATAATAAACACCAAAATAACACAATAAATTAACAAACAATTTCTTCCTGTGCTCATTTTATAATTCTTCTTCTAAAACACCTTTTTTGGTGGCTGTGATTTCAATTTGTACTTTCCACGAGAACAAAAGAAAACCAAAAAAAAAGTAACAAGAGTGGAAGATCGGAAAAGAGGAATGTAACATTGAGAGATTCTCAGCAAAGAATGCTTCTTTTGAATACCAGAGAATTTTTCAACAGACGCGTTTTTAAAACATGAGAAAAATTCGCCTTTGATGCTTTAAATAAAAAAAAGAAATGAGAGTAAAATGATCAATATTCAATAAAAAAATGAAAAATGAAAAATGTTATTAACACATCATATTACCATTAATAACTTACATTATATACCTTATAATGGAAAACTATTTGTAGTTGAGAATTTTAATTGAATAAAACTTACTAGAAAGGACACTTCATTGATTTTTTCTTGTACCGCAACTGCCTCAACATTTTTTTTTCAACCTCGACAAAGCACATGCACTTTTCCGTTGACATTGAGACACTAAAGTTTAGGAGTGTGGGAGTAGGAGGATAATGGTCTTTCCTACATGCATGAAATTTTCGATTGAAGGCAAATACTTCTTACAAGGAATATCCCGTAAAATATTTCAATGGAAAATCTAGAATTTTGAGAATTTTCAATAGTTTCAGTTATTTAAAAAAAAAAACTGTGTCAAATCGATTTAACTTTGTTGAATGCTCGAACTTGTAATTTTAAGGATCACGTCAACAAATGATCGTCAACAACTTGGCATCGCGCTTTCCTGTGCTGACAATGGATTGGATATCTTCAGGTCCTGGCTCTACGCTGCGGACTCTGAAGAAGTCGAAAGGATGCTGAAATCAACGTATGTGTGATGTGACCTCGTGTTTAAAAGTGTTTCTGAACTGTACCAATCCACAGCAAGTGAACTTTTCTGTAGAATTTGTAGTTCTTTGTTTGTCAAATAGAAAGCCAAACAGCCTCTATGGCTAGGTTTTTTTTCTCAATCTCTCTCTCTCTCAGAGCATATCATCCTCCACATTTAGTGATATACGTGCATATGTACAGTAGAGCCCCGCTATAGGCCATCGCTCTATAGTCCACAATTTATCGACCGTTAATTTCAAAACACTGATTTAAAGTTAGGTTATGTTTTTTAGTACGCGACATGCAATGTTGTCATAATTATTTTAATATTTTTGCCAAACTTTATTGAGTAGTTATGATAATTGTGATCCATAATGAAGAGAGCGAGGACAAGTACCGCAATCGCAAAGAAAGTGGAAGCCGTCGAGCAATTTCAATACTAAAAGTCGTTGATAATTTTAAAAAATGACATGGACTATGTGCGATCTAAGTGTCAAATCTGGAACCAAATGGCCTATAGCGGGGCTCTAGCTCCTCTGTGAAAAGAAGTAGAAATCAGAAACTTGGCATAGGATCAAGGGCAATGGAAGGCTCTTTAACTGTGTATATATATACGTTTCCCCCTGCCACTCCTTCCAGCAGTCCCCATACAAAATGAGGACTTTTTCCACTATAACTCCTCTCTGAGAAAAGATAGAAAGCTGAAACTCGTCATGGGAATAAGGTTTATGGAAGGCTATTCAGTCATACAAAATCTGATTACGATTTCAAAAGAAAACAAATAAATAAATAAATCAATCAATCACAGTTAGAAAAATAAGTCAAAATATGTATAATTTTACTGAAATCGATGAATACAATGAGGCCATATCTTTCTCTGTAACATATTAAAAGTATCAGATATACATAATATAAGTTCATTAAAATCGGTTGAATAGTTCTAAAACTTAACATTTTCTTTATTTGGAAACTTTGATAACCTAGAGCGCCCCTTGCGGTCGACTTGTGAACTTATCTATAGCGCCGTTTTGTAGGATTTTTCGAGACCTTTCGATTGAGCATTAGTTGATTAAATTCGGTTGATAAATCTTTGAGATATAAGGTTTATAGTTTTGACTTTGAGCCATCATGTTTCAATGTTCTCCTACGCAGGTTATGCATTGTAAAGACATATCGTCAGTTAAATCAGCATTTATCGTAACTTCATTTTTGCGATTTTGAGATATATACATATTTGGAATCAGCGTAATTTTGTTTATTAAACGAACTTGAGAAAAAGAAACTTTTATAAGCCCAATAAAAATTATATTAAACAAAATTATCGCAAGTGCCCTTAATTAAGAAAAATTTATAAGAATTTATTCTAATTTCCATTTTTAGGGAAGTTACGACAAATTTCCATACAAAATTTTCAGTAATCAACATTTGCCGTAATTTATTTTGTTCGTTTGCGTGGCTCGTAATTTGCAGCAAAAATGTAATATTTCTCAATAAAACGTTCACAAACTCTTCCATATATCCAAAGACAGTGCGAATAATGTAACATGAAATCATTTTAATTCAATATTTGCGAGAAAAAAGTGAGAAAAATCCCTACCCATCTGTCATTAATTCAAAACAAAACAAGCGACGTGGCACACAAAATTTATTCAATAAAACTTATGAAATAAAAGCTTTTAGAGACAGGGATAACAGTATTATTGACTAATTTAGTTAAAGGCGCTTATTATCACTAGAATAATTCAAATTGATATAATGCATTTTAGAAAAATTTCGTAACTTCCAGAATCCCCATACATTGGAAGTAACGGATTTATAAACGATGGAAGTTACGATAAAATATTATTGTGTTTCTTCTAACATATATCTCAATATTTCAGCTTTTAAATAATTTTATAAAGATTTTCTCGAGTTAACTTACAGTATATTAGTGCCACTTTTATTATTTTGACTCAAAAGTATCGCATTCGGGGCTCATTTTTAAGAGAAATAATGATTAACTGAAAATTTCGTCTCCTGAAAAGTTGTCAAAAGGAAGTTACGACAAATGCTGATTTAACTGACGATATACTTTTATGTCCATTTCGAGTATATGCAGTCATTTAATATATTTTATGTTACAATTTATTCTTTCCCTTCAAAAAGACAGTATAAATGCGCACATTTTATATAAGAGATTATTTTTCTTCTACGAAAATAGTTTTTTTTTTTGCTATAGAACTTTTCCTCCATGGTTTAGAGAACTTTGGTCCCAGAACAAAAGTTATTACCTATACCATGGCTTATTCAATGATATAGGTCTCATTAGTGGTCGCACCATAGACCACTTTTGCCTATTTTGTCATTTTACAGGTTAACTCTTTCCGGACCACAACATATCCAGCGAACGAATTTCAGTAAAACTCACTTTATTGTAAGTCTTAGTGGTCAAATATGATACTTTTGTAGAGAAAGAATTTTCTCCGCCTCTGGGAAATTGGAAAACTCATGGGAACTCTCGTCCCCTAAAGAACGCAAAGGATACAAACTTGGACAAACTTCAATTTTCCAAAAGCCAATAATATCAATTTTGTGAATTATTTTTGCATGTCAAATGACTCCTTTACAATGTTGATCACTAAAACAAGAAGAATTATTGACCAGTATCTTGTGGGATGCCCAGGAAGTGCTAAAAAGGACACCCAGCACCTGCTTGCCAACAGATTCCTCAAAATATTTCACAGAATAACACTTTAACACACATTTCTCTCAACAGGATGTTATTGCAGACACATTAAGCTTTCTCAAGAGCCAAAAAAACACTTCCTGGACAATCAGAATTTACCAAAATCTGGAAGAATAGGAAAAACTTCCTCGAAAGCAATCTCCCTCGCTGCCAAATGTCAAAATTATCGGCCATATTGACAAAAATTTCGCTCCCGCTTGGAATTTTCTTACAAGGTTGGTGTCAAAAAGCAAATGGCGGACATTGGCGGGATAACCTTACATTTGACCTCTAGATTCTTGCGGACGAGAATTCCCATCAAGTTTGAACAAGTTTTTTTAAAATTTATGAAAAAATTGTTTTTCGAATTTATGTAATCTGTAATTGTTAATTATCATACTTATTGGCCCCGAGAGGTTTTTCCTTATTCGGGTCTAGAAATATCAAAAAAGTCACAATATCTGCAAGGAAGCAGAAAATCGAAAATTCACGATTTTTGACCAAGAATATCTTAGCTCAGGAGTTAATTGAGATCCTGCAAAAAATATCCTAGATTTGGACATCCTTTTAGTTTGTAATCATCCACAAAAATCGGAATTTTATCGATTCTAAATAGTCTAAAAAAATTCTTTATTCCATGGGTACCCAGAGTCCCAAAGGAGACGAAAGAGTTAAATGTGTAGGTCCCTGGGCAATGAATTATCCACTCTTTAAAACCGAGGACACGGAGCTTGATCTTGTCCCTTTTACGCCCTTTCCAAGACTACCCCTTCTCCACATGAAAACTCTATTTTTCGATCCCGTTCTCGTTCCCGAGGATTTGACTTGGGAATTTCAAATTATGAGCGTTTTAATTCTTACAGGAAGGAAATTTATGTAAAGGACCTATAATTAATAATCTTAAGCCTTCAGTGAATGACTGAATATTTTCGAGGATCAGATCGAGACTTTTGGGACCTTAGTCGATTATAGTATCGATGGCTCTTATAAATTTCACTGCGCGAGTTCACTACAAAAAGCGCGGGAAGAAAATCCCTCATATGACAGCAGAGCTCCTGGTGGATGTTCCAAGAACTATCAGACTGTCATATTTTGTTCGAGTAATTGTGTTTTTCTTTGAGTTTTCTTGGGAAAATGTTCAATATCTCTCCAATTTTCTCAACTATTCTAAGGTAAGTACATTTTAAGAAGTTTATTTTACCTCATTCCTTAAAATTTTATTGAAATATTCGTGTGTTTTGGGCATTTAAACAGAAATCCATGGACTACCCAAATATTCCAGAGGAGCTTTCACAGTGTGACCCAAAATAACGTGATAGCCCCAAAAGCCGGTGGTCTGTGGAGCCTCATTTTCTCCCGCACGAACATCAGAAATAACTTCCCACGGCCCAGTGAGATAAAACGAGTTAGGAAATTGGGACTTCAAGCCAGACTAGCCACAGCTGGAGGTAGAAGGGTGATTATGAGGAGAATTCTTAAAGGAAGGCACGTTCTATCTCACTAGAATGCCTTCAGGAAATGATCTTGCAAAGTAGGCTGTTTTTTTAGAAGGTCCCACATGTAAAATATATTTCAAGTAAACGTAAAATTCAATAGTAAACTTACATTTGTTTTTCTTCACAATTCGACGATTTTTTTATACATTCTACATGCAGTTCTTCCGGGGGACTTCAGGTGTCTTTACGTATACTTCTCGGAGTCCTTGTAATTTACTTCTTAAATTTTATGAACTTATATCAAATTTAGCTGCAATTCTTGGTTGACGAGGTGCCGGTGGTTGTGTTTTCTGCAAGATCAGTTTTTAAGGAATCTCTCTTTGGAAAAGTTTAAATTTGAAGTGTTTTACCTTGACTTTTGGGATCTCTGGCTCCTTGGGCGTGGCTGCCTTTTCAACCTTCACAGCTTCACTGTCAATCTTGGTCATAAAGGCTGTGAATTTTTGCCTATTCTCTTCCTGATTCTGCCCCACTCTCTGCCTCTGTTGAGCATTTCTCTGTTCAAAAGTCTCCTTCAACTGCTGCTGCAGATTCTTCTGTTTCACAATCTTCCTAGCCGCCTGCAGGGGTATAAAGTCACTTCGTCCTCCCAGAGGACCAATTGACGAATTCTGTTGCTGCTGCTGCGGCGGAGGCCTCTGGTTGGGCATAATATTCATTGGGATTCCCTGTGGTCGAGCATGTGGCCAGAAATTCAGCGGTTGCTGTGGATAATTTGGCCTCATCTGCCAACAGGGAAAGGCTCCGGCAAAGGGAGGAATTGGATAGATTAGCGGTGGTTTTTTCTGATGCATGGCAAATGCCGATAATTGTGGCTGAAAGCCTGGAACTGGCGGAGGATGCAAAACCGGAGGTGGCCTCTGTGGAGTCGATTGAGGTCTCCGTGTCTCCTTCTTGGGCTCCGGAATGGTCTTTTGAGCAACAACCGGGGGAGTTCCTGCAAAACTCTGTGGCTTCGTAGCTGCTGCTTCTTGCCTCCAGAGCGGAGGCGGTGGTGGAAGTTTGGCCGGAGCTTGAACATTAATCTTTTCCTCCACTTCTTCCGGTTTTGAGTCCAATTTCAGAAGTTTCCTCAACAAATCCGATCCATCTTTAGCTTCAGAAATAGGTTCCACCGATTTCTTCGGAATCAGATGGACAGGAGGCAATGGATACTTTTGTTCCTTTAACTTTGTCCAAATATCATTGTACTGAGAAGGCTCAATCTTTTGCTTCTCTCCCGATTTTATGTTTTTGACATTCCCATTCACCCTTGACACATTCGGTGATTGATTTTCCGGGAGTTTTTCACTCCGTGGCGAAGAAATCCTCTCAGATTTCTCAATCTGAACCTTCAAAGGATTCTTCGGATAAAATTCCCTGGAACTTTGCTGCTGCTGCTGCTGTTCTTTTGGCTGTTTTTGATCCTTGGACGAATACTTCAGTCTCCCATAAGTTATATTAATTAAAACATAATCAGGCACACGAAATACCCTTCCCTGAGCCAATCCATACAGTGATTGTCCAGCCTCAAATTCCTCATCAAAAAGTACATCAATCAAATTTGTCCCTCCCGTCTTTTGTGTTTCAAATCTAATTGGATTTGGATCAACTTCCGGAATAATTGACACAATTGTCCCCTTCATACCCAATGGAACCCCATAAGCTGAACTCGCCACAATCACCCTATCAAACAATTTAAAAATAACATCAGGATCTGGCCCTTTTCCCAACTTCATCAATCCCGGCCGATAAACCAACTTTGGCTTAATCTGCAATTTCAATTGTTTGTAAACGAGATTCTTCTTATTCTGATTCACAACCTCAATCATCTCCTCAATAATTTCCCTCTCAATCATCTGAGCACCAATCTGTTGTCTCTCCATATTATAATGAGGCTGTTCCCGAACAAATGCCTGCATCTCCTGCAAAAGACTCCCATCGAGTTCATTTGGTTGCAAATCCTCCTCAAAAATATCCCCCATCTTCCTTTCGGCCAACAAACTAAACAATCTGGGAAATCTATTGAGATATTCCGAAACAATTTTTATCACATCACGACTAAAATACCAATGACCCTGGATTTTTTTCGTGAAACCTGGAATTTCGGTGTTTGCCTTTCTGGATTGCATCAATAATCCCACATTCACCTTCTTCACATTGTCCTCACTGTGAACGGGCCTTCGGGCACCTCCTATGATCAACACAGATCCAGAGATTTGCCCAAGAACCGATGGGATGATACCAATTTCTGTAGCAGCCTTCAAACACGACAGATACTTCTCAGAAGATCTGCGATGCTTGAGAATAAGATCGGGAAATTCGGGCTCAGGGAAGACACTCAGTAACACTGAAAAAAAAATTAAAATTTGCTTGCTTGGAAATTTTATACTTTGCAAATTATTGAAGTAAATTTACCAGTGATCTTTTTTGCAAAGATCAATTACGAAATGTTTAGTAAATTTTTTACAAAACGCAAACGAAAATTTGTTCTTAAAATATTTGGTCTCAGTCGAAAACCCGAATGATCAAAACAAAAGCCCGAATAAGTCGAAATCCCAAAGTCAAAATCCTTATTTGGTTTGAAATATCGAAAGCCAAAGTCCTGAATTGATCAAAATCCTGAAACAGTCGAAATTCCGAATAGATTGAAATTCTGAATAGTCAAAATCTCGAAAAGTCAAAATCCCGAATTGGTCGGGATTTTGATTTGGGATTTTGATCTCAAATGGTTAAAATCCCGAGCAGTTAAAATCATGAATGAGATGAAATTCCGAATGAATTCTGAATAGATCGAAGTCCCGTATGTATTGAAATCCCAAATGAGTCGAAATCATGAAAGCGAAAATCTCAAATAGATCGAAATCCCAAATGCTAAAATGACCGAATAGTCGAAATCTCGAATAATTCGAAATCCAGAATAAGTCGAAATCCCAAATGAGTCAAAATACCGAATGATCTACATTCCAAAGTGTTAAAATCCCAAATTAGTCGAAATCCCTAATAGATCAAAATCTCGAATAGTCAAAATTCTGAATGAGTCGAAATATCGAATAGATAGAAATCCCGAATATGTTGAAATACCAAATGGCCAAAATCCTGAGTGATTAAAATGTCGAATGAGTCGGAATCCCGAATAGATCGAACTTCCCTATGTCAAAATCTCTAAAAGTCAAAATTCTGAATTGATCAGGATTTTGATTTAGGATTCATTTGATTTAATTTGGGATTTTGATCCCAAATGGTTACAACAATCCCGAGTGGTCAAAATCCTGAATGAGTTGAAATTCCGAATGAGTCGAAATCACGAATAGATGAAAATCTCAAATAGTCAAAATCCCGAATGAATCGAAATATCGAATAGATTGAAATCCCGAATGTGTCGAAAACCCAAATGGCCAAAAATCCTGAGTGGTCAAAATCCCGAAGGGTCAAAATTTTGAAAAGTCAAAATCCCAAATTAGCCGGAGTTTTGATTTGGGATTGATATGATTTGATTTCGAATTTTGATCACAAATGGTTGTAGTCCCGTGTAGTTAAAGTCGTGAATGAGTATCCCGAATGTGTCGAAATCCCAAATGGCTAAAATTTTGAGTTGTCAAAATCCCGAAATCGCGAATAAGACGAAATCTCAAATCCTGAGTGATCAAAATCTCGAAAAGCCAAAATCCTGAATTGATCGGAAGTCCCGAATGTATTGAAATCTCAAATGGCTAAAATGGTGAATGGTCAAAATTCCAAATGAGTCGAAATCTCGAAAAGTCAAAATCGCGAATTAGCCGGGATTTTGATTTGGGATTAATTTGATTTGATTTCGGATTTTGATCGCAAACGGGTAAAATCCCGTGTAGTTTAAGTCCTGAATGATTTGAACTCCAGAATGTGTCGATATCCTAAATGGCCAAAATCCTGAGTTGTCAAAATCCCAAAATCCCGAATAAGACGAAATCCCAAATGGCCAAAATCGTGAGTGATCAAAATCTTGAAAAACCAAAATCCCGAATTGATCGGGAGTTTGATTTAATTTCGGATTTTAATCCCAAATCGTTAAAATCCCGAGTAGCCAAAATCCTGAATGAGTTGAAATTCCGAATGATTCGAAATCCTGAATAGATCGAAATTTCAAATAGTCAAAATCTCGAATGAGTCGAAATACTGAATAAATCGAAATCCCGAATGTGTCGATCGAAAACTCAAATTTCCAAAATCTTGAGTGGTCAAAATACCGAATGAGTCAAAATCCCGAATGAGTCTAAATCTCGAATTGTCAAAATCTCTAAAAGTCAAAATCCTGAATTACCCGGGATTTTGATATGGGATTGATTTAATTTGATTTCGGATTTTGATCGCAAATAGTTAAAATCCCGTGTAGTTTAAGTCCTGAATTATTTGAAAGCACGAATGTGTAGAAATCCCAAATGGCTAAGATCCTGAGTTGTCAAAATCCCGAAATTCCGAATAAGACGTATTCCCAAATGGCCAAAATTCTGAGTAATCAAAATGTCGAATGAGTCGAAATCCCTAATAGATCAAAATTCTGAATGGCTAAAATAATGAGCGGTGAAAATCCCAAATGTGTCGAAAGCCTGAATAGATCGAAATTCAGAATGGTCAAAATGGCAAAAAGCCAAAATTCCGGGTGGATCGAAATCCTGAAATCCAAATCCAAAATTCCCGAATAAGTCGATATCCCAAATAAGTCGAAATCTCAACTAATCAAAATTCTGAAGGGATTGAAGTCCCGAAAGGGTCAAAATCCCGATAGCCAAGATCCGGAATAGATGAAAATCCCGAAGATACTTTGCAAAAATTGGTTACACAAAACAAAATTTGATACATAGAAATAAAACGGAAATGCCTAAAACTAATAAAATATTTTTGGGAAACGAAAAAGTACAATCCATTTTGGCATTTTCGGTTTGAATTTAAGCGATTTTTGATCCGAATTTTGGTTTTTCTGGTTTTTGGTTTTCGAGATTTTATTTTTTTCTCCATTTTGATCCTTTCGGGAATTCGGTTTTGGTTTTTTTTTCAACCCATTCGGAATTTGACTACCACCGTTTTGATAATCTTACTTCAAAAAGTTCACAGACTTCTTGAAGTTTTAACACAGCGCCTGTAATATCGGTTTTATGAATTTCAGTATTTTTAGGATTTTCAGAGAATTGTCGTCCACGTCAAGACCTTTAACCTTTCCTTTCCCAAAACTAAAATTTCTTCAGTAAAATCGGAAATATAATCAAATGAGTATCAAAAAAATGTTTTGCCTAGATCACAGGCGCAAAAGCAAATTAATAAAAAAAATAATTTAATTTTGAATCAGAATTTTGAAAATTTGCAAAGTTGACGCTGAAAATAATAAAAAGTCAACAAAAAATGTTCCTCACCTCGAATTCTTTCATTTTTGGCTACCGTTGAAGTATCAATCACTTCGCCTTTGCATCCATATTGCGGTGTGCTGAGGAGGAAGATAGTGCCCCCAATGGGAAAGACCTGCTCTACCGTCTTGAACTGCATAAAGTCCGGATTGTGCACTGTCAAATCGCTGACAATTGCCTGATATTGCGAAATTGAAAAATCTTAAGCTCATCTCCGATAAGAAATTTGATAAGATCGTGGGAAAGAAACAAATTACCTGAAGTGGATACGATTGTTCAATTCTTGACCAGACTTTTTTCAATGTCATCACACCATGTGGCCCAAAAATGTACTCCCTAGACTCAATGGGAAGCACATGAACAAGTTTTGTCGTCTCGCCAATTTCAATTCCCAGCCTTTGTTTATTGTGATCATGGAGTCCTAAGATTGCTCTCTGAAAAGCTCGAAAATCATGATCTTCCACCTTCTCATTTGCTCCATATCTGACCATCTCATTGGACACTGCAGTCACTTTGGCTTCAACCAAGTGAGGCCATCCAATGAAGACTTCCTTGCCAACCAACTTCCTGGCCAAATCTTTGATATTCTGATCAAGATTGTTCGATTGCGAATTCAAATGAATGATCATACTCTCATTCATACTAGGCTGCTCAAAAACCTTAACTCTGGCCATTTCAAGCTTCGACGTGTACTGCAAATGCTTTGTGGTTGGGAATCCCGGAAAGTGAACACCTTTGAGAGTTTTTTCAGACATTTTTAGCACCATTCGATCAGATGGAACATGAATATCTGCCCTCTCCACGAGAGTTTCTCTAGCATAAACCGCATGGATTTTCTCATTTCCTGGCCCCTCACACGATCCCTGATTCTCTGGCACATAATCATACTGGAGCATTGGTCCATGGGTATTCCTCTCAATTTCTTCATCAGTGAGATTTTTATGGCACTCACTCATTGCCTTCAGCAAACGTTCCTCATTGATAAACGGAATGAGAACAATAGCCTCCCAATCTTGACGTTTCCCATTCAAATCCGTCTCAAATTCCGTCGGATAGTAATCAATGATATCACTTCTGGGATCCGTCATTAAACCCTGATATGCCGGGGGTAAATGAGACTTACTGGCCGATGGTAAAACAGCCAAAAGTTGTTCAAATGGCAAAAATGGCCTTCCCATCTCAAACTTCAATTTCATCCCCCTAAAATTCTTCAAATCACTGACAAATGGTGCATAGTGATGCGGATAGAACCAACCCCAGGACACAATACCACGATAGTAGTAGAAAAGGGTCCACTGAAGAGCCGAAATGTAGCAGTAAGTTTGCTCTTTTAAAACATCCCTAAAAACGCATCCCATTAATTTTTTTATTCATTTAATGGGCATTAAGAATTTTAGCCACTTACTCTGTCATATCAGGATACTTGAGCTTATTTATATAATATGCCCTTTTGTATTTGAAAAAATTCTTCTCGAATATCGCCTCTTCATCATCATCATCCGAATCACTTGTTATTCCAAGCTAAGAGACAAAACAATTATAATTGAACGTGAGTAATGAAAGATAGTGAATTTCGTATCATTAGACAATGGGAATTGTGAAATAGTAAAAAATTGCAATTTTACTATTAGTCACTATCGATTTGATTTAATTTCAAATCGATTATACAGATGTGACTATTCCAGATGTTCCAAAAACGTTAATTGATTTTTGATTTCACCAAATATTTTGAGGTGAAATTTATCAGTCGAATTCAAATAAAGATCTATCATTTTTACAGCTAAAAGCACTGCCTTCCATAAAACTCAACAAGGTTTAATTCAAGTAAAAAATAATTAGCCGAGACACACACCAAATTTCTAAAATTTTCGAACATGATATTTTTATGAGGCGAGGACGAAGAGCGGAACGGTTAGAGC
This sequence comes from Phlebotomus papatasi, assembly GCF_024763615.1. Taxonomy (NCBI): domain Eukaryota; kingdom Metazoa; phylum Arthropoda; class Insecta; order Diptera; family Psychodidae; genus Phlebotomus; species Phlebotomus papatasi. Next base: position 78,786,705 of record NC_077222.1, read on the forward strand.
AGAGGTGCGCAAGAACCGTTGAAACGTTGAAGCCGAATAAACGTTAAAATACCGTTGAATTCGTTGAATTATTCCTAATAACGGTTTTTCAAGATCAAAGGTTAAAAAGGCTCTAGGGAGCGTTTTTCTGCACCGAATGGCGTCATATTTGGCCTCCTGGAAAAGTCTTGGAATTTCCAATAAAACTTAACCGGTTCCAATTTAGAATCGGTTTTGAACCAGTAATGAACCGGTTCATAACCGATAAGTTATTTTTATCCGAAATTCTATTAAGTTACTCCTGAGCTGTATTTTGGGAATTATTTTGATTGATTTATAAATTGGTTCAAATATAGGTTGTGAATCGGTAATGAACCGGATATGAACCAATAAGTAATTTTCGTTCAAAAATCAATTTTATTACTCTAATAACTACTTTTTGAGTGATCTTTTGAGTGATTTATGAATCGGTTTAAATCGATTGAGAACCGGTAAACTGTAAATGATGTGAAGGTACTTTTGAATGAAACGTTTTTAGATGTCTTTAGTAAGCTTTTAGCTCATAACATCTGGCAGGTTCGTCAAAACTAAGTCTCAATTAGATTTTATAAACATATAAAAGAATTTTTTATCGGTATTTACACAAAGATAACTTAAATTGAAATTGTTTTAGAGAATTACTGGTGGAAATTTTCTTATCTTTATGGCTCCGGCACACCTTTTTATATCAGAAAAATTTTAAGAAATCAAAATTCGAATCCCTTTCTTTCTCATACGTTTTGCATATGTCTATCTCGTCTATCTCATTCTGTCTCACTCTAAATTCGATTGAGCTAAATTGAATTTGTTGTGGCGTTTAAAAGAAGAAGCAGAATGCGAAAGAATGCAAAACGTGTAAAAAAAGAAAAGAATTCAAATTTTTAACTTCATGAAATTTTCCTGATCTAAAAAGTCTGCTGGAGTCATTAGAAATAAAATTTAATGGGCCCGGAACAGCTTTTAGATCAGGAAAATTTCATAAAATAAAAATTTACTTCATTTTCTTTCTCAAAAGATTTGCGTAAGTAAAATTTCATGAAATTAAAATTCGTGTCCCTTTTTTTCAATAGATCGGTATTAGTCTATCTCATTCATTCGGTCTTAAAATTAGACTGAATTAAATTAAATTTGGTGTGATGTTCAAAAGAAGAAGAATAGTGCGAAAGAGTAAGATAGACTTATGTAAACAATTTGAGAAGGACAATGAAGTGAATTTCGATTTCATAAAATTTTCTTGATCTAAAAGGTGTGCCTGCGCTATAAGATCATAAAATCGATGTTAAAATGGTTTTATGGTGAATTTTAGACAGCAATTTTATAGAACAAAAAAATTTGAAGCTCCTTTTAATCCCTTTTTGTTTAAAAGGAAAGGTTAATATTCACTATTAAAAAAAAACTAATGGCTCCGGCACACATTTTAGATCAGAAAAATTTCATAAAGCCAAAATAACATCCCTTTCTTTCTTAAAAGCTCTGCATATGTCTATCTTACTCTTTCGCATTCTTCTTCTTCTTTTGAACATCACACCAAATTAAATATAGTTCAGTCCAATTTTGAGTCTAACTAAGAGAGTGCGACAGACTTATACAAATACTTTGAAAAAAAGGGACGTGATTTCTGAGTTTATGAAATTTTACCGATATAAAAGGTGTGCCGCAGGCATAATGAAAAACTTTGCCAGCTAATCCGGACCATCTAAAACCAATCAAAATTGGATTTTAAGAGTTTTCAAATAAAATCTAAATCCTTTTCTCGTAGGAACATTTTTTAGATATTTGTCAAAAATGCTATTTATTCCAATAAAAAGCTGTTAGGACCCATTAGAAGAGAACGTTTTTGTATGTGTCGAAATCCGCCAAAATCATCAAAATTGATACGGAAATAGATCAAAAATCCGTAATTTTCTCAAAGTGAGTTTTTTCCAAAATATCTAAAGATTTAAGATCCTACTAAAAGATTTTATTGATGTTTCAATAAACTCAAATTAGTAAATAATTAATTAAATTTAGTTTTTTTTGTGATTTTTCGAGAAAACACTTGTTTTTGCTTTCGAAAAAGGTTATTATCCTAAGTAGTCCGTAATATCATATAAATTAAAAAGACCCTATGACAGAGCAAGAAAAAAATAGATTTGACCACTGAGGAAGGCTTGGAGTTCGAGCCGAAAGCTTCCGATTTGTCTTAATATATTTGTCTAATATATTTATTAAAAAAAATATCTGCAGCTTTTAAAAATCTTGTGAAACCAGAGAAAATGTTTAGAAAATCACAGTAGTGTACATACGACATTTTTTTGGTATGTGTCTGGGCTAACTGAAAATGCCTTTTTTGATTTTTTTTATCTAACGCTTAATTAATTAATTAACGATGAATTAAACCTTTTCAGAATGGATTCAGTTCGAACATCCTTCTTCATTGCTTTGAAAATTCCTAATGACTTAAACGGGATTTAAGTGCTGAACTTGTCCCTGGTAAATAACTTTCTAGGAACACTTTTCGATACATTAAAAATCAATTTAGCATTGGCAATTAATACGGAATTTTGATTTTTAATCTAGCTAAGACAAAATCCCATTTATAAAAAAATAATCTTTTTCAAAAATTCGAAAACAATTTTTGGGACATCTGGACAGGTCGACCCTGTAAAATCATGGAAAAAAAATTGAACGTACCTGTTCCTCAGTCTGCTTGGCCAATTTCGCCAGATCATCCGGGAAGTCAAATCCAATGAGATCGCTCTCAGAATCCTCCGAATCAAATTCGTCAAAGCCATTTGTTAGCGCCTTTGGATACTTCAAATCATCGTAATTATCATTGAAGTAATCCCTGTCTTTCTGTCCCAGTTTGGCCAGAAACACTTCCAATCTGGCCAGATTCAGCTTCCCGCTGTCATTTAAGTAGCCATCGAGAGTAGGGAGGACACTCTTGTACGTGGCATAGATGTCCGGAAGGGCATTCTTATTGATATGCAGATTGGGAAGATTTGGAATGAAATCGTTTCCCACCAGGAATCCCATGAGCACCCAATCATCCACAATGGCTTCAATGTCAAAGGGAAAGGGTAGGGATTTCTTGAGGCAGTCAAATTCCATTTCAATGTACTCCCTGAGAAGTCCCAGGTGAAGCAGGTAGAACCTTGTGCTGTCCACTGAAGCAGCATGCTTGGCATTCTTGCCAAATTTGACTTCTTCCCGGAGGAGAGAAAAGTGCTGTTCGTGTGTGCACAGACCTAGCATAATCAGATCAGCATCGAGACCATAGAGGCAGTGTCGAGTATTGGGATCCCAGTCTGGCTTGGACTTCAAGAATCTGATGTATTCCATAATCTTGTGCTCACCCTCTCCCGGGGTTTCATGTCCACTCAGAATTACACGGCATTTCTGCCAAATATCACTCTGACTAATTCTCTGCTTCACAAAGAACTTCAGTGCCTTCTGCAGACGTGCCATGAAGGGAGTTCCGGGAGTGATGCAGTTGCTGTCAAAACGAGCTTCATCTGGCAATTTCTCGCCCTTTTCGCGTGCTTTGGCCTCCTGTAGTTCGGCCTCCTTGGCCGTACGGAACCTCCGACCACGTTGTTGGTTCATCTTGGCCCTCGGAGCAACGCCATCGATGGCCATGAACATCAACTTACGCGGCTGAATGATTCGGAACAGCACGTCGATATAGTGAAAGATGGACTTGAAAATTTGTTCCTCTGAGATGCGATAGTGCACATTGCTGTCATCGGGATGGGAGCAATTGTGAATGATGCCATTCATGTCCAGATAGAGATTATCAAATTCAGGAATCTTTTTGCAGCAAAACAAGAAAAAGGTTTTAGGAAAATTCCACAAAAAAAATATTTTGCCCCATTCCTATACTCACTTGATTCTCCCGCACAAGTTCATTGAGACTTGGGTACCTTTCGCTGATATAGCGAAAAAATTTAGGTACCCCCATGATGGTTTAAAAATGTGAAAAAATGCTTTGAAAATTACGGGATCAAAAATATGCCCCGCTTGCAAAAACTGTTCTTCTTATTCTTCTTTCTCTTGTAAAACAAGTTGCGACTTGCGACACTAGCGCCAACGAGTAAAAACCGACTTGCAAACAGTGTTGCCAACTCTAGAAGATTTTACCTAGATTTAGAAGATTCTAGTGAGCATTTAGGTCCGAAAATTTTGATCTAGGAGAGTTAGGAGAATTAGAATTCTTTTTTTTAGAAATTATCGAAATTATCAATGAAATTTATCAAAAACATTGCGACAAACACAATCTAACGTGAAAAATGTCAACAACAGATTTTCAAACGAAACTTTTCGTTTAAATTGAAGTCTAAAATCCCGCCCGGCAAATTTTGCAGAATTCTGAAGAAATCGTCAGATTTGAATTACTAATTGCCGAAAAATCAGCAGAATTTCTGCAGAATTTTGCTCTAAGGTGGATCCGATCGTTGTATGAAAATTCTGCAGAATTTCTATAGAAAATTTTAAAATTATCGGCAGAATTTCTTTAGAGTATTTAGATGATTTCTACATTTTTTCTACCCTTTCTAATGTTTCTAAACATTATTTTAACTACATAAAAATATGTATTTCAATTTATTTAAAATTCAATTTTTATTCAACAATTTTACGTGAATACTCTCTTTTTTACAATATTATTATAATGTTATAATACAATATTATTAAATCAGCCATAATAGAAAAGGGACAGATAATCCTAACCGGCTTATGTAGGTGAGATTCTTAACGTGAGCTAACTCGGAGTGCATGCAAATTCGATTTGGAGCTGAAATTGTGAGTCGCCATTCAGTTATCTTGAATCAAATTCGTGAAATTATACAAATTTTGTATTTAAATCAAAATATCAAGGATTTAGATGAACTGACAGAAAAGTGTTATATGGGTAAAATGTAGACCAGAATGTACTCTATAATTTTCCTATAGAACATGATCTCATCGATTACTCAGAAGCCAAGACAAGCGAGGTTTTTTGTTTCTTAACTCGTTTTTTCATCCAGAGTGCCCCAAGTAGTCATTTGTTGAACTTCAACTATATCAAAGAATTGTTGTATTTTGCGGGACTTTCCATTTAAACCCCTATTTTAAGTGTCTTGGTGGAGTAGAGGCAGTCAAATTGACATCTGAGTGATTTCAAAGCGTTATTATTGGAAAAATCAATTTTTTCACACTTAAACGGCAAAATCGGAGTGATAGCGTAGTCTGAGTGGAAAATGATGTATGGACGAAATGTAGAGACAAATATGCTCTACAATTATGTTGAAGTAATCATCAAAATCAGTTCAACGACAGTCGAGATAATTGAGGTTATGTGATATTGAAATTGGTTTTTCGACTGTGGCGCCCCTGGTGTTGGTCCCACGAAGTTCAAATATTCTAGAAAGTTGTAGCATTTGGTGAGATCTTTCGTTTAAGCCCTCATTCATCAAAATCGGTCACATAGAACCGAAGAAAAAATTTTTTGAATTTCGTGAACTTTGACCCCTCATATCTCCGGTTCTATTGAAACCACAGCGCACATACGCACCATTTTGGAAACGTCTTAGACTGGACTACAACATACTAAAATTTCATTAACTTGCACAATGCCGTTTTTGAGGAAAGTGACTTTGAATTTCGATGAATTTTGACGCTATCACAGCGCCACCTGTGGTGACTTTTTGAACTTCCATCTGAAAGTGCTCATCGAGACGAAACCAAAAAGGTAAAATTTAGGTCGCTATGTTAATTAGAACCGGAGATAGAGGCCGGTCAATGTTCGAACTTTGACCCCTTATAGCTCGGGTCGGGGGTTATGGATCGACTTAAGGTTTTTTTTGTTTAATAGGTATAATCAACGGCTACAACATACTAAAATTTCAGCCCGATGCACAATGGAATTTTTGAGTTATTTAACTTATAAGATTTAAAAATTTTCTTTTTAATAATAGCGCCCCTAGCGGTGGTTTTATGAACTTGAGATGTTAGAAGGGGAAGTGGCATTTCACGAGAGCTTTCCAAAAAGCCCTCACTTTTTAAATTCTGACAATTAGAACCGGAGTAATGGCCATTTTAAGAAATTTTTTTTGGACCCTTATAGCTCGGGTCAGGGGGGTCGGGGGACCTTAAGTTTGGTATTGATGGAAAGCTCTAAGGCCCAGCTATAACATACTAAAATTTGAGTCCGCTGAATGCCATAGGGGCGGAGCTATTGAGAAAACAAAAAAAGGGGGGTCTTCAAAATGGCGGAAGGAGGGGTGGGGGGTGGGGGGTCTATGCACCAAGTTGCAATTTTCACCCGATATATAACCTTTGCCGAAAACCGCAAGTCGATATCTTTTTTAGTTTAGGAGCTATTAAGCTCCAAAGAGCGGCCGGCCGGCCGGCCAGCCGGCCGGCCGGGAACGTAAAATAGCCACATATATATTCGTGATCAGGAAGTGACGAAACACATTTTGGCCAAGTTTGAGGTCGATCGGACGACATGAAATTTTGTTAGGATTATAGTAGCTGAGATTGTTAAGAATCTCACCTAATACGAAGGGGAAGGAAATGGTTAGAATTAGAAAGCACAAAAGAAATTCGCGTTGCTCACGAAGTCGCACGACTATCCCGAAGCCACACAAAGTATCCGATTGAATGACAAGAAACGTTAAAATTTCAAAAGTGCAGAATTGCAGATCGAAGTTTTGCTGGGAAGTGTCTACACCGGTCTACACATTGGAACTGATTTCATCAAGAAATACTTCAAAAAGGCTTTAAATATAAAATATAATTATAAAACTGACTGGTTTTACTTGCAGAGAGATTTTATAAAATAAATTAAAATAAATAGATGCTTTCTACTTTCACAAGGGAGGTCAGAGGTCATCGAGTCATCAAATTCTGATTGGCTTCATATTAAGAACATAGACGGGGATGGGCATCATAAGGATTGTGTCATACTCAAAAAATGCTAATTTTTTTCCCCTAAGAGAAGCGACCAGAATGATTGCATGCAAAACTGTATATAATAAAGAAAGTCCTATAACCAGCAGATGCAGCAGTGGCGCAGCGGGCAAGCAGACAGTGTTTATAACGCAATATTATCGATTTTGTAAACTATTTGTGCGTGACAAAGGACTCCTGCACGATGTTGATAACTAAAACAAGGTGAATTATTGACCAGTATCTTGTGGGATGTCCAGGAAGTGCTAAAAAAGACACCCAGCTCCTGCTTGTCAACAGATTCCTCATAATATTTTACACAATAATACTTTAAAACACATTTCTCTCAACACGATGTTATTGTAGGCACATTAAGCATTCTCAAGAACCAAAAAAACACTTCCTTGACAATCACAATTCATTAAAATCAGGAAAAACTTCTCTGAAAGCAATCTCACGCGCTGCCAAATGTCAAAATTATCGGCCATATTGGCAAAAATATCGCTCCCGCTTGGAATTTTATTACAAGGTTGGTGTCAAAAGGCAAATGGCGGGCATTGGCGGGATAACCTTACATTTGACCTCTAGATTTTTGGGGACGAGAGTACCCATAAAGTTTGAACAAGTTTTTTGAAAATTTAAGAAAAAAAATTTGTTCGAATTTATGCAATCTGTAATTGTTAGTTGTCATACTTATTGGCCCCGAGAGGTTTTTCCTTAGTCTTGTCTAGAAATATCAAAAAAGTCACAATATCTGCAAGGAAGCAGAAAATCGAAAATTCACGATTTTTGACCAAGAATATCTTAGCTCAGGAGTTAATTGGGATCCTGCAAAAAATATCCTAGATTTGGACATCCTTATAGTTTGTAATCATCCACAAGAATCGGATTTTTATCGATTCTAAATAGTCCAAAAAAATTCTTTTTTCCATGGGTACCCAGAGTTCCAAAGGAGACGAAAGGAGTTCAGGATATTACGCACGCAATAAATATTCTTGACAAGGCAATACTCCCGCGGTGAATATTCAAATTCAAACATTTAAAATTTAGGAGATTTTTGGGAGATTTGAGCATCTCAGGAGGATCTGTCACCGAAGTGTTGGCAACACTGCTTGCTAGTAGCGCCTCTAGTAGGATTTTTATTTGTTTTCCAAGTGATTTTTGCTCTGCGAATTTCCCGCAGAAAAATAGTAAAAATAAATTAAATAATTAGTGTAGTGAAGGAATTTACTTCCACAAGATGTGTATTATCAATTCAGTAATTAATCTACCAAGTGTTTGTGAAAATTTGTGGATTTAAGTGTGAAAATTCTGCAAAGGCAACACACCCAGGAAAAATGTCAACAAAAAGGTCATTTCTCTTCGGGATCACCGTAGCATCTTTGACCTGGACTATCAGCTTGTATCTCTACTGGAAATTGACCCAGAACACTGAGCCCCCTGTCACTGTTATCAGTCCAGCCGCCGACAAATTACAGCAGCGAAAACAAGAGTTCAATGCACTCGATGGGAATCAGAGGAGTTCTGGAGGCAAGATCCAGGACAAGGATTATGACTTTTTCGCCCAGAAACTCCAGATGTACAAGAAGGAGAAGAAATTTCGGAAAATCAGTCGAAAACTGATTGAGGAGATGAGACCAATGGTGCCAGAGGTTAAAGATGAATTTGGCATGGTCAGAAGTTCCAAGGATCAATTTGTGCGGGATCAGGGATACAAGAAGCACGCCTTTAACATCCTGGTTAGCAATCAATTGGGTGTCAATCGCGAGATCCCAGATACAAGGCACAAACTCTGCTCGCAGCAAGATTATCCTGATGATCTTCCCTCAATCTCCATAGTCATGTGCTTCTACAATGAACATCTCATGACCCTCCTGAGGTCAGTAAACAGTGTCCTGGTGAGAACTCCAGAAAAGCTTTTGAAGGAGATTGTACTAGTGGATGATCATAGCAATTTGGAGGATTTGAAGCAATTGGATGAAGAAATGAGGAAGATTGATGTCCAGGGAAAGGTCAGGATGCTACGGAATAGTGATCAGAGGGAGGGTTTGATAAGATCTCGCGTAATAGGATCTCGACATGCAACAGGAGATGTTCTGATCTTCCTGGATAGTCACATTGAAGTGAACAGAGATTGGGCAGAGCCACTTCTAGCTGTGATAAAAGCCAATTCATCAATCCTGGCCATGCCAGTCATTGATATCATCAACTCAGACACCTTCAACTACTCAAGCAGTCCTCTAGTACGCGGCGGTTTCAACTGGGGCCTCCACTTCAAGTGGGACAACCTTCCGGAAGGGAGTCTGAAGCAAGACACAGATTTCCTGGGTCCCTTCGATTCTCCCACCATGGCGGGCGGATTATTTGCAGTGGATAGGAAATTCTTCCGGGATATGGGAGAATATGACATGGGAATGGATATTTGGGGTGGAGAAAATCTCGAAATATCCTTCCGGACATGGCAATGTGGAGGAGCAATCCAATTAATTCCCTGCTCGCGTGTTGGGCACGTCTTCCGGAAACGTCGTCCCTATGGCTCTCCCGAAGGCACAGACACCATGATCAGGAATTCCCTGCGCCTGGGTCATGTCTGGATGGATGAGTATCTCAAGTATTTCCTGCAGCAGCAACCAACAGCCAGGAATGTAGACTATGGGGACATTGGTGAGAGAAAAGCCCTCCGGGAACGTCTAAAATGCCATCCCTTCAAATGGTACCTCGAAAATATCTACCCCGAAATGGAAATTCCCGGAGAATCCCGCAAGAAATTCAAAGGAAAATCTCTCCCTCAGCCTAACTTTGAGCCCTGGCATTCACGCAAACGCAACTACATCTCCAGCTTCACAATCCGCCTAACAAACACCACACTCTGCGTCACTAACACAGGAGAAAAAGTCAAGGGATTCTGGAAGAGAGGCAGTACCCTCCAACTGATGCCCTGCCTCCGAATGCAGACGCAGGTTTGGTACGAAACAGACAAACACGAACTAATCCTAGGTCAGCTTCTTTGTCTCGAAGCCTCAACTTCAGCTTCGGGGCACTTTGCGGAGACTCCAGTGCTCAATAAATGCCACGAAATGGGAGGGGATCAGGAATGGAAGCATCAGAGGACGAAATCCACTCCAATTTACAATCTAGCAGCAGGATTGTGCCTCAGTGCGAAATCTGTGACCAAAGGAGCTCCCATCACCATGTCCATCTGCTCAGCCAGTAACGAAGAGAATCTCAATGCATGGGATTTGGTAACATCACCTCTGGCCACGTGAAGCTCTTCTTCTTCTTCCCTCTTGACCACTTTTCGAGTCATTCCGCAAGACAAAGTATGAATTTGATATCAGAACAATAAATTGCAATGTGAATTTTTTAAGTCTGACATTAAAGTTTTTTTCGTTTTTAATAGTTCTTATGTTTTTTTTCTGTGGTTGGAATTTTTTAATTGGATTTTCCCTGATCTCCACTCATTTTAAATAATTTTCGTCAAAATTATTTTGAAAATTTTTCGTCAAAATGGAGCATTTTAAAAAATTTTCGTCAAAATGGAGCATTTTGAAAAATTTTTGTCAAAATGGAGCATTTTGAAGAAAAGCTTCTGCACACGTGCGACAGATACAATTGTATCAAAATGAAGCGTTTTGAAAGTCATTCGCTCATGTGCAATAAACTGCATCAAAATTTGTCAAAATGGAGCAATTTTTTGAAGTGAATCACTGAAAACAAAAGTCGCTTCAAAATGAAACATTTTGAAGGAAATTATTTACACACACAGCGAACAGACTGGGCTTTTCTACATGGTCATTGCTTTTTTACGCTTTCATTGCTTTTTTACATGTGGAAAAAATATTCAAAAATTGCAGCACCAAATCAATTTTTGTATCAATTTGATGTTTTTTCCGTTCTCTGAGACAATATTCTTTAAAAAGAAAATGACTTATTAGTAAAATTTGCCAAATCTAAACACGTCGAGTCAAGAGCAAAAAGCAATTGACCGGTCAATTGCTCTTTGCTCAAGGTACTTATGGTCGGAAAATTTTACTAATCATTTTCTTTTTAAAAGAATATTGTGACATAAGGCTTAAAAAATATTAAATTAGTGCAAAAATTGGTTTAGTGCCCCAATTTTTTGATTATTTTTTCCACGTGTAGGAAAACAATGAAGGCGTAAAAAAGCAATGACCATGTAGAAAAGCCCAGTCTGTTCGCTGTGACAATGGCACTAAATTGCATCAAAATTCGTCAAAATGGAGCATATTTGAATAAATCGTAAAAATAGAGCAACTTAAAATTAGTTGCTCATGTATGTGCATATAAATCTCATCAAAATGAAAAATTTTAAGTACACTCTGTCCCGGCATTAAGTCCTTCTGGATTATGCACCTGACGGAATTATGCACATACAATTATGCAAGTTTGCCTACCATTGGGAGTCAATTTTGTGAAATCGGATGAAATTGGAAAGCATTTTGCTACTTTTTCAGAATAAAACTTTAATATCTTTTATTAAGGTAATTTTTTTTAAATATTCTAACCATTTATTGAAGAACTCTTGCCAAAAAGTACTGTTTGTTAATGCATTTCTATTAAACAATTGAATCTTTTTGTTTGATTTGAACTACTTTTACTCCTCGCGAAATTCGTTCTACGGCCGATTTATTCAAAAGAAAGCCCCTGCGGATATGCAAATTGTCTCGATGCATAATACCATTTCGCACGTTTTTTTCGGTCCCGAAAATGTGCATATTACCGGGATTGAGTGTAAATCGCTTGCATTATGGCCTCTACACACTAGAGAAATTTATGTCCAAATTGAAGTAAATTCCCTACGCTTGTGTATGAAAAACTCTAAAACATGGACATAAATTTCTGTAGTGTGTAGAAGCCATTATGCGTAAATCGTGTCAAAATAGAACACCTAAGGAAAATCGTTTGCATTTGTGCAAAAAATTGCATTATAATTCATCAAAACGAAGTATTTTAAAGCAAACCATTCCGGTATGTGCAATTAATTGCATTAAAATTCGTCAAAATAGTGAATTTTTAAGTAATTCGTTTTCACACACGTAAATCGCGTCAAAAAGAAGCGTTTCGAAGTATATCACTGGGACCTATTTAATAAATTGCATAATAAAGATCGTTAAAATGGAGGCAATTTGAAGTAAATCACATGCAAACACATTAATCGTGTCAAAATGGAACATTCTGAAATGAAAATTTTGAAATGAAGCGTTTTGAAGTAAGTCATCATTCTATTCGAAATAAAGCATTTTCAAGCAATTCATGAAAATGGGGCATCTTGAAGAAAATTGTTAGTATCTGCATGAAACGAATCATCTCAAAATGGGACATTTTGAAATACTAGTAGATAAGTAGATCTTCAACTTGAAGTCCGCCGTTCATAGTTGGATGGCACTAGCGACACATGTAGCTGGCCAAAATGTGTGAACTTGTGTTTATTTAATAGAAGTCATCAAATCTTAAAAAATCAAATTGAGAAAATTTCGAGTTTTGTGCCAAAAAAGCAGCATTTGCGGGAAATGCTACTTTACCAGTTCAACTTGAGAAAAAGTATAGAATGTCATTTGATTAAAGATGTCTACATCTACAGCGAATAATGTACCATCGAGAATAACCCGAGAAAATTGGTAAACTGCTCCAGAAATAATGATTCCGTAAAGAACCAAAAGATCAAAAATAATTAATGGCGCCGATCTGTAAGCGTTTCTGGGTAAAGTTTATAAAATTAGCTTTCGCGGACACCAATCTGCTCCACACACTAGAGAAATTTATGTCCATATTTTACAGCTTTTCCTTTATGCCCGCTACATACTAGAGAAATCTATGTTCATATTAAAGAGTTTTTCCTGCACAAGCGTAGGGAATTTGTTTCAATATGGACATAAAATTCTCTGCGTAGAGGCCATTATGGCCTAGAGAAATTTATGTCCATATTGAAGCAAATGCCCAATGCTTGTGTAGGAAAAACTCTTCAATATGAACATACATTACTCTAGTGTGTAGAGGCCATTACAAGTGTGAACTATTCGCTTAAATATGGACATAAATTTCTTTAATGTGTAGACGCCATAAAGGGGCCTCCGTAAAATATTTCCAAAACGTAGCTAACGAGAACAGGTATTTTGATTTTTTTTTAATTTTTTTTTCTAAAGTGTTTCATGCCCATTTGACAAAATGGACTACTTTGAATATCTCGTCAAAATGGTGAATTTTAAAGTAAATCGTCAAAGTGGACCATCGTCAAAAAGGTGCACTTTGAAGTAATTTAACAAAATGGTACACTATGAATATTCCGTCAAAATGATCCGTTTTGAAGTATATTCTCGAAATGGACTACTTTAAATATCTCGTCAAAATGGTGAATTTTAAAATAAATCGTCAAAATGGACCATCATCAAAGTGATGATTTTGAAGTAAATTCTCAAAATGGACCATTTTGAATATTCCGTCAAAATGAGGCCCTTTAAAGAAAATCTTCAAAATGGTACCCTTTGAAGAAAATCGTCAAAATAATGTACTTTGAAGTAAATTGTCAAAATGTATCGTCAAAATGATGCACTTTGAAGTAAATTAACAAAATGATGCACTTTGAAGTAAGTTCTCAAAATGGATCACTTTGATTTCGTCAAAATGGGGCACTTTGAAGTAAATCGTCAAAATGGACCATCGTAAAAATAATTTTAGTAATTTAACAAAATGGTGCACTTTGAATATTCCGTCAAAATGATGTGTTTTGAAGTACATTCTCGAAATGGACTACTTTAAATATCTCGTCAAAATGGTGAATTTGGAAGTAAATCGTCAAAATGGATCATCTCCAAAGTGGTGCACTTTGAAGTAAGTTCTCGAAATGGGCCATTTTGAACATTCCATCAAAATGACGCACTTTAAAGTAAATCGTCAAATTGTTTAATTGATTTAATTTGATGAAAGTTTTTATGGTGCTTGGCCTCTACACACTAGTAGAATTTTCTTTAAAAAATGCCTTTTTAAAGAAAATTTCCTCTATCCTTGTAGGCAGAAACGTCAAAATTTTTTAAAGGCCATTTTTGACGAAAATTGCTCCTAGTGTGTAGACATCATAAAACTAGAAGCAATTTTCGTCAAAGTGCCTGTTTTTAAAAAATTCTGACGTTTCTGCCTACAAGGATATGGGAAATTTTCTTTAAAAAGACATTTTTAAAGAAATTTCTCCTAGTGTGTAGAGGCCTTTACAATGAAAATAGCCATTAAAGTTGTCCATGGTAGGATTTGTGTCTTGGCTAATCGACGATTGACCGTATTTTTCACAATATACTGTCAATAGGTTTGCGTTTCTGCTATGAATAGGCTTTTTATATCGAACGCTTTCAGCGCACTTTTCAGATTCATATTTCAAATCGTTACCTAAGGATCCATGATTTCGTGATTTATTAAAAAAAAAACTTCAATTACAATTAGTGGTAAAAAATAAATCATCATGCTTTCTCCAGAATACTCAAGTCGAAACCTTTTCTACGATTGTCTAGCTGAGCCTGATAAACAATTGAAAAATGTTTCCTTGTGTAAAAAAAAGGGAATAATTTAAAAGCTTACCTTGAGAATTGCGAGGAACTGAGGTTGACGAGCTTCTGTGTATCCCACGACTGAGAGATGACGAATGAAATTGTGCAATTCTGGAGATCCGTGGCAATAAAAATCCATGGCCAGTTCAATTGATGTCCCGTAATCCCCTTCGTCTACGGCTTGAGAATAGGGGGAGGGGGGTTAGTAGCAGTTGAATTTGGAGGAAGTTTGGGATATCTTACCGATACTTGCAGCTGTGATGACTGGTTGTAGTACGTTCATGAGGGAAGGGAGACTCTCTGGACCGTCAATTTTTGCGAGGATCTTCTTAAGTTCAGCTGGAGGAAAATAGAGTAAAAAATGAGGATTTGGATAATTCGGAAGGTCTCAGGACTAACCGTCAGTTTGCATCAGAGGTCGGTAGCCAATTTTTGTTTTGGGCTCCACGGGAACAACGAGTCCTGCAGTGTGGAATGTTTTGCAGACGAGCATCTTCTGGCGATTCTTGATCAACTCTGCCGCATTGGTCACCTCCAATCCTTGATCCACAACCCAGCCCTGGAGACTCTTCTTCAGTGCGCCAATTTTAGTTCTGTTGAAGGGAGTGACATCGGCATCCTTGTCCAGAAAATGGCTGACGGCATTGAAGATGTTCGTGTCGATAATACTGAATTGGCAACCCTTGGAGGCATCATTGCGGGCAAAGTAGCACTGTTTGGCAAAAGGAGTATCTCGCCAGTATCCATAGTGAATGCCCGTGCCTTTTTTCACCATCACTGTCTGGAATTCCGGAGGATCGTAGAAGAAACGCCAGTGACGATAGTAATCTCCAGGCTCATACAGAGGAGCATCGTGAAATTTGCCTGCCATGTAATCAAAGGGGCCAACGAGCTGTAGACCCACATTTTCAAAGAGACACTCCGGCTTGGCGCCCTCCTTCGTCTGTGTCTTGCAGAATTCCCAGAAACTGTAAAAATCCTCTGGCATTTCCGCGCAGAATTTATACTTGATGAACAGCTTGGGATCCCTAAGCAGTTGCTTGTATTCCTGCATCTGCGAGAAGCGTATCCGATGCTCCCATGGATCTATGACAGATCCATCAGGAGGGAGTTCATCTTCGTTTAGAAGCGCACTACCTGAAGCGCCTGAAGCATTTCCATCGTTTCCATGATTTTCCCCTTCATCTGCCTGTGCTGAAGTCGATGGGGCATCTATATTAGTAGGATTTTCTTTGGGTTCCTGGGAAGTTGAAGGAGATTCCTTGGGTCTTTTATTTGCTTCCGGAACTTGATCATCTGGCGATCTGTCGCGTTTTGCCGCCTCATTTGGAGCGTCTCCTGGATGATTGTACTTTGCTTTGTGGGCTGGATTCTTTTGATAGCAATCAGCTCCATATTTACAGTCCTCTTTCTTTGATTCACTCATTGTCCTTCACGAACTTCCCAGGCTTTTCTCTCCAAACCAAAAGTAAATGACCGGCAACGTGATTTGTTTATGAAAAATGAAACGCACCTTCTATAAAACCAACTTCGTTCAAGGTATTTGAGATTCTTTCGTTGCCAACTCAATTTAATTTTCCCATAAAGGGGCAGATAATCCTAACCGGCTTATGTGGTGGTGAGATTCTTAATGAGAATTTGGGGGACGCCATTAAATCAAATTCGTGAAATTATACAAATTTTGTATTAAAACCAAAATATCAAGGATTTGGATAGACTGGCAGAAAAGTGATATATAGGTGAAACGTAGACCAGAAAGTTCTCTATAATTTTGCCATAGAACATGATCTCATCGATTACTCAGAAGCCGAGATAATCGAGGTTGTTTGTTTCTGAACTCGTTTTTACCCAGAGCGCCCCAAGTATTCATTTGATGAACTTCAGCTATATCAAAGATTGTTGTATTTTGTGAGAATTTCCATTTAACACAAAAACCCGAGCAAAAAAATCACGTAAAATACCAAACTGACATAAAATTCGAGCGCTGACATTATCAACAAAAAAGCATTTTTTTCAAAAGATTTTCGTTTCGTAGAAATTCTACAGCAGTTCTAGGACTCGTACATTAATTTGCCATTAAATATTTTCTCATTTTCTTGTCATTTTTATATAAATTTTCTGAAATACCAAAAATGTCAAGGTGAATTTTTACAGATTTTTGTAGCAAAAGCCAATTTCTATTGCTTTTCCTTTTTCCTAGCATATTGGCAAGGATTTTAGGACTCATATCGCTCATTCATATCAATATATTTTCTTGTAAAATTTTTCTAATTCTTTATTATTATTCTGTAATTAATTAATTAATTAATTAATTCTTTATTATTCTTTATAATTATTAAGAAAATTATATATATATGAAATTCCAACACGAATTCGAAAAATAAAAACAAGGCATAAATTGAATTTTCACCTTATTTTTCCCTACAGTACAGTAGACTCTCTCTCAAATGGGCATTTGGTGCGAAATGTCACCCGGTTTATCGATAGATTTGGGCGTCAAAGGATTTGTAAATTCTACAAAGAGCGCTCAATTACAAAGAATCACGATAAAATAGGAAGAAGTACCGCGAATTTGAGCAAATTAGCTTAATAATTAAACGTGAAAATTGTCAACAAAATTTTTCGCCCGATTGAAAAAGAGCCGATTGAGCGAGAGTCTACTGTACCACTTTATAACAATTCTAGGTCTTATATTACTTAATTTTTAATAATTATTTTAACATTTTCACGTATTTTTTATGATTTTATCTAATCGTGTCGTGACAAAACTCAAAAAATGTTAACATATTTTTAGATTATGTCCATTTCGGATTCCAAATTCCAACTTCATATTTAAAAAAAAAGTGGCATTTTACGCCAATCTGGTATTCTAGGCCCTTTTTGGTTTTCTCTATATTTTTTTTTAAATAATAGAAAAGTTATCAACTATTTTTTTCCATTAAACGAAAGCTAATTAAATTCTCTATACATTGGTGTTATCACTTTAGCATAATATTGAATAGAATTCCTAATATGAAGCTCTAAACTTTTAATTGGAGTAAAATGCCACTTTAGGTTTTAAAGTGTTAAAACCCTATTTTAAGTGGCTTGGTGGACTAGTCGCAGTCAAATTGGCATCTGAGTGGTTTCAAAGCGGGGAAAAGTCAATTTTTTCACACTTAAACGGCAAAATTGGAGAGATAGCGCAGTCTGAGCGGAAAATGATGTATGGACTAAATGTAGACAGAAATGTCCTCTACAATTATGTCGAAGTAATCATCAAAATCGGTTAAGTACGTTTCGAGATAATTGAGGTTATGTGATATTGAAATTAGTTTTTCGACTGAGGCGCCCCGGGTGTTGGTCCCACGAAGCTCAAATGTTCTAGAAAGTTGTATCAATTTATGAGATCTTTCGTTTGAGCCCTTGAATTTTAGAGTTATTTAATTTAGAAAATTGAAAAATCTTCTTTTTAATAATAGCGCCCCTAGCCGTAGCTTTATGAACTTGCAATGTTAGAAGGGGGAGTGGTATTTCACGAGAGCTTTCCAAAAAGCCCTCACTTTTTAAATTCTGACAGTTAGAATCGAAGTTATGGCCATTTTAAAAATTGTTTTTTGCACCCTTATAGCTCGGGTCAGGGGGTCGGGCGAGGAACCTTAAGTTTGGTATTGATCGAAAGCCCTAAGGCCCCGTTATAACATACTAAAATTTGAGCCCGATCGATGCCATAGGAATGGAGCTATTGAGAAAACAAAAAATTGTGGTACAGTGCTGTCTCTCTATATGCACACTCTCTATATGCACAGCTTTTGTGTCGGTTGCATTCAAAATCAATTTGTTTACATTTTGACAAAGTAATAAAGGAATTATTTTCTTGGTAACTAATTTTTGTTAATTTTAATTTTCTTATTTTTATTTTTTCTGTCTCATTTAAAATAACACGGGAAATTCCTAGAACAATAAAAAAATGATAATTTATTAAAAGAAAGAAAAAAACCGTTGGGAATTTCAAAAAAAGTTGTGCATATTCAGAGAAAGAACTGTCAAAAAAAGTACCCAAACTGTGCATATAGAGAGACAGCACTGTATTCAAAAATTGGGGTAGGGTTTGGGGGTGCCAAAAACACATTTTTTCAAGTTTTGAGCTCAATCGGGCGAAATAAAATTTTGGTAGGATTATAGTAGGTGAGATTATTAAGAATCTCACCTAAATGCACTGAAAGCAATTATTACAAAAATGTTACAAATAAAACCTAAACAAAATTGATGATTTTAACTTCTGATAAAATACAGAATAATTTTTTTTATAAATTTTCCCCGATGAATAATTTCAATCAAATACAATAGCTGTGCACTGCTTCAGCGAACAAAAAACTTGGTCCGGAAATGAAGTGGTGAATATCGAAGACACATTATCCAAGGTGAATAAATATTATCCAATCCAAAGGCGTCCTGTGCGCAGTCGTCGATATGTCAAAATATTTTCATGAATTTTCTGCACTGCAGTTTTTTCTCTTAGATTTTTCATAAAATTTATTCACATTGTGAGTGTATAAAACAGTGAAAGTAGTTTCCCTGGCACCTCGAGATCCACATAGTGGAGAAAAATTGTGAATTTCAACGATGTGAGTGGTGAAAAAGTGAATATTTTGGTAGAACACTCTGCACTCAATTTAGACAGCACGAAAGGCACGAGATTTCCCGTAGAGATAATTCACAAGGAATAAAGTAAAAATCAAAGAAAATGAGTTACAATCGTGGTAATAGCGGAAGCTTTAACTTTGGTGGCTTTCAAGTTAAGAAGCCATCATCAGGAAATAACACTCAGAACAGGCAATTCTCCCTCAATGCTGTCCCACCGCCCAGCAGTCTCAATCACAGTTCCCGATCAGCTACCTCGTCTTCAGGCGCACAGGGCTACGGGGCAGCTGGGATGAGAAATGCTCCTGTATCTAAACACGGGTATTCGACAATGGATGCAATCTCGCAATTTGCAAACTCTTCTCACTATGCAATTGGGAAGAAACGTGCCAAAACGGAGGATGAGTACTTTGAGGATGACGATGAGCCACAGTTGGCATATATTCCGGCACCAAACAGTCCCGGACAGCCAGGGAGAGTGGAATCCAAAGCATCGAATGATGATGATGACGAGGATGATCCCTTGGATGCTTTTATGGCAGGCATCGAGCAGCAGGTTGAACGTGAGAGTAGAAAAGTGACCACAACCGAGGATGTGAAATCCAAGGGAATCCGTGGGGACATTGACGATGAAGATGACGAAGAGAGCTACTATCGGTACATGGAGGAAAATCCCATGGCTGGTGTAGTTGATGAAGGGTCAGATGCTGAGATGGAGTACGATGAGGATGGGAATCCCATTCCACCACCACGAAAGAGGGACATTGATCCCCTGCCGCCCATTGATCACAGTGAAATTGAGTATGCTCCATTCGAGAAGAACTTCTACGATGCCCACGAGGAGATAGCAGCCCTTTCGGTGGCTCAGGTGGACAATCTGCGTAAAGCACTGGGCATTAAAGTTACTGGACCAGTACCTCCACATCCCGTGGCCAGTTTTGCCCACTTCAACTTTGACGAGAACCTGATGAAGGCCATTCGAAAGGCAGATTACACACAACCCACGCCCATCCAGGCCCAGGCCATTCCTGCAGCCCTTGGAGGACGTGATCTTATTGGCATCGCGAAGACAGGAAGTGGTAAGTTAGCAAAGAACATTATTTGTTGATTATTGAGTTAAACAAATATTATCACTTCACGATTTAGAATAGAAAAAGTGTCCAGGATTAAAAGAAAATGGTATCTTGTACGGGATAATTGGTATAGTTCCTGGATGAATTTCTGATATTTCTAGTTTTACTGTGTTATCACACTTGCACATTAAAATTTTAATATGATTTACATTAATTATCGCTGGTGAGAGTCCAAATGTGTAATTTGTGTGTTTGAATCATTTTATATTCAAAATTTGATCTATTTGTTGATAAAAAGGTAGACTTGGCCCGCAAAATTTGATATAAATTGATTTAAAGCATTAATGCGAAAAATTAATGCGATTTTCTCTTTAATTTTTTAATGTGAAAAATATTTGTGCTTTAGGTAAATTTAAACTTATTTTTGCAAGCCAAGTCCACTTCTTTATCAATAAATAGAAAAACCCCAAATATTAAGTGACTCAAAGACACCAATAACATATTTGGACGCTCACAAGCGACAATTAATGTGAATCACATTAAAATTTAATGTGCAAGTGTGATAACGTCGTTATGGTGTCTACACACTAGCAGCAATTTTCGTCAAAAATGGCTTTTTTTTAAATTCTGACGTTTCTGCCTACAAGGATAGAGGAAATTTTCTTTAAAAAGGCATTTTAAAAAAAAATGTCTAATAGTGTGTACGCTAGGCGCCATTACACTAAATAGATGAGGATAGATTGAAAAGCCAATAACAGTAGCGGAGACCGGGGTAGAATTAGCCACCAAATAAAATTTTTGATTGTGTTGCAGATTCTAAATTTGAATTTAAATAATTATGGGGTCAGCCTTTATAGATTAGAGTTGCTTTTATGGTTAGGGTAAATTAAGCTAATTCAAAACCTGCTCCAAATGGAAATTTTTCGCTACTCAAAATGGAAACGTCATAGTTTTCATGATAAATACAGTACTAAATTATAATATTTATGTATTTTCTACAACACAGTTTCATTATTTAGTTAATTTTGCCTTAAATAAAACGAAAATCCATTCATATTCACAAATTTTAATTTCTTAATTTCTCAGAAAAATTAAAAGTGTCCCTTTTCACCATTGAATTTTTCATAGATCGACCATGTTTTCCAATGAAAAACACAATAAAGTGACTGTTGTTTATTCCTTTTGTTTAACATTTATGATATATTTCTGGCTAAATTTAATTAAATTAAGTGCTAATCTTTATTGTTACCGGTACGTGAAGTTTTTAAATGAAATAATTACCTATTTCGTGAACAAAAAGGGTTTTTCTGAAGTGTCTGCAAATGCTTCAATAGGAAATCCCGGAAATATGATTTTTTTGGAGAGGTTTCTTATTGTTTTAGATGGGAAAAGGGAAAAGACCAGGAATAAGTACAAATCCTGCACTCAAAAGCAATTCCAATTAGAAAATTTCCCTTGTCTCCATTTGGGTTAATTTGTTTCCAATAGAAGCATTTTGCACTTGTGTGTTTTTCTTGTATTTAAGAAGTTATCAAATTATATTTAAAGAATTTTCACTAAACAGTAACATTTTAGAAGTGTCAAGGAGCAAATTTATGTAATTCTCTTCAGAAAAAATTGAAGTTTATGTGTTGAATCTTCTGTCAAAGTTAAAGCGTCTGAAAATGATTTTGAATTAGGACTTTTACCCTAGGAGTTGCCAGATAGAAAAGAAGCGTAGAAGTGTCAGTTTTTAGATTCTCTAGTCAGTTTTTAATTCTGCTGCAAAGGACGCTAAGAGATTAATTTCAGAAATTAAAAGATTTTGTAAGTAAAATTAGAAGAAGTTGCAAGAGGAATTTATTTATAGGATAGAAACTAGAGACAAAGATTTCTAAAGGACGAACACGAGTAAAACTGATCTTTGAAAAGTTGATGAAAGAATTACCTGCAAGTAGAAAATTCCGGATATATTGGAATAGAAGTTTGAGGGATTTCTATTTATATAGGGCAATTAGGATAAAGAAGTGAGCAGGAATTAAAGGAGAAAGAAAAGATAGGTTAGACGTTCAAGGGCGGATCACCCCTTTCTCCAGATCTTAAATCATTCGCTCATTCGTTTCGTTCACATATACACAGACTTTGATACGGTATTATTTGAAGAATAAAGAATATTTCCGATGGAGAATTTTGACAACAACACATTAGGGAATAGGAAAGGAAGGATATATATTTAGAATAAAGAGCGGTTTCCTCAATATTCCTTCGCAGGCAAACTAAAATATACCACTATCTCATACTATATGTGGCTAATTTACCCCGGTCTTCCCTGATCTGTTTCAAATGTTTATGGCCTTGAATTTTATCTCTGGCGGATTTGAGAGAAAACATAATAGAATAATTATTGCCTGCCCCTGAAAATGAAGCCCTGTCCACGATCCTTTGCAAACAATCCAATACAAACGACCCCCTGCAAATGATCTCCTGTATACGACTTTTACAAACGGCGCTCTGGAAACGATCTCTGTAAAAGATCCCATGCAAAGGACTCCTAAAAACGGACCGCTGCAATTGACCGCTTGCACACGGCCCTCAGCAAACGACTCCCTATACACGACCCTCTACAAACGAACCCCTGCAAATGATGCCCTGTATACGATTTTTGCAAACGATCCCTGTAAAAGACCTCCTGCAAACGATTCCTACAAACGGACCCCTGCAAATGACTTCCTGCGCACAGTCCCATGCAAATGACCCGTTGTAAACGATCCTTGCAAACTATCCTTTACAAATTATCCTAGCAAACGATCCTCTGCGTACGACTTTTGCAAACGACTCCCTGCAAACGGTTCCTGCAATCGATCCTCTACAAACGATCCCATGTAAATGACCATGTGGAAACGACCCCCTGCAAACTACCCCCTGCAAATGACCCCTTGCACACAGCGCCCTGCAAACGACCCATTGTAAACTATCCTTGCAAACTACCCACTATAAAATATCCTAGTAAACGATCCACTGCATACAACTTGCAAACGACCCTCTACAAACAACAATAGGGAAATCCGGAAGTCGTCGCCGGAAGTTTCCCTCTTATGCCCTGTTATAATCCTGACCAAAACCCTGAACGAGTCTCAGAGAAAGATTGCAAGACTTGACCACTGATGAAGGCTTGGAGACCGAGCCGAAAGCTCTGGAGATAGTTGATGTGTTTCCCTGATTGCTTGTCTCTTCCCGACGACTTCTGCATTTCCCTATTGTCGATTGCAATTAACGTCTGCTTATTCCCACAATGACCCTCTACAAACGATCAGAGAAAACAATCCTCTGCATACGACTTTTGCAAACGACCCCCTGCAAACGATCATTGTAAACGACCCTTTACAAACAAACCCCTGCATACGAGTTTTGCAAACGTCCCTATGTAAACGATCCTTGCAAACAACCCCCTGCACATGATATTCTGCAATTATACTTGAAGAGTGTGAAAGCAGTATATTTGTGTCTGAGGATTGTTCCTCAGATTTTCGTAATACTTAAGCCTAGATCTGTCTGATTTTTGTAACAATATGGAATGTTTCGTGGATCTTTTGGTGCAGTTTGTAAGAGCGTTAACTGTTAGCTCTATGATAGGAAGTTATCTAGTTCAACTCTCGTAGTAATGAGTAAATAATAGTAATGAGTAACCGAATGTTTGGAATGGGTCATTACCACATGGTATAAAATTACTAAAAGTGCACTTTTTGGCTCAAAAAATCTGGGGGCGAAAGAAGCACTCACATTGAAAGAAGGTGCTCCTGACGTTCTACGATCAGTAGATTCTTCTAGTACGGGATATCTTATTCTAAAAATGATAGATTAATAAAATAATTGAAAGTTACAGTAGTACAATCTTCCCACCTGAAAGATAACTTGCACCAAAATTTCTTCGGATACTTTTATTGTCATGAAGAAATTTTGAGAGAAAAATATTCAAAATTTCCCAGGTAAGACAGCAGCATTCATCTGGCCTATGCTAGTGCACATTATGGATCAGAAAGAACTTCAACCTGGAGATGGGCCTATCGGACTAATACTGGCGCCAACCAGAGAGCTTTCATTGCAAATTTACAATGAAGCCAAGCGCTTTGGAAAAGTGTACAATATCTACGTGGTATGCTGCTATGGTGGTGGCTCCAAGTGGGAGCAGAGCAAAGCGTTAGAGAAGGGGGCAGAAATTATTGTAGCCACTCCTGGCAGAATGATCGATATGGTAAAGATGAAGGCAACAAATCTTAGGAGAGTTTCTTTCTTGGTACTCGATGAAGCAGATAAGATGTTCAACATGGGATTTGGTGAGTTTTCAGTGATCAAAGTGATAAGATGACTTTGTAGGCTGAACATAGGATTTTCCTTCTAGAACCCCAGGTGCGTTCAATTTGCAATCATGTGCGTCCAGATCGACAGACACTTCTGTTTAGCGCCACGTTTAAGAAGCGCATCGAGAAGTTGGCACGGGATGTTCTTACGGATCCAGTGCGAATAGTTCAAGGTGATTTGGGTGAGGCAAATGAGGATGTCACTCAGCATATGCTGGTGTTCAGCAATCCTCAGCATAAGTGGAACTGGCTCTTGGCAAAATTAGTTCAGTTCTTGTCGGAGGGGAGCGTTTTGATTTTCGTGACAAAAAAAGCAGATGCAGAGCAGGTGGCTAATAATTTGCAACTAAAAGAGTATGATCCGGTGCTGTTACATGGTGACATGGATCAAGCGGATAGGAATCGTGTGATTATGCGATTCAAGAAGAGAGAAGTGGATATCATGGTGGCAACAGATGTGGCTGCTCGTGGTCTAGATATTCCACACATCAAGACCGTTGTGAACTATGACATTGCACGTGACATTGATACCCACACTCACAGGATTGGCAGAACTGGCCGAGCTGGTGAGAAGGGTACAGCCTACACCCTGGTGACGGATAAAGATAAGGAATTTGCTGGGCATCTGGTGAGAAATCTCGAAGGGGCGAATCAAGAGGTGCCCAAAGATCTTCTCAATTTGGCCATGCAGAGTTCGTGGTTCAGGAAGTCCCGTTTCAAGACTGGCAAGGCAAAGGCTGTTAATGTGGGCGGAGCAGGACTGGGTTATCGTGAACGTCCGAGCAGCAGTGGAGGAGATTCATCGGCTGTGCCGTCAAACAATCATGGTACTCCTAGACCATCTAAAGGACCCGCAACTGATCGACTGTCTGCGATGAGAGAAACTTTCCGGAATCAATACAATTCACAAGTATGCCGAGGTTTTATTTACAGATTATTTTGTGAATTCCTTAATCTTTTTTTTCTTTTCCTTTTTAAGTTTAAAGCGTCGTCAGATCGCACATGGGAAAAGACACTTCCGCCGCAGGGGGTCTTCCTAACACCATCAGCTACACCACCGTCCCAGGCAGATTCTGGTGGCAAGAAGGCGAAGAAAAGTCGCTGGAATTGAGTCAGCTCCCATTTTACTACCTTTCATATATTTTTTTCCATTGAGGAATGCAATTGCTTGTAAAGGTATTTGTCTATTTAAAGGACTCTTTTAGCGAGTGAATAAAGAAAAAATTGCCTACATTTAGAACTTTTTTTTTGGCGTTGCCTGTCTAAAACATTCTACTTAGGGTAGAAACTTGGCGCTCTTAGGACTTCTGGGGCACTCACCATGTAAATGATTTGCGAGGCACTTAACACATCTGGATTTGTATTCACATCTTGACGAGACATGACCGATTTGTTGGCACTTGAAGCACTGCGTCAAGTTAACCTTACGAAATCGTGATAAGTAGACTTGGAATCCACTGAACTTTCGAAATTTCTGGAATAGCAGCTGGACAGTAGTTTTTCCAATGCACGATGAAGGCATCGTCTTGGGTTCGGGTCGTTCGGGTAGTTGTGAATTTCAACATTTTTCAGTTTTTGTCTCTTGGGAAATGAGAAGCTTCTCGCGGTTTCTTTGTATGATTAGATTCCTGACAGGAAAACCTTGAATGATTTTTTTCTCTTCTACCGTGAATGAGTAGAATGGCCTTGGCCAGGTGCATGTTTTATGGAGATCGTCGAGCAGCAGCCGATGGGTGTCTATGGACTTACACTTGACAGTGATTTTTGTTGAGTTTTAGGTGTTCACCTTGGATGTTGGATGTCTCTGATGCTCTTCTTGCAAAGCTATTCCTTAAAATGCCTGGCGTTGTCCTGAATGAAGGTTAAGATAAGAGGAACATCTCTTGCCTTGGCTTTGATTTTTTGATGATTTCTATCGTCTGAAATGGTTAGCTATCGGTATTGAGGAGAGTTTGGAAAGTTTTCTCTTCCTGAAGACTTGCTGATCAGCGTCGCCTTGGTTAAAGTTGCTTTCAGCTTTTGTTTGCAAAGAGAAGTCTTCAGAGACATCAAGAAAATAACTCGTCGCTGTTTAGAAATTCTTTGTAAAACACGTCTGTTCTCACTGACAGCTTCACTTGAAATGTGTGTCCTCTGTATCAAAATTCTATAAAAAAAACATAATTTGTAGTATTATCAAAAACAAAAATGGACTGGACATGATTCGACTTGACTGTGTGATAAAAATAGAGATTCTGGATGTATAAAGAGAAAAGCAGATTGTATAGGTCCCAGAAACGTATTCCCCCGCTCACAAGGACCAAAACTTGTTATTATAAGCCTCTGTTCAAAGGATTATTTCAGATCACAGTGAACGCAGTTTTGGTCTTCTTCTTCTTCTCTTCTTTTTGTAGGGACCGGAACGGACGTCTATTGTTGACATAGCCAGAATATTTCACGTGAAATTTCATGAATTGAATGATGAAATTTTATAGTCTTTTCACAACAGTAGTGGTGAATATGAATTTGTTCATATGGCAGTGTCACTGCAGACCTACTGTACACTCAGCTCTTCGTTATCCGGCACTTCGTTATCCGTGTGACAGCTGCCAAACACTGGCGGTTGATGTATTCAAAATTATTTTCACTAAACATGAAGTTTGTCCAGAGTGAATTAAAGTATTATTAACATTGTATCGAAGTTTTTAATACATAATTGTGATAAAAAATGAAACATAAGCACACCATGAAGAAAATTCTTTTGTTCTTTGTCAGACAGAAAATAAATCCACACAGAACAAAATAGAAAAACCGTTGATCACTCAAAAAACCTAAATGTCATTTTGTCCCCCAGTCAGCCGGATAACGAAGAGCCGTGTGTATCTTCAAAATTCGTCTACTCTAATCTTTGTATGAAGATGAACCAGCGCCCATATAACTTTTGATCATTCTTCATCATTCTAAAAAATAGTTTTTATGCTCTAGAACTGTTCCTCCATGGTTTAGAACATTGGTCCCAGAATAAAGGTTGTTACCTATACTAATGTATATATTCAATGACATAGGTCCCGTTCGTGGCGATTCCGGGACCGGATTTGACCATTCGCCTTTACAACTTTAAAAAGCAATAGAATTTTCATGAAAGTTTCGATCTTTATGAATTAAAAAATTACCCGGGTGACACATCCTCATGACTAAGGAAACTCATCCTTTTTTCAGGCTGAAAACTCAGCCTTTTCTCAGCTATATTGCTATTAAGCCTGAATTCTGATCGTTTTCAACTTTACTCCTGAGAGACATTAGCGCTCCGCGGTGACTAGATGTGTAAATTCTACTAGAAGGAATTTCACAATTCTGTTGTCACTTGAGGAGTAAAGTGCAATTGTAAACATCTTGACTTGTTTTAGTGTTTCACCTTTACAGGTGGAAAGTGTAAATGTAATCTTGGTTCAAGAGTGTGTTGTGCATGATCCGGCAGTGAAAGATCACCAAGAAGAAAGAAAAAAATAGTGTTTTGGTAAGTATGTAAAAAAATTTCTTGGTTAGGGTTTTATGCTAACAAAATGGGGCGCTATGCTTCCGAAAATCACTATTAGCTTGTTAAAACAGTGAACAACAACTGGCTAATATGTGGTACAGGTATTTGTGTTGCCAAAAAAGGCGATTTTTGCTTCCCAGTTTGCCAAAGAACATTCCAGCAATTTCTTTTGTCCGGAAGGTTGTTTCTTGGCAAAATACTGTCCGGAAATGTATTACACTCTGTGAAAAGTGTTATTGAATGCTAAAATTTATATTTACGTGCTTTTATTTGTTTAATTATCCTCTCGACATTCCTTAAAACTGCCTTAGTATTAAGGTTAAATTAAGTCTGAATTCATCTTAAGATTCTATTTTTTTTTAAAAATCTTTTTATGATCTCCGTCGCATGGTCTCTACGGCATCAGACATCCATCTTCAGGCACACAAAATGGATTTTAACACTCCTTGCAGACAATACATGTGACTTAAGTATGACAGGAAAAGGGTCCAAAAAGCCAGGTCACAAATATGATCATTTTACTATTTTTGTTGTTTAAAAAATTCTATTTTTTGAAAAAAAAAAACCTGAAGTAATATATAGAACATAACATATACTCCTCACCCTTAAAAAATGAACAAAAAGACTTAAAAACTTAAATTAAAATAAGAAAAATATTTATTGAATTTGTTATTTATATAAATAGAAAATAATGAATTAAATTAATCTGTTACTAAAAATCTTGGTTTTCAATTGATTATTTATTTTTTCCACGACAAGAAGTGTTGTTTGCTGATTTCAGGCTGAAATGAGCCTGAAACATAGGTTATCATTCAGGGACAGATAAGTAGCCCATGAGGATTCAGGCTGAAAAAAGTCTGAAACCTAAAGTATCATTCAGGGAAACTTGGTCTGAATCTGAGTATTCAGGCTTATGAAAGCAAAAATAATAAACCTGAATTCAGCCTGATTTCTAAGGTTTTGAAGTTCCGCTATCCGTCACGAAAGTAAGAGCGCAAAACTGTCTCATATTTCCATACACCACCTCAGGGTTTTTTACAAGGGCCTCAGGAGATTTTCAGCCTTATGGCGTCTACACACTAGAGCAATTTATGTCCATATTGAAGCAAATTTCTTGTACTTGTGTAGGAAAAACTCTTCAATATGGACATATTTTCCTCTAGTGTGTAGAGGCCATTAGGATCTGAAAGCTCAGGCTGAATTCAGCCTTTTTAAAGGATTTTGTGTCACCCGGGTAGGCCCATTTTTGGAGATTTGGATTTTTTACTGGTCAAAAACTAAATTTTTTTGCTGAATAAATATATTTTTTACTTTTCACTTGTTTTTGAATTTTTTTTGACGCTTCTAGGGGGGGCAGCTGCCCCCCCCTGCCCTTAGCTGGGTACGCCCATGAATCTTTTCCTAACAAATATCTTGATTAGGATTTTTGTAGATCATAGTAGCAAGTGTGTACTCGCACAGGATTACTTTTCAGCCCTTTGCTTAAAGCAAATGAATTTGGGACATTTTGCCATATTCACCACTTTGAACTTCCGGGCGCCATTGTACATTGTACGTTAACCTCATTTTTGGTGAATTAGCGCGGGACTTTGTTTGACAGCTGAGAAGTTGGCTCTGATGCTTGTTTGTGTGGTGCAAAAAAGTGCTGAAAAATGCAAAATTACAGTAGAAAAAGTGAAAAGTCTGAGAATAATTTGTTGTTCTTTGAACAAGGAAAAAGTATCAAGTCAATTGATGATGGTCTTCATGCGTTGAGGCAAGCTTTGGGGGAGAAAAATAAGAAGGCGTCAGTGCTAAAGGTAAAAATTTCGATGGTGGAATGTCTAGGGGATTTTTTTATATGTGGATTTTATTTTAGATCCTTGAGCATCTGCAGAGGATACTCAATCTGAAATTACATCGTGATGTCTTCTTTACCAAAGATGGAATACAGTTTTGTGTTGTCCAGATTGCTCCCTTGCTTATTGACGAAAATGATAAAATATCGCACTCTTCGCTGTCGATCATGGAAGCTTTTGTCCCTTCCTTTCGACGATCCATCGTCACGTCCAATATGCAGATTACTGCGATTGGCGTTTCGAAAACGTAAGGATTTTTTTTGTTTGAAAAATTCGTTTGTTTATTTTCTAGGTAACTTTGTTTTTTCTTTAGGCTTGTGGAAGGATTGATCAAAATGCGCGACATGGGCAATTCTAGGTGGCACAGAATTTGGTGTACCTGGATCAAGATTCTCCTGACAGTGTTTGTACAGCCGAATGAATTGTCTCTGGTCAATAGCGTCCTCAAAGTTGTAGAAGGGGGCTTTAAGCACACAAATATTGATATCCGGACACAATCTTTTGAATGCTGGAAGGTATTGCTAAAAATTCTCGCTGGAGAGGGGCAGCTCGTTGGAAAGTTGATATCCTTAATGGCAATTCCTCTTTACTACACCACAAATTACAATAATGCCCTCGCGGAAGTAAAATTCTCCACTTGGTGGTACTTTCTGTGCAACATCAAAGGCAACATCAATCAGGAAAATACCCCGATGGTTGTGACCCCTTTTCTCAAGTTCTGCTTTGAACCTTACACCACAGTTTTTGGTGGTCGTATCATCACGGAGAGTATCAGTTTGTCGCCTGGAAAGAAGGTCACGACGCTTCATGAGAAAGTTATTTGTGCCCTGGTGTATCTCTTGGGTTCAGCAGATGAGGCTGTTGTGAATCTAAAGGAGAAAAGTGGTGTCGAAATTGCCACTGAGAGCATCCTCAATTTGGACATCTACAGAGAGATTCAGGGAGATATCGTATGGAGTTGTCAGGAGGCAACATTAATGCTAGTGGAACTCAAGGAAGTCGACAGTTTGGGAATCTGTCGGAATCTCTGGAGCAATGTCCAGAAATTCTTCGGAAGTGATCCTACCCTGAAGTCTCTGAAAGATCTTTTCGACGTGATGGAAGTCCTTGGGGTACGATGTGAGGATGTTCCGAAGATTGTACCCCATCTGCACATCATTATAGATAAAATGCTACGCGTAGAACAGGATAATCGATACTTTCCATCTGATTTAATTACGTTTCTAGACATCATGCAGCAAGCTATAAATTTCCTCCTGAACACATCACCAGACATTATCAAATCTGAGCAGATTAATAAAATCTCAACGTTCATTTTCGAAATCTTCCCACGATCAAACAACATGGAAATGCAGGAGAAACTTCTTGATATCTTTGTAGCAATTGACGTGAAAAGCATAAAGAATCTCTCATCGCTTCATACGCTCACGAAGAACTACATGGGCTTTCTCGGGAGGTACAGGAGGAACCTCGCTAAAGTTTATCCTGAGAAAAGAAGTGACATCATTGAAATGATGGGCGATAAATTGTTTAAATGGTGCTTGGATGGATACCAATTGAATTCGCAGTACACAAAGGAGGATTTTATGAGAGACTGGAAACCAATTTGTGAAGAATTTGTCTTCTTGGGAGTCAAAAGTGTACGTGAGCTGTACAGCAGAAAGTCCAAGGAGGCAGGAAAAGAATTCATGGACATTTTTGAAAAACTCGTAAAGGGTAAGTCTGAGACTTTAAGAATGTTAATTTGGAAAGGAAATTCACATAAAGTTCATACCCGAAAGAGTTCAAATACTTGCTCTATTTTTTCCTCAATCCTGAATTTATAAACCCAAATCAAACAAATTTCATGGTAAATTAGTTTAAATCCTGCCCAAACATTTAAAAGTTATACTCCCTCCGTTCCGAAATAAGTCGTACGTTTGGCGAAAAATTAGGGATTAAGGAATGGTTTCAGAGAATGTTTTTGTTGTTTGCAAATATCTTGTGTATGAACTATCCTCCATGTTCAGGGATAATACGAGGATCCTATCACGATGGTAAGTTGAGGAATCGATATGTTGAAGTTGTCCATTTTTCGCGTTTTTTTCAAAGAGCTCCGGTAGATAGTTAATTACTAAAAAATGGACTGTGATTAACATTACAGGCTAGAATTTGTTCTAAATTTTTAGTACGCACAAGTAGAACTCAACAGTTATTACCGATATGACTTTTTTTATATCTTAAATTTTGCAGAATGAGCAATAAAAAGAACATCCTTTTTTATGTGTTCGAATATCTGGATGCAAAATGGTGAGAGATAGGGACTTGGGACCTTAAGCGGAATCCCCATAAGTAGACCCTGGAACAATTTATATGTTTCTCTAAAACATATCCAGAATTGAAGAAAAAAATCGCACGACGTGTTTTCGAGCAATCCCAAAAAAACATGATTTTGGAGGGGAAGGGAAGGAGTGGGGGCAAAATAAAGGACATAATAATGGTCCCAGGGTCAACTTATGGGGGGGTCCCCCGAAGGTCCCAAGTCCGTATCTCTCACCATTCTGCACCTATTTTAGATTGAAAATAAAACACAAAAAATAAGACATTTTAAGACATTCGTGCCTCAACATACCATCAAGACTGGACCCCAATTTTAGTTCTGGACATTAGCAATAGTTCTTTACAAGAGATAATTGTTGATACACAAAACATTTACCAACAAACTTTCCCTTAATCCCAATTTTTTCCAAACGTATGACTTATTTCGGAACAAGAATTTTTTCCAAACGTACGACTTATTTCGGAACGGAGGGAGTATAATTTATTTTTCGATATAGGGTAAGTGTGCCAAATTTCGGCATAGTTGCATGCAACCGCCAAAGTATCAAGTTTGAAATGTTATATTTTTACTAGAAATTGAATTTTTTGTTACTTTTTAATAAGGAGTATTTCTTGGAACCTTGTAAAGAGTTTACCGCATTTATTTACTTTAAAATCTTCTTAATATATTTTAAAATGAATAAAAATATAGACATAGCTTTGGTGCCCTATTTCGGCCACCATCATTCTCATAGTTCCTTGCCCTTTGGGAATTCTTCCAATGCCTTTTTCACGTCATCTTGTTTGTCGAAGCTACATTTTTTGTTATTCTTTTGCATTGTATAATCTCTAAAGTACGTAAAATCTAAAAGTTCATGGAAATTCGAGGAACAAAAAAGGTGGCCGAAATTGCAAGCTGGCCGGAATTAGGCACACTTACCCTAAATAATGAAACTGAGGTATAGAAAATATATACACACAGAAAAATTTTGACTCTAAATTTAAGAATATATAAGATCCTGGGAACTTAAATTGGACGTGAATCCCCGAGGCGTTTAAGTTTAGAAGCTCTGAGCGAAAGAAATGGGCTAGAATCCCTAGCTCTTTTAAGTTAAGAGATCGGGAACTTAATTTCAGCATTAGCCTGAAAATGAAAAATGTCTACAGATTTGCAAATTGCAACTAAAACTAAATGATCAAGGATTTAGAATTAGGGCATTGGCATTCATTGGATGAGATTTGAAATTAAATTCCTGGGTGTTTGTTTAAGAATTTTCCATTTTTCTGTGTGTAAATATAATAACTTAGTACTGTATTTTTTATGAAAACAATGACGTTTCCATTTGGAATAGAGAAAAATTTCCATTTGAAGCAGGTTTTGAATTAGCTTAATTTACCCTACTGCTTTTAGAGCGTAGAACCATCATTTTTTTTTACTCAACGAGTAGGGCAAGGTGCGCTAATTTCGGACGACTCAAGCTTCGAACAAGTCATTTTTAGGTGTGATTCCTTCTAATCACACCTATAATGCTCGGTTTTCTCAAAGTGCTCAGATCGAGCTGAAATTCACAGGGTACATGTTTTGACTATCCCTGATGCCGAAAATCATAAGCCGGCAATTTCGGGTCCGGCCGGCCTTCCGGCCGTCCGTAGTACGCAATATCTCCGATTTGGAAAGAGATATCTTCATAACTTTTTTTAAAAAATATATATAATAGCGCGTACGACGATTTCTGTGCTATTAGTTTTTTGAAAAAACCGCTTCTAAACCGGTTAAAAATCACGTTTTGTAGTTTTATCTCGAAATCTAAGTATGAGATTTTGAAAATTCTATGTTTACGTTTTAGCCCAGAAAATTTAGACCAATTAAAAAAATTAAGACATTCGCCGAACAGTTCTCGAAACTTTAAACATTTCAATTTTAAGAAAATTTGCTATTAGCGTCAGAACAGCGTCGAACAAGCTTTTCCTATATATATATATATATAGCACTCTCTCTCCCTTTCTCTCTCTCTTTCTCTACATAGTGACTCTATATTCGAAGATTTGTAAGGCACATATAGATATAAGACATATAGACATAAATGACATATACAATTCGCGATACGCGATCCTCGATTTTTATCGCGGATCTTCGCGAGACGCGATTTTTTCGCGGATTTTCACAGGACGCGAATTTTTTCGCGCATTTTCGTGAAGCCCGTATTTTTTCGCGGATTTTCACAGGGGCGCAGATTTTTTCGCGGATTTTCGCAGGGCGCGAATTTTCTCGCGGGTTTTCGCGGGGCAAGTATTTTTCCGCGGGGCGATGAATTGCCTCGCGATCACAATGCAATCACAATGTACACGTCGAATGAAAGATATGCTTTCACTGACAATTTGAGCATAGATCTCCAAATAATTTTTCCAAAACTCAATTAATTTTCGAATTTTTTTATCCAATTCCAATAAGAAATATAAAAAAAAAATATTTAGGGGAGACTGGGGCACATGTAATCATTTTCGATAGATGCGAATTTGAGGTGATTTTCCAAGGACACCGTGATTTTTTGGAAAATATTTCTTAGCTCATGTTTTACCCTTGGGTATAGGCAATTCGTCGAGGGTAATGCGGATGCTGGAAAACAATTGAGTTTTCCATAAAAATAAAATTTGTGTCCCTGTGCATTTTTCTCTTTTCACAAAATACCTGGGGTAGAAGTAACCACTTTCTGGGGAGGATGTAAACACCTTTTTTCCCACCCTTGAAATTAACTTTGCACCACTCTCGATTATTTTAATTACTTAAGAGATATATAAAGACTGTATATTTTTCAAAAAATCACGACACTTTTTACAAAGAATAATTAAAATAGCAAAAAAAACTAAAAGCATGCATATAAAAGACATTTTTCAATGGATTTTCCCCATATTTTGACATCATGTGACTTTTTATTGAACACAGCGCCACCAATTTTTTTTCGTAATCTATGAATTATAGATATTTCGCATGAAGGTCAATTTCCCGCTCTTTTACCTACTCATTTTGTGAAATTGAAATTGCCTGTTTACATCTACCCCAAATGCTGTTTTCTGACCAATTATTAATTCTTTTGAAATAATGAGAATCTCAATTTCTCTAGTAAATGCATTAATATAATCCTAAAAGATGTAGGAAAGAACTGGTATTGCTACATTTCGATTATTTTACACAATTTTTAATTTCCAGGTGGAAATCCAAATGATCAAAATAATCGAAATATCAACATTTTCAGGAAAATGATTTTTATTTTTAAAGTATATTAGGATTTTATTGACCAATTTATCTGTGGACATACATCCCCATGGTATCTATGAATGCTTATGGGTTTTATCCTCTGGAGTCTTAAAATTAATGAAAAAAATCACAGTGTTTACAACTACCCCAGATTACTACTGCCCCAGTTCCCCCTACAACAACGATCTCCAGATAGCTGATTGTAAGGAAATACTGATTTTGTTATTAAAATTCTTCTACCATGTAAATAGATAATTTCACAAATCATGCAAAAAGATATAATTATTTTCCATAGCTTTAACTTTGGCTTAAGCAAATGATCTTAAAACGTAATCCCAAAGTGTACCAGTGATGTCATTTTTAGCATCTTAATATTATTCGCTGACTCTCGAAAATGAAGTTACTTTCATCATTTTAAAAATTTTTATAAGGACTTTCAGTTGACGCTCTAAATAACCAATTTACATTACAATACCACTACTAAATAAAGGATAAAATATATTTATTGTAAAAAAAACAATATCAAAAGAGAAAAACCGACAGAGTAGCCAAGGTTCCGTTAAATGTCCTGCGCTATACCGCTGAGCCACCGGTGCATGCAGACCCATACGAATTTTCTTTGTTATGTGCTGCGTAAGGTGTCATCTTTGGGAGCTTTTTTTAAAAGAATTAACCAAATTTCGCACTTTTTGAATATACCACGTTTAATTTGATGCTTTTCTGCGTATTTGAGCAAAGCCACAGATTTATCTGAATTTGATGACTCGAGTACTTCCCTTGTTACAGAATTATTCGTCTTCCAGACTGACTAAATAGACCAATTTATCGGTTTACAACCGGTTTAAGGTATTACTCAGGATGATCTTCAAAAACAGATCCAAAACTGACATATTATCCATTTTATACGTTTTACAATCAGAGGTGAAATCTTTGAAAATAACTAGTAACAACTAGTTACTAGTTACAGTCTATTTCGTTTGTCGATTGCCTGATTATTCGAAAATTTATCCATGACCAAAACTAATTAGGGGAAGTGCTCATAATTTTGGACAGTCTGCTTATAAGCATCGAAGTTCCAAGTTTGAAGTGCGATATTTTCTATACTAATTGACATTTCTTGTTACTCTCTTTTCAGAAGGGTTGTTTAGAAACTTAGCAAGCTATTCATCGTCTTATTTTTATTAAAATTAGTTTTAATACGTTTAAAAATGAATTGATAAGTAGAGGTGACCTTGGCTCTTATTTTGGACAACTTGTTTATTAATTTGTCCAACATGGCTGTAAATTTGGACAGCTAATCCGCCTCAATAGGATGCCCATTGTTCTTCATTTGATGAACCAATCTTACCAAGTCCTCTTCCTGTTCATGTAAGGGAAACGTAGAATGTCACAGAAGCCCGGAAACTTTCCATATCATTCATTAAAGTGAGTTGA
The DNA here is from genome assembly GCF_024763615.1 of Phlebotomus papatasi. NCBI lineage: Eukaryota > Metazoa > Arthropoda > Insecta > Diptera > Psychodidae > Phlebotomus > Phlebotomus papatasi. The sequence goes on from NC_077222.1 coordinate 78,823,567, forward strand.
CTTCGGTGCTCCAAGTACGTGCGGATTCGCTCATTCCCTGACCTTTCCGGGAGCCTTTTAAGGCATTTCTCGCTACATCTCTTTCGTAGAGATGATGCTCCTTTGTTTCTCCAGGCATTTGTCCAACCTAGTCATCACAAAAGCTAAAACTTCACGAAATTTCGTGAGAAAAACACCTGTCCAAAATAAGAATCATCACCTCTCTGGTGAATGTCTCAAAAAATTTCCCATTTTTCACACGAAAAATATAATTCACAAGGCAAATCTCACTTCAGGTCAAATGTACAAATCATCAGTAACGTGAATCAACACAATATTCAATGAATATTCAATAATATCACTCAAAAACAGGGAACAAACTTTGTTAGTACTTCACCAAAACTAAATAAGACTGAAGTAAGCCACGAAGTTCTGTCATATTTCTCGTAAGCAATTGCTCACACTGAATTTTCAACAAAGCAATTTCAACTCAAATCATATTCAAAATTTAACGTATTTAGTGTTAAAATCTTCCGAAAAGAACAAATATTTAGATAGAATTCATTATTCATCAAATATTGGAATAAAAATCCATCATTTTAATCAATATATTTTTAGTGTCCAATGTTATCCTCAAAGTGTCCAAATTTAGAAACTGTCCAAAATTATGAGCATTTCCCCTATCTCGTACAACACTCCATTTTATATTAATCCGAAACACTTTCCCTTTTTTAAGCAGTGAGACAATATTATTTTTAAAAAATATATTAACCATTAACCAATCTATAACTTATCTGTAGGAGAATTCTGTAATGGCATGACAATGTCATATGACAAATTTTCTGAGTAAATTCGAGACAAGGACAAATTTATAGTGAACATTGTATGACCATTGCAAGGAGCTCTATGAAGCTCTTAATAATTGATATATGAATCTGATTTCCGATCATTTTTTATCGAATTTACTACATAAAATTTTTTAAATTTGTCATATGGCATTGTTATATCGTTACAGAATTCCCCTTCTGGTTACGCTCGTAAATTACCTCTCAGATTTAGACAAAATTTAAATAGGAAGTCTTCTGAATTTCTAAGAATCTAATTTCTATTGCACAATGTAGTCCCAATGTAAGATGTTTTTTTTTTAATTTGTAGTTGATCGAAATAATTTAACATCATCTCATGGGCTGACAGAACAAACAGATAATGATTCTTTTGTCGAAATTACTCCTAAAAATGTGCCTATGCTCAGAATTCGAACAAATATTCTCACTGAGACTCAGAAAGAAAAGTTGCAAAAACGTTCAGATGATATTCCGGCGCTTTACAATGATATGTCCCAGTCTGTAGAATCTATGCCATTTACTGACACTTCTACGGAATCTCAGTTAGTTTCGAAGGAAAATGTTTCCAGTTCAGTTGTTGAAGCCACGCCAAATGAAACATCAATAACTAACTTGAAAATGATGAAAGAATTGGAACGATTGAAGACTGATACAGTTGAGGGACATAATCTTGTTATTGTACCACGATCGGCACGTAGGAAAAGTAATGTTACTGAGGCTAAAAATGACGAACAACCCAAGAGGATTCAGACACGTCGTTCAAGTTTGTTATTGACTCAGAATGTTCAGAAGGAAGTAACACCAGTGTCGAAGAAGAAGAAGAAGGATGATGTGTTGAGAGAGAGTCCTGTTCCGGCATTGCGATTGCGTGATATGAAGACACCATCTCCGGAAAAGGTGAAAAGGCCATCAGTTGATCATAACTATCATATTCGGTTGCAAAAGACTCCGTCACCCGGTAAGGTGACTAGGAATTCACCCATGAAAAATGGTTTGAGTGATGATCTGATGGTGGTTATGTTGCGCAATGCAAGAGAGGAATTTGAGGCACTGAAGAAGAGATGTGAAGCAGAAGTGAATGAGAATAATGAAGCATTATTGGCACAAGCGAAGGCTTCAACTAAAGAACAATCAAAGGTATCACCGACAAAAAATGCCACAAAAGTGATTCCAATACAAAAAATCAAACCATTTTCACTGGATTCATCCGAAACGCAGAGTCTCTTCTCGGAATCTCAGGAGGAACTTCCCCTTGGACAACCAATGAATTTGTCCCAGGCAGATACCCAAGTACAAACTCCAGAAGAGAACCAAACTCTAACGAGAGAAGAGCCTACATCACTGTTTGTTGAGTGTGATTCAGTGGGTCAAAACAATGATGATACCCTGAAGAATACGGAAAATACTTCGCCAAATCCCCTCACGAAGATTTTTGTTAGAATTAATGAAAATAACAAAAATAGCCCCAAAACTGGCCATTCAACGCGAAGTTTCTACAAAGTCAAGGAGAATCCACGTGTTGATCTCTCGAATTCAGGAGGAGCACAAGGTTCACCCAAATTCACTTCAAGGGCCGCACAGATGCTCTCTATGATCACATCGAGTCCGTCAACATCGTCAAAACAGACCGACGTAGCAACTGCCTCGAAGACGCCATCCAAGGAAGATGACGCTATTTTACGCTTCTCCACTACTTGCCCACCGCCAAATGCCACACCACGACTGAGTATTCTCAAAAGGAAGAGAGATGCGAATCTCGATGAATCAACTGACATGACTACTAAGGTATGTAACACTTTATTATTTGAAAAAAAAATCCTCTAGGCTTTTTTATTGCATCATTTGAGTATTTTTTTCTGCTAAATATTTTATTTTAAACATATTCTGCATAGGGGCGGGGCTTAATATTCTAATTAGGCTCCGCCTTAAAAAAAATATGCAATTGCTTTTTAGTCAGGAAATATGATCATTTATTGTTAATTTTATTGTTTTGTATTTGTAAATAATGTAATACTCTAGCACAAGGGTTTAGAAGAGCACTAGTTAATTCTATCCCATTCCCTACTTACACCTCCACGCGGTTAGCCCTGATTCTATTCGATATTTTTCGGTTAGAGACTGACGGAAGAGGGGAAGTTTGTCTTGGCGATATAAACTATATATTTAATTGGAATCTTCAGGCCCAAGTTAAAATATATTTTGCATTTCATCGGGGCTAGGCCAGTCAAAAGAGAGATCAAAATTGCAAATCAAATCAATTCCCGATACTAAACATAAAATCAAAATTTATCCAAATCAGTTCAAAAATAAACTCTTCAGTATGTAAGGGCGAAAGGTCCACCCCGATTATTCCCGAAATATTATTAACACATTCAGTCAATGTACCAGAAATACTTGAGATAGAATGTTCATATATTGGGATTAGTTTCTTACAGATTATATTAGATTAATTTTTTGAAAAGAAAAACAATTATCCATTATGGTGGCACGGGGACGCCGCCCTCAAACACGCGTCTTAACGGTCACTGAATTTAAATTCTGTACATTAATTCATTACAAACTCTATTGCTTTCGATAGAGTAACTATCCAAGAAAACACATTGGCAACCAGAATTCAAATCAGAAAAAAAAGGATGAAGGCCAATTCTAACAAATTCGACGGGATGTCGAATTTTCCGTCCGCCATTTTGTGCAAAATTTTGTATGACTTCACGCGAAGCGAGAAAAGAACAACAGAATGTATTCCCATCTCTGTCGGGCTAATTTTTCCAAGTAACTGAAGGACTAAAGTAACTAAAAATTCATTTCCGACAGAAATTCGAATACCAATTTCCCAGTAATAAATGAACTAAAATCACTCAATTTGCGTATGATGTATAATACCATGGTAAGGAATGGGTTAAAAGGAGATGGCAGTGTCCCAGCATTGCGGAAAGCTCGAATCCACGAGATAGATCCATCCCTGAATTATCTTTTCTCATGGTTTTTTTTTTTTTGATTTATTACCGCCTTATTACCGATTTAAATTTATTTACAAATTAGAATACAATTTTGAACTAGGAAATTGGCTAAGAAGTGTGCAGTGTGCATAATAAAATGTTTTTGACATTAAAACAAACGTGACAATACACACGGATAATAAATTTCAAGAACTTTCCAAAATATCCAAATTCAACCAAAACGGTTGAAAACTAAGTCCTTTTCAAAATGATTGAATTTTGACCTTAAAAAATTCAAAATGGCGAATTTCCCTGACAAAATCTTCGCCTGGGGTACCCTCAAAACGAGTATTGCTCAGAGGGTTTTTCTCAAAATTGACCTAAGCTTTTCCAAGGATTTTTGGACATGTTTTGTGGGAAATACTACGGAGAAGACGTAATAGAACATTTTTTAAGGAAAAACTGAAGCGACCTTAAAAATTTATTTGTAAACGAGTTTGCTTAATGCATGTGTTTTTTTATTGTTCTTCGGAGTGTAAATATAATTTGGTGAACAGTTCTTAAGGCTAGGACAACTGTTTTGGCCAAGAAGTGAGGTGGATAGTGTTTAGTGATGAAATAGAGTGCTAAGGAGTGTAAAAATAAATTTCCATGATCAGTGAAAAGCTCGAATCTGAGGTTTCTTTTAGTGAGTACATCGTGAACTTTTTTAGATGTGCAACTCCCGAGGGCTGATATAAAAAAATGATCTTCCACAAAAGGAAGATTTTGGTGGACCCCACGCAATTGGACATCAATTTGATAACCTGCTATCAATTAAAAAAGCGTGAAGTGAGTCAATTAGTTATAAAAGTGTGTGCATCGCCCGAGAATCCAGTGCCGGTTACAGTAATTTTATTCAATTTATGGAAAATTATTTTACATAAAAACTGGCACAGATTTTTTATTCGAACGTCCTCTCCGTATAGTATTATTCTGAGGGAAAACCATAAACCAGTGATAAACCCAGATAAGCTTATGGTAGCTGAGATTCTTTACAGGCGACCTCGAAATGCGTGCAACTCGGGGTGCTTGCAACTCGGAATGTGTGAAAATTCGATTCTGAATTGAATTTCGGGGGTAAAGAATCGCGTCGAACAAACGGTTCTCGGCCACCGAAATGGATAAAATTGGCTTATCATAATGTAATTTAGATACATAATACTGTGCAACAAAAATTAGGTTTTTGTGGGTGTCTTTGACAAGAGTGCCAAAACTTGTTAGAGGGTCATTTAAGGGTCTCAAATCTGTAATCCGTTTGTTCGGGTCACGTCTAGATTTTTTTTAAATATGCATTTCTAGTTTTGCTGTTTTCTTAAATTCAAAAATTTATATCTCCGGTGCTAATTATCCGGTGGTAGTCACATAAAGCTAAATAACGCGTAATTTCATCCTCTATAACTCTTGTAAACATATCAAGAACCTACGATTAAAATAAAGTGTATTTTTTAAAGATTTTTTGAAAAAGTGCACCCAAAATTGTGCATTTTTCTCTGTTTTTTTCGACTTCTAATAATTCTCCCACTTAAAAAGAACATTTTATGCTCCAATTACTATGCCTAAAAGTGAGCGAATTTAATATTCTTTCATTTCCTTTTAGTTTGAATTTTCTATCTTAATTCGTTTATTCACAATAATTTATTGAAAATAAAATACATTTTGGGTGCACTTTTTCAAAAAATCTTTAAAAAATATACTTTTTTTTTTAATCGTAGGTTCTTGATATGTTCACAAGAGTTGTAAAGGATGAAATTACGCGTCATTTTAGCTTTATGTGACTACCACAATTAGGTACCACTACGATAATTAGGATCGGATATATAAATTTTTGAATTATAGAAAACAGCAAAAAACTAGAAATGCATATTTAAAAAAATCTAGGCGTGACCCGGACAAACGGACTTCAGATTTGGGATCCTTAAATGACCCTCTAACAAGTTTTGGCACTCTCGTCAAAGGCACCCACAACGTGTCGCATAGTGTAATTGGTCTATGGAGCTAAAATATATCAAGGCAAGATCCAGTTCTATTCAAAAATAGGTGAAAAAAGTTCAATTTGAAAAATACGTTCGTTTGAAAAAATAATGACAAAGTAAATGCATTTTAGATTGTGTAAAAGTCCACCCAGCGAAAACGAAAAGTTTTCACTTATTTTTCGATTATTAAAAGCAGTTATTATTTATTTACATTATTGTTTAAACACAAAGAGAGGGCAATTAGTTGATATATTTTTTTTCCATTTGTGAGAGAACTAGAGATCAAACTGTTAGAGATATCGACTTCCCGTCTTCGGTGACCCATCCATAAATTAGGATTCCCTACCTAGATGGATTTTTTTCTGCTCCCCGAATTCCCTTCCATGTCCAAAGTAGGAAAACAATCTGTTTTGGTTTACATCGAAAACAACTCTAGGGGATAGTAGGGCACCTTTGAAATGAGGCAGCTTTAAAATTGGGCTATATTGTAATTTAGCTTCGCAATTGATTTGTGGAGTTCAATTATATCATGATATGGGTCAATTTTTTGAGTGATTTATAAATCAGTTCCAGTCGGTTGTCAACCGGTAATGCACCGGTTATGAACCGATAAGCAATTTTTGTCCGAGAAAATAATTTTTATTACTCTTAAAAATATTTTAGGGGATTTTTGAGTGATTTATGAACTTGTTCAAATCGGTTGAAAGCCGGTAAACAGTAAATAATGCAAAGGTACTTTTGAGGTATAGCATCTGAATCTGAGTTATAAGTTTGAGCGTTTTGCAAAGTCTGAGACACTTTGCCGTCCCTTTTTCAAAGATTAACTGCTGAAAATGAACGAATCACCGGGGATCCTTTAAAAATATCCCTGTTTTGACACTTATTTAATTTTGGAATAAATAAATAAAAAACAATGAAAAGTCATCTTTGGTATTCGCTCAGATGAGAGAAATATGATATGAGTAATAAAGTTTGCGATAAAACATTATCTATCGTCATTAATGAACATACAAAAGTTCAAGAGACATTAGTGATCATTTCAAAGGATCAAATATGAGCCATACTTTTGGAAAGAATCAAATATGATCCATTTTGATACTGTTATTTTTACCAGTGTTTAGGTTAGATTCCCAATAAGAAATTTATGATGAGGAAGATTTTTCTGGTCCAAAAGATCGTTAATTAACCTTTGAAACTTTTGCATGGCTCCGGGAGAACCACAAAAAAGTATGTCTGAATTTGGAAAGAAAAAGTCTAATTTTATTAAGAATTTTTTATTGAAAGAAAAACGATATCAAAAGAAAAAAAAAGACACGGAGCCAGGGATCGAACCCGTGGAACTCCCGTTGAATGTCCTGCGTTGTACCGCTTAGCCACCGCTGCATGCAATCTCATTCAAATTTTCTTTATTATGTGCTGCGTAAGGTGTCATTTTAAACTTTGGTGATTTTTTTTTAAAGAACTAACCAAATTTCGCACTTTTTTAGTATACCACGTTTAATTTGATGCTTTTCTGCATAGTTGAGCAAAGCCACAAATTTTTATGAATTTGATGACTCGAGTACTTCCCTTGTAAAAGACGCACAGCTTCAAAGGCAGTTTGATTTAAAAAATAATAAATAAGTAAATAAAAGCACTTGGTATATTGATAAAATTTGCTTCTCTTGATTTTGAAATTGGAACTGCCCCTTCGTTAAACCACCCCACACTCCCCTATCTTTATTAATTACTAATAATGCTTATTTTAACACGGATTTTGTGTGAATGATTTTTTTTTTGGTTTTTAGGCCTGACAATACTTATTTTCTCAATTTGTGCAATGATTATTTTGTGTTTGAGTGCTCATGCAACATTTCTTATTGATTTGGTCTATTGATTTATGAATATGATTATCATTTTAAACTGCAAATTTGTTTTTAACTGGTAATATTGGCAAAAATATTTTTACCTAACTTGTGAAAGTTTTAACACTGCTTCTCTAAAAGTGTATGATGTTTTCTTGGTTTCTGCTTGGCTATGCTTATTTTTGTGTTGAATTTTGCACATTTTTTGAAATTTGGTGTCAAATATTTGTAAGCCAAGTGGATAAAACAGTGGAGAAATTGGTGGTATTGTCTGTAAATTTACAGAAAAGACGTATAAGCTTCCATGATCCTCCAGTGACAAGGACAAAGGAATACATATTGGATGAGTCTGAAATTGCTATAAAACAGACAGATAATTTGCGCAGGAAGAATCTTCTGATGGATTCTCCACCAACGGCTGAGCCGGAAGAAATGGATGACAATGACAGCGATTGGGAAGATTTGGGAGATGACGTTGCAATAGTTGAGCCATTAGTTGTGGCTGGACCGAAGAAGGCGTCCAAGAAAGGCAAGAAAGGCACCAGGAGAAATCCATCTCGTGAAAAGGACAAAAGACCACCTCCTCCGGTAATGGTGTCTATAGGTGCTGACCAAATCATGGAGAATCCTACGGAAGAAGTTCCGGAGATGAAGATCATCTTTACGAATGATGATGAAGTGTTCAATTATGCATTGATGAAATTCAAGGATAAATTATTTGATCATATCCTCACAAATTCACAAGATATGCAGAACTTTGTTGGGAAAGTCGTGGAAAGATTCGGATCACTGACTCTGAATGAGATCCTAAGTATTCTAGGGATCAGTAAGAGTACTTAGGCTGATGAAATATGTTTGTATTTTAATTTTAGAAACAGGATGGATGTAAAAATTATTTACAAAATATCGATGAGAAATTATGTAAAATTTTGCAGCAAAAAAAATATAAATAAATATGGAATATTATTCGATATACAAAATTGAAAAAAAAAAGAGTTGCAAATGTTTTTAAATTTCTTTTATTCCTTATTCACTTAAATAAAATACAATTTACATTTTACTCTCCACTCGTTTTTTTTTTTCTTCTTTAATTTTCTTTCAATAAGTCAAAAACCAAGCTTTATTAATTTCGTCATAAAAAAAGTCGAGTGTACTTTTTTAACATTTTTTTTTCAGTATTTGCAAGACTACACATTTTTACACGCTATTATCAAAATGTAGCATTAGAAACCTAAATTACAATACCTATGAAAAAATAACTATAATTAAATTGTAAAAAGTCTACACCATTGACTTGACTATTCATTTTATCATCATCATACATTAACAAATTAATATTTCCCCAACGACAAAAGAGAAAGAGAAAAAAAGTTAAAAGAAAAATAGATTAAATACTCATTTTTTATTGAATGAGTAGCATAAATAATCCCCGGATTTGGTGAATCTTTTTATATATAAAAAAATTGTCATGTTAAATATCCACTAGTTCCTATTATGACTAAATGAAATATAAATGAGATGGGTAAATAGTGAAAATATATATTTTTTAACTGATATGCTGGGTAAGGAAGGATTAATGCAATCCCAGGAGTTTTCCAACAATTTTGTTAAAAAAATTACATAAGGCTAAAAGTCCAAATAAACTCAAGCTGATCATCGTGAATATTTAGCCTATAATACCCTTAACATACTTACGACTTAAGCCGAGAGACGGCTTGACGTAATTATAATCAAAATAATGATTTGACTAAATTACCATCAGTTTCCCACTAAAAGGGAGGTTCTCGGACTCGTTATCGAGTTCATTCATGAAACTTTGCATATTACCTAATTTGGGCATGCCAAATTCAATGGTGATAGTAAAAAACTTCGATAGGCATCGATACCCCCGCTACAGGGGGTGGGGTTGGGGTCCAAAATTCATATTTTTGGCTCTAGCAGCCAGAGGGTTGGAAATAGCGACTTGGGGTCTTCGGGTGACCCCCCCATAACTTGACCTTGGGAATCTAAATATGACCTTCATTTTCCCCCCACCCCTCCCCTTTTCTTAAAAAACGTGTTTTTTGGGATATTTCGAAAACTACTCATCCGATAGTTTTCATTGTCAGATATGTTTTAGATGTCGTCCAGATGGATATTTCGTCCATACATACCAATGACCTTGAAATATTCCTTCATGTCATTTTTCACGGTCAAATGTATTACGCTTAAAATATTCATTTTTTCAATCAATTTTATCAAAGTATGATTTCTTAATAACACTAATTTATTGAATAATGAATATAAACCTCTTTAAGCCACTTTAATGCCATTGATACGTTTTTGACATTTATATATACTTCAATTTTTAAAATATCATTTTAAAAATACTTTATGTCAACCAAATTCTAATATTGGGCATTGACTGTTTTCCTGAAGTAAGACATTAAGGTAATGAAATTTTCATGAAATTTGTGAAATTTATGAAATTTTATGAAAGTTATGAAAATTTACTGGATTATGTTTTAACGATTGTTGATCAATAATTTTAATTTTATAACAAAGATTATAATATGTAAATGAAATGAAATCTCACATATTAGAAGAAAAACAACATCTATTACGACAATTATGTATTCAATTTCAAGTATATAAAGACCTACATGCAATAATGAACAAAAAATGTTATTTTATGGCAGGCTTTACTTACAAAAAAAATTTTTTAAAGTCACACAAGACATCTTTAGAAAAACTACGCAGATCAATCATAAAACGGTAAAAAGTATATTTAGAACATGTACAGTTCAAGTATAAAACGATTAACCCTGTGCTACAAATAGCTGAAGTATAAACTGGTTAAAGAAAATGCTAAAAATACGCACAGCTCAATCATAAAACGGTAACTGTGCTTAAAATCACGCACATCAAAATCATAAAACGGTAAATGCACTTCAAATCACGCACATATCAATCATAAAACGGTCAAGATTGCGCTTAAAATCACGCAAAGTTCAATCATAAAACGGTAAATGAGCATAAGATCACGCACATCTTGATTATAAAATAGTAAATGTGCTTAAAATCACGCGCAGTTCTATCATTAAACGGTAAATGAGCTTAAAATCACGCACAGCTGAATCATAAAACGGCTAAGATTGCGCTCAATATCACGCACAGATCAATCATAAAACGGTTAAGATTGCGCTTAAAATCACGCACAGATCAATCATAAAACGATTAAGATTGCGTTTAAAATCACGCACAGCTTAATCATAAAACGGTAAATGCGCTCAAAATCACGCAGAGCTGAATCATAAAACGGATAAGATTGCGCTTAAAATCACGCACAGCTCGATCATAAAACGGTAAATGCGCTTAAAATCACGCACAGTTCAATCGTAAAACGGAAAATGAGCATAAGACCACGCACATCTTGATTATAAAACGGTAAATGTGCTTAAAATAACGCACAGGTCTATCATAAAACGGTCAACATTGCGCTTAAAATCACGCACAGTTCAATCATAAAACGGTAAATGAGCATGAGATCACGCACATCTCGATTATAAAACGGTAAATGCACTTAAAATCACACATAGTTCTATCATAAAACGGTAAATGCGATTAAAATCACGCACAGCTCGATCATAAAACGGTAAATTTGCTTAAAATCACGCACAGCTCAATCATAAAAAGGTAAATGCGCTTAAAATCACGCACAGTTCAATCACAAAACAGTAAATTAGCATAAGATCACGCACAGCTCGATCACAAAACGGTAAATGCGCTTAAAATCACGCACAGCTGAATCATAAAACTACAATTGCGCTTAAAATCACGCACAGCTGAATCATAAAACGGTAAATGCGCTTAAAATCACGCACAGCTTAATCATAAAACGGTCAACATTGCGCTTAAAATCACGCACAGTTCAATCATAAAACGGTAAATGAGCATAAGATCACGCACATCTTGATTATGAAACGATAAATGCACTTAAAATCACGCATAGTTCTATCATAAAACGGCAAATGCGCTTAAAATGACGCACAGTTGAATCATAAAACGGTTAAGATTGCGCTTAAAATCACGCACAGCTCGATCACAAAACGGTAAATGCGCTTAAAATCACGCACAACTGAATCATAAAACGGTTTAGATTGCGCTTAAAATCACGCACAGCTGAATAATAAAACGGGTAAGATTGCGCTTAAAGTCACGCACAGCTCGATCATAAAACGGTAAATGCGCTTAAAATCACGCACAGCTGAATCATAAAAGGGTTAAGATTGAGCTTAAAATCACGCACGGCTCGATCACAAAACGGGAAATGCGCTTGAAATCACGCACAGCTGAATCATAAAACGGTTAAGATTGCGCTTAAAATCACGCACAGCTGAATCATAAAACAATAAATGCGCTTAAAATCCCGCACAGTTGAAGCATAAAACAGTTTAGATTGCGTTTAAAATCACGCAGAGCTTAATCATAAATCCGTAAATGCGCATAAAATCACACACAGTTGAATCATAAAACGGTTAAGATTGCGCTTAAAATCACGCACAGCTCGATCACAAAACGGTAAATGCGCCTGAAATCACGCACAGCTGAATCATAAAACGGTTAAGATTGCGCTTAAAATCACGCACAGCTGAATCATAAAACCGTAAAAGCGCTTAAAATCACGCACAGTTGAATCATAAAACGGTTAAGATTGTCCTTAAAATCACGCAGAGCTTAATCATAAAACCGTAAATGCGCTTAAAATCACGCACAGTTGAATCATAAAACGGTTAAGATTGCGCTTAAAATCACGCACAGCTCGATCACAAAACGGTAAATGCGCTTGAAATCACGCACAGCTGAATCATAAAACGGTTAAGATTGCGCTTAAAATCACGCACAGCTGAATCATAAAACGATAAATGCGCTTAAAATCACACACAGTTGAAGCATAAAACAGTTTAGATTGCGTTTAAAATCACGCAGAGCTTAATCATAAAACCGTAAATGCGCTTAAAATCACGCACAGTTGAATCATAAAACGGTTAAGATTGCGCTTGAAATCGCGCACAGCTCGATCACAAAACGGTAAATGCGCTTGAAATCACGCGCAGCTGAATCATAAAACGGTTAAGATTGCGCTTAAAATCACGCACAGCTGAATCATAAAACGATAAATGCGCTTAAAATCACGCACAGTTGAAGCATAAAACGGTTTAGATTGCGTTTAAAATCACGCAGAGCTTAATCATAAAACCGTAAATGCGCTTAAAATCACGCACAGTTGAATCATAAAACGGTTAAGATTGCGCTTAAAATCACGCACAGCTGAATCATAAAACGATAAATGCGCTTAAAATCACGCACAGTTGAAGCATAAAACGGTTAAGATTGCGCTTAAAATCACGCACAGCTTAATCATAAAACGGTTAAGGTTGCGCTTAAAATCACTCTAATGGATTTCGACCGTTTATTGTATCAATATAGTCAACGGCGGGATTTCGGTCTAATTTATGCTCTGCAATTTTACTTTATTGTTGCCGACGTTTCGATCCTGGATGGGATATTCTTCAGGGCATCAAAGTATCAAGGAGAACAATTGGCAAGTTCACATGAAACACTACTTCCGGCTGGTTCTTCAACTGGTCTTCAACTGGTGATGGGTGAGAGAGCTTCAAAGGTACAAGATCAGGAAGTAGTGTTTCATGTGAAATTGACAATTGTTCTCCTTGATAATTTGATGCCCTGAAGAAGATCCCATCCAGGATCGAAACGTCGACAACAATAAAGTAAAATTGAAGAGCATAAATTAGACCGAAATCCCGCCTTTCACTATATTGCTTAAAATCACTCACAGCTCGACCACAAAACGGTAAATACGCTTAAAATCACGCACAGCTGAATTATAAAACGGTAAATGAGCATAAGATCACGCACATCTTGATTATGAAACGGTAAATGCACTTAAAATCACGCATAGTTCTATCATAAAACGGCAAATGCGCTTAAAATGACGCACAGTTGAATCATAAAACGGTAAATGCGCTAAAAATCACGCACAGTTCAATATCAAAACGGTAAATCTGCTTAAAATCACGCACAGATCAATCACAAAACGGTAAATGCGCTTAAAATCACGCACAGTTCAATCATAAAACGGTAAATACGGTCAAAGTCACGCACAGATCAATCACAAAACGGTCAAGAGTACGCTTGAAATCACGCACAGATCAATATCAAAACGGCAAATACGCTCAAAAACAAGCACAAGTCGATCATAAAAGATCAAGTTCGCTTAAAATCACGCACAGTTTAATCATAAAACGCTTAGGATTTCGCATAAAAAATCGCATAATTTAAGCGCATTCACCGTTTTATTATCGAACTGTGCGTGATTTTTAGCGCATTTACCGTTTTATGATTGATCTGTGCGTGATTTTAAGTGCATTTACCGTTTTATGATTTATCTGTGCGTGATTTTAAGCGCAATCTTAACCGTTTTATGATTGAACTGTGCGTGATTTCAATCGCAATCTTAACCGTTTCATGATTCAGCTGTGCGTGATTTTAAGCGCATTTATCGTTTTATGATCGACCTGTACATAATTTTAAGCGCATTTGCCGTATTATGACCAACCTGTGCGTGATTTTATGCACATTTACGGTTTTATGATCGAACTGTGCGTGAGTTTAAGCGCAATGTTAACCGTTTTATGGTTCAGCTGTGCGTGATTTTAAGCGCATTTACCGTTTTATGATCGAACTGTGCGTGATTTTAAGCGAAATCTTAACCGTTTTATGATTCAGCTGTGCGCAATTTTAAGCGAATTTACGGTTTTATGATCTAGCTGTGCGTGATTTTGATCGCATTTGTCGTTTTATGATTCAGCTGTGCGTGATTTTAAGCGCATTTACCGTTTTGTGATCTAGCTGTGCGTGATTTTAGGCGCAATCTTAACCGTTTTATGATCCAGCTGTGCGTGATTTTAAACGCATTTACGGTTTCTTTATCTAATTGTGCGTGATTTTGAGCGCATTTGTCGTTTTACGATCGAGCTGTGCGTGATTTTAAGCGCATTTACCGTTTTGTGATCGAGCTGTGCGTGATTTTAAGCGCAATCTTAACCGTTTTATGATTCAGCTGTGCGTGATTTTACGCGCATTTACCGTTTTGTAATCACGATGTGCGTGATCTTATGCTCACTTACCGTTTTATGATTGAACTGTGCGTGATTTTGAGCGCATTTGTCGTTTTATGATTCAGCTGTGTGTGATTTTAAGCGCATTTACCGTTTTGTGATCTAGCTGTGCGTGATTTTAAGCACAATCGTAACCGTTTTATGATCCAGCTGTGCGTAATTTTAAACGCATTTACGGTTTTATGATCTAGCTGTGCGTGATTTTGAGCGCATTTGTCGTTTTATGATCGAGCTGTGCGTGATTTTAAGCGCATTTACCGTTTTGTGATCGAGCTGTGCGTGATTTTAAGCGCAATCTTAACCGTTTTATGATTCAGCTGTGCGTGATTTTACGCGCATTTACCGTTTTGTAATCAAGATGTGCGTGATCTTATGCTCACTTACCGTTTTATGATTGAACTGTGCGTGATTTTGAGCGCATTTGTCGTTTTATGATTCAGCTGTGCGTGATTTTAAGCGCATTTACCGTTTTTTGATCGAGCTGTGCGTGATTTTAAGCGCAATCTTAACCGTTTTATGATTCAGCCGTGCGTGATTTTAAGCGCATTTATCGTTTTATGATTCAGCTGTGCGTGATTTTAAGCGCAATCTTAACCGTTTTATGATTCAGCTGTGCGTGATTTCAAGCGCATTTACCGTTTTGTGATCGAGCTGTGCGTGATTTTAAGCTCAATCTTAACCGTTTTATGATTCAGCTGTGCGTCATTTTAAGCGCATTTACGGTTTTATGATCGAGCTGTGCGTGATTTTAAACGCAATCTTAACCGTTTTATGATTCAGCTCTGCGTGATTTTAAGCGCATTTACCGTTTTGTGATCGAGCTGTGCGTGACTTTAAGCGCAATCTTACCCGTTTTATGATTCAGCTGTGCGTGATTTTAAGCGCAATCTAAACCGTTTTATGATTCAACTGTGCATGATTTTAAGCGCATTTACCGTTTTGTGATCGAGCTGTGCGTGATTTTAAGCGCAATCTTAACCGTTTTATGATTCAACTGTGCGTCATTTTAAGCGCATTTGCCGTTTTATGATAGAACTATGCGTGATTTTAAGTGCATTTACCGTTTCATAATCAAGATGTGCGTGATCTTATGCTCATTTACCGTTTTATGATTGAACTGTGCGTGATTCTAAGCGCAATGTTGACTGTTTTATGATTAAACTGTGCGTGATTTTAAGCGCATTTACCTTCTTATTATTAAGCTGTGCGTGATTTTAAGCGCAATTGTAGTTTTATGATAGAACTGTGCATTATTTTAAGCACATTTACCGTTTTATAATCAAGATGTGCGTGAACTTATACTAATTTACCGTTTTATGATTGAACTGTGCGTGATTTTAAGCGCATTTACCTTTTTATGATTGAGCTGTGCGTGATTTTAAGCGAATTTACCGTTTTATGATCGAGTTGTGCGTGATTTTAAGCGCATTTACCGTTTTATGATAGAACTATGTGTGATTTTAAGTGGAATCTTAACCGTTTTATGATTCAGCTGTGCGCAATTTTAAGCGCATTTACCGTTTTATGATAGAACTATATGTGATTTTAAGTGCAATCTTAACCGTTTTATGATTCAGCTGTGCGTGATTTTAAGCGCATTTACCTTTTTATGATTGAGCTGTGCGTGATTTTAAGCGAATTTACCGTTTTATGATCGAGCTGTGCGTGATTTTAAGCGCATTTACCGTTTTATGATAGAACTATGTGTGATTTTAAGTGGAATCTTAACCGTTTTATGATTCAGCTGTGCGCAATTTTAAGCGCATTTACCGTTTTATGATAGAACTATATGTGATTTTAAGTGCAATCTTAACCGTTTTGTGATTCAGCTGTGCGTGATTTTAAGCGCATTTACCTTTTTATGATTGAGCTGTGCGTGATTTTAAGCGAATTTACCGTTTTATGATCGAGCTGTGCGTGATTTTAAGCTCATTTACCGTTTTATGATAGAACTATGTGTGATTTTAAGTGCATTTACCGTTTTATAATCAAGATGTGCGTGATCTCATGCTCATTTACCGTTTTATGATTGAACTGTGCGTGATTTTAAGCGCAATGTTGACCGTTTTATGATTCAGCTGTGCGCAATTTTAAGCGCATTTACGGTTTTATGATCTAGCTGTGCGTGATTTTGAGCGCATTTGTCGTTTTATAATCGAGCTGTGCGTGATTTTAAGCGCATTTACCGTTTTGTGATCGAGCTGTGCGTGATTTTAAGCGCAATCTTAACCGTTTTATGATTCAGCTGTGCGTGATTTTAAGCGCATTTACCGTTTTATGATTAAGCTGTGCGTGATTTTAAACGCAATCTTAATCGTTTTATGATTGATCTGTGCGTGATTTTAAGCGCAATCTTAACCGTTTTATGATTGATCTGTGCGTGATATTGAGCGCAATCTTAGCCGTTTTATGATTCAGCTGTGCGTGATTTTAAGCTCATTTACCGTTTAATGATAGAACTATGTGTGATTTTAAGCACATTTACCGTTTTATAATCAAGATGTGCGTGATCTTATGCTCATTTACCGTTTTATGATTGAACTTTGCGTGATTTTAAGCGCAATCTTGACCGTTTTATGATTGATCTGTGCGTGATTTGAAGTGCATTTACCGTTTTATGATTGAGATGTGCATGATTTTGAGCACATTTACCGTATTATGATTTTGATGTGCGTGATTTTAAGCACAGTTACCGTTTTATGATTGAGCTGTGCGTATTTTTAGCATTTTCTTTAACCAGTTTATACTTCAGCTATTTGTAGCACAGGGTTAATCGTTTTATACTTGAACTGTACATGTTCTAAATATACTTTTTACCGTTTTATGATTGATCTGCGTAGTTTTTCTAAAGATGTCTTGTGTGACTTTAAAATATTTTTTTTTGTAAGTAAAGCCTGCCATAAAATAACATTTTTTGTTCATTATTGCATGTAGGTCTTTATATACTTGAAATTGAATACATAATTGTCGTAATAGATGTTGTTTTTCTTCTAATATGTGAGATTTCATTTCATTTACATATTATAATCCTTGTTATAAAATTAAAATTATTGATCAACAATCGTTAAACATAATCCAGTAAATTTTCATAACTTTCATAAAATTTCATAAATTTCACAAATTTCATGAAAATTTCATTACCTTAATGTCTTACTTCAGGAAAACAGTCAATGCCCAATATTAGAATTTGGTTGACATAAAGTTTTTTTAAAATGATATTTTAAAAATTGAAGTATATATAAATGTCAAAAACGTATCAATGGCATTAAAGTGGCTTAAAGAGGTTTATATTCATTATTCAATAAATTAGTGTTATTAAGAAATCATACTTTGATAAAATTGATTGAAAAAAATGAATATTTTAAGCGTAATACATTTGACCTTGAAAAATGACATGAAGGAATATTTCAAGGTCATTGGTATGTATGGACGAAATATCCATCTGGACGACATCTAAAACATATCCGACAATGAAAACTATCGGATGAGTAGTTTTCGAAATATCCCAAAAAACACGTTTTTTAAGAGAAGGGGAGGGGTGGGGGGAAAATGAAGGTCATATTTAGATTCCCAAGGTCAAGTTATGGGGGGGTCACCCGAAGACCCCAAGTCGCTATTTCCAACCCTCTGGCTGCTAGAGCCAAAAATATGAATTTTGGACCCCAACCCCACCCCCTGTAGCGGGGGTATCGATGCCTATCGAAGTTTTTTACTATCACCATTGAATTTGGCATGCCCAAATTAGGTAATATGCAAAGTTTCATGAATGAACTCGATAACGAGTCCGAGAACCTCCCTTGTAAGTCATTTCTCGGCTTAAGCCGAAAGATGGATTAGTCAGAAACTGATGGAAATGTAATGGAGGGGAATTCTGTAACGCTCTGGCAATGCCATATGACTGGGTTCGAATCTTAGGTGAGCTTTTTCGAAAATGCGATTCTGTAGCCGTGACATTGTCAGAAGTCACATATTTGAGATTTCTGGCAATTCAAATTACAATGAATTTGATTAAACAAATCAACCAAGATGTACTGTATTTTCATAAAATCATCAAGTAAAGCGATTTCATTAAAAAAATCAATGAATTGCATTTTCAAACTCATATGATATGACAAAAAAAGCTCGATTAGCATTGTCAGGTTTCGAACTCACGCGTGACAATGCCACGAAAATTACAGAATTCCCCTATTGATCATTTTAATCATCTCAGGGATCTCAGTGGCGTAATAGGCAAGACCATTGGGTCTTGGGCGGATGAGATCTCTGACGCGACTCTCACTGTTGTAAGTTCGAGTCCCGCCCGGTGCAAGCAACTGAATGTTTAGAAAAAAAAAACATTTTCACTGTGATAAAACGTAATAAAATGCAGCGCCTCTGCCCAAAAAACTCCGAAGGCACGGAAGAAGCATCCACATCGTGGGGAAGGCGATCTTTGGTGGTCTACAGGGTGCGGGCTTTAAATTGAGCCTGATTTCAAGGTCTGTTGGCGGCCATTCCTTTGCTCGATACATGTCGCTACTCGGCTTTCTTACAAGCTAGGTACATCAGCTGATAGTTTATAAACAGAAAAAAATTGCAATGGTGAAATCAAGTGAAGAGCACAATCGCCGAGTGGCCATTACTAAAGTCCTGCGCGCCGGTCGGATTGAATTAGAAATAATTAAATTCCTCTCGTACACAAAACCCAGAGTTTCTGGTTTCACTCTGACCACAATTAATTATTTCTTATTAACACTCGCGATCTGGGCACTCAATGGGTCAAGTGGTAGAGCACTCGCTCTATGATGCAAGTGTCCCGGGTTCGAATCCCCTTTAGGTCACCAGGAAATTTTCTGGCGTTAAAGGTGTTCGGATTGCATCCAGTGAGCTTCACTGCACTTGATTCCACGGGCATGGGACTGACAATCTCATCCCGTACAAGAAAAAAATAATAATGCATGTCTAGAAATCCTCTTGCGGAAAGGCCTTGTTCCTTCATGGAATGTTGTGCCAGCATTATTATTATTATTATTATTACTCGCGATCTAGTAAGGAGGGAGGTGACTTTGCACCCTACTACTCGAGCACGCAATGTCACGCTCTCTACCTCATCGCTTTTCACTTCTATGCCCTAGCACGGTCACCGAGAGAATGATCGGGCTCTCTCACAAAAACTACCCCTAAGTGATGAAGTGCTCGAATAGCTGGATCCGGCGGAGGAGGGCACCACTGGTACCAATTCAAATGGGGTTCCTATGAGGTGTTATTTAACGGTGCCAGAGAGTGATTCCACAAGTTTACCGTATCGCTCGCAAATTTCAAAAGCCAATGGGTCAGGAGATAGTATTGACATATCGATTAGGAAGAAACACGCCATGAAACCTTCCGTGAGGACTCCTGAAATGATTCAACGCGCTGATACGAAGATTTATGAAGATCCAAAACTATTAATTCGAAAAATGGCATTGATTCTCGAAGTGAGTGATCACACGATGCGTCAGAGTACAGTCTGAAAGACCTTATGTCTTCCAACAGGATGGAGCCGCCTGCGCACATAAGTAATTGGCTCTAAAATTGGTTGAAGGACAATGTGGGCGTGGGCACTCAATGGGTCAAGTGGTAGAGCACTCGCTCTATGATGCAAGTGTCCCGGGTTCGAATCTCCTTTAGGTCACCAGGAATTTTTCTGGCGTTAAAGGTGTTCGGATTGCATCCAGTGAGCTTCACTGCACTTGATTCCACGGGGCATGGGACTGACAACCTCATCCCTATATAAGAAAAAATAATAATGGATGTCCCGTACTCCCCTTGTGGGAAGGTCTAGTTCCTCTAGGAAACGTTATGCCACCATTATTATATTATTATTATTATTATTATTACAATGTGGGCATGTTCTGGCCCCAGAATTTCTGGCCTCCAAACAGCCCGGATTTGAATCCCCTGGATTACTACATCTGGGACGTCATCGAAAGAGTAACCAACAAGTTCAGACATCCCAGCTTACCGCATCTAAAAGCAAGTATTGAGTCTGCGTTGAGCGGTACGGATAAGGATGTGCTTCATCGCGCCTGCGAGCGCTTCAGGGCCAGGATGGAGTCTATTGTGGCGGTGGGAGGGGGATATATCGAATAAATGTAATCTATAACACCCAATAAGAGAAGTCATGAAGACAAAAATTTTTCTTTTTTACCTCAGAAGTAATAAAAAAAGATGAATAAATCTCAAGTATGCTAAAGTCCTTGAGAGAAGATGCCGATAAATAGTCGAACCCAGACTGGGTGAAGAACAATGCGGTTTCAGGCCTGGTAGAAGCACCACGGATCAGCTTTTTACCCTGAGGATGATTGTCGAAAAGGCTTGGGAGTATGCAATTCCACTCTATGCTTCTTTCTACAGCTTTGGGATGTACTGCACGAGTACGGACTGGATGAAGAATTGGTAGGAGCCATTCAGTCATTGTACAGAGACTGTAGTAGTTGTGTTCGTGTAAACGGATCCAAGTCGGAAGGTTTTCAGGTGGGTGTTGGACTGCGCCAAGGGTGTGTTCTATCACCCTTGTTGTTCATAATATACATGGACAAGATTATGGAACGCAGTCGAGGGCGGAATGCGATTCATATTTGGGATTTCAGGGTGAGCCATCTCCTCTTCGCAGATGATTTGGTTGATTTTGGATCTTCCGAAGAAAAGCTTCAGAATTCAGAAAAGCTTCAGCTTCACCCTGTGAAATGCACCATACATATTGATGGAAAAGCATTGACACAGGTGGAGAAGTTCAAGTATATCGGGGTGTTATTCACGAGTAATGGTAGGTTTCACACCGAACTATCATTGCGAATCGGTCAAGCTTCTGCAGTAATGAGGGAGCTTGGCGGAAGCGTTAGTGAGGAAGGCCGAGCTCAGCCGTTCGGCTAAGTTATCGGTTTTCAAAGGAATGAACACTATTCTCAGCTATGGTCGTCAGATTTGGGTAATGACCGAAAGGGTAAGATCGCGAGTGCAAGCTGCCGAGATGAGGTACCTTCGGGCGGTTAAGGGAATCACTCGTCGAGATCGAGTGAGGAATGTGGCCGTTCATGAGGAACTAAGAGTCGAGGAGCTGCTTCTTCGGGTCGAAAGATCACAACTTCGAAGGTATGGACATGTTCAGCGCATGGATAGAAAAAGATTCCCCAGAAAAGCTATGCAAGCCATTGTGAGAAGGTGTCGACCTCGTGGCAGATCTAGGAAAAGATGGCTGAATCAAATTCAGAATCTTGCCTTGGAACGCCTTGGAATCGAACCCGAACATCTTCCTGAAGTGGCGGAGGATCGACAAGCGTGGGCTGATAATTTGGATGTCATGGGCCCGCGACCCCAATAGGGATAAGCGGTTGAAAATGAATAATTGGAATGAATAAGTCTCAATTTAAAATACGCACCCTGTACAGTGGACTTAGCACATTCCTCCAACACGGGATGTACGACTATGCAACATGATTACATTGTAAAAGAAATACATCCCGACACGATTAATAATAATAATTACATTAAGTCGTCTCTCGGCTTAAGTCGTAAGGTTGTCTAGGCCACAAACCATCAATGTATGATAATTTGGGATTTACAGCCAAATTTTACAGACTAAGTATTCTCAAGGATCACCTTGAGTTTATTTGGGCCGTAAGAAATAGAGGACGTCGTATAGTAAGATGGGGATATTACAGAGAGATTGGTTAGGACTGGAGGGACATTCTTGAGCTCATGAGGTGATTTTGGTGTCCTCGAACGGCATGAGGATCAGCCAAGATAGTCAATGATCACGGTCAGGGAAACCTCATGTCCCCCATGTGGCGTAAACTGTGCTGAGAATTGCTCCTCTGTGGCTGTCGAGGATAGTACAGGTTGTGCTGAGAATTAGATCTGTTGGGATTTTGCCTATATATGCCTTCTGGTGGTGAATATCTCCTTGGACGCCTGTCGTCACTCACTCTCCTCTTAGTTTCGTCTGAGTAGCGACGTCTCTGAGGGTCTGGTTCATAGAAATACCGAAGATCGTCATGTTCTCCATATTTTGTCCTATACTGGGTTGTCTTCTCGTCAGAGTTGCGTCTGTACGTCGAATCATTTCGTCTCTGTGTGAGATAGGTGTCGTCATAGTAGCGTCTCCCCGTTGTCCACAATCGTTCAGATTCGTGACCATAGAGATCGAGGATGGGTGGTTGGAATTGACTTGGTGTACTTCCATTGGCGGCTACATTGTGCCATGATCTTCGCCATCCCTCCTCATACCGTCTCCTTGTGTTCTCATCCTCAATGGCTTGACGACGTTGGGATTTACTACTGCTGCTTTCGCTAGAGTCCTCACCCGATGTTCCGATCCCGAGGTCTTTGTCATCCCCGTAGGCCTTGTAAGGAGCCCCTAAGAAGTTTTTGCTTCCAAAAGGTCCCGTCAAGGCGAGTTGAGGATGCGGTATGCAGTAAGGATGAGGATAAGATTTTTCCACTGCCGATAATTTCATTTCCTTCTCCGTTGACTTAGATCCTCCACATGATCCGGGTCCGAAGAGTGACAGTAGCACTGGAAGGAGGAATAGTCCATGCATGGCACCGAAAAATATCACCAGAAACACCATCTTGAAGAAGACGAGGAAGATATAGCTGTCGGCGAGCAGGAGTGCCACAACACCGAGAATTGTACTAAAAGAACCCTGAACAATGGGCAATCCGAGTGAGTAGAGAGCTTCCCGGACACGATCATCCGGATTCTTTGCTTTGGACGACATGTAGGTGTAGCAGATGTGAGCAGTAAAGTCTACAGAGAATCCGATGCACATAATGAGATTTATCATTGAAATGCTATCGAGATTGACATCCCACAGGGACATGTATCCAGCCACACCAAGTTCAATGGATACAATGCTAAAGGCCACCCAGAGGGAGCACAAAATATTGGGGATGAAGATAAAACTGATGAGCATCATGATCATGGCACCGATCACCATACTTTGAATTGATGTTGGACGCACTAGTTCGAACTGGTCAAAGAAGACAAAATAGGGATGGAAAACTGTTGCATTGAGTCCAGAGTCTTTGCATATGGCTCGGAGGTCCTTCACCATGACCTTTTCATGATTGGTACCACTGATATTGACGGCTTGAATAAGAAAGCGCGATGCGAGAATTTTTGTACCATCTTCGTTGAATTTTACATCCAATGAGAAAGGATTTCCTGGGAAAAGCCACAATTCCTTCAGGTTATCAATAAAGGACTGTTCGGTGTCTATTGTAACATTGAGGTAGTCCCCATTCCTCTCAATGTACGACAGGAAAGATCGAATCCATGATTCGGTGTAGAGAGATGTTGTAACGTACGATGTATTCTCCAGGCGCTGTGTTAGTGTTTCAATTTGATTTTGCACTACTGGGTCGGAATAGTTCATATCCCCTGCAATGATCACCTATTGAAAAGAAATGACAATTAGAATTTTTAGTGGTTTTGCAAGGACAGGGAGACAACTTACTTGAATCCGGTAGGGGAACTCTCTGTAGTAGTCATCTTCACGATCGAAGAATTCCACTGAATAGGAATCTGCCTTTGAGAGTTTTCTTCTCTCCAGGCCTTCCTTAATATTCGTTAGTCCAAAGCATGCACCAAGGAGGTATCCTCCAAAGACAAGGATCACTAGGGCTTTCATCCAACCCTTGTTTAGTAAAGATGCCACGCGTGTCTTGAAGAATGCCATTAGCATATGTTCTCGATTGTCTACTGGATTGTCCGGATCCTCTCGATTGATTCCTCCCGTAATGAATGTCCTGTAGAACCATGATCGTTTCTCTATTTGTTTTTTTTTTTTGGGGGAAAGAAAAAGAAAGTGATCTTATAGCAGAGATTATTTCATTGATAAGTGTAATAGTGAAACGTTGCGTAGTGTAAAAATAAAACGCTCAACAATACGAGTTCATTGATCGAGGAGGGTGATCTTCATTGATCAAAATGTGTTTCAGATCAATTGATCTGATCAGTTTGTGATGGATGCTGCAAAATCTTCTTTTAGCATGTCATCGGAATGGGAGGTGTGTGAGTTTAATTTTGTCGCATGTATCAATGGATGAGTTTAATTGAATTTAATTTATTTGAAGAGGAATTCACACGTCGATCATTCTAGAAAGATTTTCATTGAGGGGAACACTGTGCGCTCTCTTGAAACATTTGCTTTAATGTTTTTATGAGATTGTCCACCTCCAAATGCGCATACACATATACAAGTGAAAAATCTCAAAGTGATTTCTCTTGCTCTGGGATGTCCCCTTGGTGGATCTCTTTAGTGTTTTGGTTGAAGTATACCCCAATGTGTGTTGTAGAAGTTTTGGGACTTGCTCAGCGCGCGTCTGTGAGTCAGGAAATATCCAATTGTGCCTGATTCTGATTAATTCTCTCACTCTCTACCAAGTTTCTAAATTGTATTGTTATAATATATATATTAATTTTACAAATAACACACATATTACAACAATTTTACTGTGGTTGTTTTCCTCTTTCAAACCAACCACATGAGGAATGCCTTTTAATCATTTCTGTGGTTGATCTTTGCTTGAGGAGGGATCTTCATTAGTGTCAATTAACTGTTTATTCAAACACTAATCTTCATCCTTTTATTTCTCTTCCTCTTTTTGTTTTCTCCCAAGTACCTACTTGTTTCAATCGGAGAACAGACGAGAGAGAAGAGATTCATATTGTGGTCGAAATTTGTGGATCTCTTTCTCAGCATGATTGAGTACGATCATCAAGTGATCATCATGTTACTTGATTAAATGAAATTATTAAATATAAATAGACATTTTTTTTATCATCTTCCTCCTACTCTCAATTGCATAATTTGTATACTCTTTCATTATCTACTATTCCCTCTTCTTTTACATAACTGACCGGATCTTGAGCCACCATCAGAAAAGCTATACCCATAATAGTGAAAAAAAATAGCTACAACGCTTGAAATTAAATAACTTTGGTGCAATTGAAAATGAGACTCTGGAGAAATTGGCATTTAGGAGAAGAAGAAAAAAAGTCTTACACAAACTGACAAAGCCAGCTCTCATGAGATAGGCTCTAATGCCAAATTAAGGTGGAGGAAGTCAAATGTTAGATGAATAATTGAAGAAATTGATTATATGATCGATAGTGATCATATGCGATAATGATCGTGTTGAAATTTTCTTGATGCTCTCTTTTCCATTCTATTATATTTTTTTCTTTTCATTTTGACCACCATTGCAATCTACCGGTGGAATATCATAAATTTTTTTCTTGTCGTAACTGCACAATTGCGCCAGAAATTTTTGCGTGAAACCTCAGCTAAAGGAAGAAGACAGTAAAAAAAAAGCGATGAAATAATAGTATATTACGATGTCATTTGCCAACGAAGAATTACAGCAATTGTATATTGATATAGTTTTAATGGATTCTATGCCATGTGGCTAATTTCCCTCTATTTTTCTTCATTTCAATTAACCACACTGATCAATGGAAAAGTTAAGTTTGAGGAAAATAATCATTTGCGCATGATTAATTAAGCTTGAGGGAAGCTATGAACATCGTAATCTTGTTATTTTCCCATTTCAAAGAATGTTTTTTCTTCATACATTTACAAAAGAATTAAACCAAGTATTAGTATGCAAAAAGTAAAGAAGAAATAGTAAATTGTGGAGCGTAAAAATTTGCCACCCATTTCAATTACCCAATACTTATTTTTTTTTTGTGAAAATTTTGCCATTAAACGCAATATATTTTTTTCTATATATTTCATACTTATCCTCCACCTTCAAGCGTGCTTTTACAATTTACTGTTGCAAGACACTTATTTATCATTTATGGTTCAAAATATCAGTCATTTTTGGGATTAAAGAGAAAATTTACGGTGTTGCGTTTTTTATATATATTTTTTCTTTACACCAAATGCTCAATTAATGCGAAAGCCAAAAGAAGTGAGAACTCCTTTGGAAAGCTATTTGTGCATAAAAAAAAAGGTTTTCAATAATTCGTCTTAAATATTTTAGCAATTTGCCAGTATTGAGTGAAATTTATTGAGGAATTTTGCTTTTTTATTGCTAAATCTCATGTTAAATGTTTCATTTCTCGTGTGAATCTCTACGATGAAATTTTGTATTGCATTTTAGTAGTAATTGAAATGATTGATCACATTCCATTGTTGTTGATGATTACGGCTTTATGAGATTTATCTATATTTTAATCTTGTATACTAATTCTATGTTTACGATCCTGTTTACAATTTATGAGGACAGAAGAAAAATTAAAGTGATACTTTAGGTTTATTTAATTTGGATAAATTTTAATTTTATAAGGGAATAGTGCCATATTTCGGACGGGTTGCGTATATACGGGGACCTCTGCAGCTTCGTACAGAATGATTTCCAAGTTTCAAGATTTTTTTACTGAATGCTACACAAGCCGAATACCACTATGTAAAAAATTCTTATTAGGTTAGTAATCCCACTTTACATAATTCCTGAATATCCTTGAATTTTCCTCTACAGAAAAATAAAAAAATTATTGACAATTTTTACAAAGCTGCCCCGGTTTGCTTAGTTTCGTACAAAATTTGTCCACCTACGTATGCCTTATTTTTACCGTAAACACTACACTCAGATACAAAAATTTTTACATCAGTGTTTAGATGGAACATTTATTTACTTGTTTTAATCCTCTGTAGAAGGTATTATGCGTTTTAAAATCAATTTTATACTATTTTTCTAACACATGTTTTTGTGACACTTGTAAAACTATTTTTTTCTCTACATTTTGAGAGTCAATTAGGTGTGATTCTGTCATAAAATCATACCCATTGTAATTCTCGGATTTTTCTTACACCTGGGATCTGTTTTACATAACATGCTTTGAGTATAACTGATTCCATTAATGACCAGCCACAAATTGAAAGTTCAATGTGAGGAAATTCATTTGAAATCAAGGAAAATTGAATGACAAATACTGAAAATGTACCGAATTGGGAATGAAAGAATCACACCTGCCATATGCAGATTTAGGCTTAATTTTTGATTTGACATAGCAAAACAAAACACCTGATGAGCCTTAATTTACTGCGAAAGCGCGTGTTTTTTTCGAGTTTTTCATGAAAAATGTTTAATAGGGGAATGCGCCCTACCTTCGGACGACTCAAGCTTTGAACAATTCATTCTTTTAATATATTTTTTATTAATCTTACCCATTATAATATTATATTTCAATAGCTAGTCCGATGCTTCAAATTTCCTGTAAGGAGCTATGGGTTAAATCTATTAGGAACATAGATAAAAAATGAGTTTTTCGAAGTTTGATTCGTCCGAAGGTAGGCCGCTTTCCCCTATCTCGCTAAGTTTTCTGGAATATTCTAAAGAACAAAATAGACTCAGGCTGATCTATTACCAAAGCTGGAGATCAATATTTATGGATAGATACTTTTACTAAGCTACAAAAGTTCGATTTTCCCAAACTGCCAAGGTAGTGATGTTTGTGAAGTTTCCACAAAAACACAAAAAAACAGCCCCCTGTAAGCAAGAGACTTTTATATAAATATCAACCCAGATAAACCCCCTATAACTTGTAATAATTTTATTTTCGAAAAGATACTTGAAATTATGGAAATACTTAAAATTTTACGCATTAAAATTAGTTTTAGGTCCATTTTCTATTTTCACTTCTTGAACCTAGGAAAAATGGCCTAGTCTCCAAATTTTTTTCAGAAAACGTGAGGTGTTGGACTAGCTATAAGAATATATGGGTATAGATTAGGTTCATTTAGGAAAATAGAAAAAAATGGAATTTTATAAAACTGCAAATGTACGAAGCTGCAAAGGTTTCCCCTACACCAATGTTCTGTGCTCAATGTGTCATATTTTTAATAGAAATTCAAATTTTTTATTATATTTGTTATACTTTGTACAGGGATCCTGCACTGAAAGAAATCCGAAAAAGTTAAAATAACATTCCGGAAATGTTAATTTTACCCTGCAGTATTAATCCAAAATCGGTGTAAATATTATCCTTTTTAGGTGTATTGGGGGTTAAAGTTACCCTTTTTCATGTTAATTTTACCCTTAAAAAGGTGTAAAATTAACATTAAAAAATGTTGATATATTTTTACACCTAAAAAGTGTTAAAGTTCTGAGGAAAAAAAGTTAATCGCACCCTTTTTTTTCAGTGTGCAATTATGCTTTCGCTTTCGGAAATTTGGCTTTAGGTGTTTTTTGGAGTTTTAGATCCGCTGATAAGAAAATCCATGAAAGTACTAGTAGACAAAATATGATAAATGCAGTATTCTTGGAATCGGTTATTCTTGGCCTCTAGAATCTAGGTTTATATCACTTTAATTTCTTAAAGAATAATTCTAAATAAGTTTTAATGGGAAAATTCTTCGGGAAATCCTAATATGAATGACAACTTCGTGTTCAATATATCCAAATTATATTGGATACACCCAATCCACCCAATAATACGTGGATTTTAAAAAATAAATTGGACAAAATTAATATTCAGATTTAGAGGTAACTGGGGCACCATAGAGTACAGAAAATAATATTTCGTAACATTGTTTTAAAATTTTTGTGAATAACTACTGGGGACTTATGAAATGCTCGTAAATCGTATAACCTACAAATGAGTTCGTAAAAGCTTGTAGTTTGTACTTTGTTCACTAACATTATTCGTAACATGATTATTTGTCGAACATTACTTATTCTTATACAAACATTAGTTCGTAAATGTTCGTCACCTAACAGAAAAATGTTAGTAAAATTTTGTCATTTGTTTGTAAATTTTTGCCAGACAAACAATTAATGTACAAACAACAGTATTTGTAAAAGAACAAAAATTGTTCGTCAAGTGATCATATTACGATCAGTGTTTGTGAAAAAAATACAAACGTTTAAGAACTTTTTAGTGGGTAACATGATTCACGAGCACTTCGTAAATACCAAACATTTACGAAAAATTTTACTAAATATTTGTTTTCTGTGTGTACTTAATAAACTCTTTTATCTTGAAAATATTAAAAAAATTGTAATCTGTGAATTGTCACATTTTGCCCCATATTCGTCTATTGATGGGTCCCGGTCAAAATCCCGAAAGCCAAAATCCCAAAGGCCAAAATTCCGAACGCCAAAATCCCGACTGGGCCAAAATCCCGAAAGCCAAAATCCGGAATTCTTAAAAGTGTCATAGCTACTCCCAAGATTGCACCTGCGCGTTCTAGAGGGAAAGGGAAATCTTCTGTGTTTTGGGAAATTATTCTATACAAAATCCTCAATTTTCACGATTTTTAACATTCGGGATTTTGGCTTTCGGGATTTTGGCCTTTTCGGGATTTTGGCTGCCACCGCTATTGATAAACCTAAGTATTTCAAAGGTTTATTCTAAGGTCGTCAAAGTACTCTAAAGATTTTATTAGTTAAAAAAACAACAATTAATAAAAATATAAGATTTAGAAAGTACCACTTTTATTTGTCAAAAAAAAAGAATCCCAAAAAAGAAAAGGCATTTTTTCTAACTTTAAAATAATAATTACTAGGATTGCAATCAAGATAGAGATTGATTTATGAAATAAAAACAACTTGATACCCCTTTTATTAAGCGTAATATTGAATTTATCATATAAAGCGATTAAATTTGCTTAAATTGAATGTTTGGAGGTGCTATTACATTTGGTGCTATGCCAAATTAAAGTTTCACGTCTTCACGCAAATTAAACACCATGATATTTGCAATAATACACAACACACATAATATAGAAAAATGTATTCCATGAACTTGCAATGGTGGTTTTAATTAATTTCTGTTGCAATTTAGATTTTTCAAGTGAAAATATTTTGTTGACAAATACAATAATTTTTTGAATGTTTCTTATAAAATATTTCCATTATGAGTTTTTCATAAGGTATTCACTTTCAATAGAGTATATACGATTCGAGTGGTCTGTTGAAGACTTTGAGTATGATATTATGAGTGCCTTTCAGAAAAAGAAAAT
This sequence comes from Phlebotomus papatasi, assembly GCF_024763615.1. Taxonomy (NCBI): domain Eukaryota; kingdom Metazoa; phylum Arthropoda; class Insecta; order Diptera; family Psychodidae; genus Phlebotomus; species Phlebotomus papatasi. The sequence continues at coordinate 78,854,365 of NC_077222.1, forward strand.
AACAAATTGAGCAAATTGAAAGGCACAAATTTTGGTTGCAGCGCGCACTCAATGAGATTTAAGTGCGAAGAAAAAAGATCATTAATTTAGCGATAGGAAAAAAAATACTAGAAGATAGTCTCCGAGGTTATCGATCTTTCACAAAAATTTATTTTCTTTTTTTTGAAGCGGTATTTGATGCCATGTTTTTATAAATCAATTTATCGATTGGTGTGATTTTTGCAGCAGCAGAAAGAGAATTTTTCACTGGAGCAAAAACGGTGTCTTTCTCTTCTGCAATTAGATAGTGTTAGCGGTATTTTTACATAAGAGAGACAGTATATGCAAGAAAATTCAACTTTCCGTTTTTGTGGAGTAGCAAAGTAGATCATTTTCCCCCCTTTTCGTGCGAATTTTCTGACCAAGTTGTGTATTGAGTGCAATTGAAAAGTGCTAGTGATTGGATTTGAGCACACTAGTGGACACTTTGTATGCCCTCAAGTTCTTTCATAGAGTGTCAAGATTGTCCGGGAGGTTGGTTGTGAAAGGAAACACAACCATATGATTATTTTCCACCAAATATACTTAAAGTTTAATCGGATAGAGACTATACCAATGAGCAATAGGAGGCAAAATTGGTGGCGAAGAAAAAAATCAGGTGAGTTTAACCGAGACAAGGTTGTCTCTCTTTTGCAACCAGCTCAAGCACATGACTCCATGTGCGTTCTTTGACCATTAGTAAACCATCACAGTTATTTTTATGAAAGCATTGCTGTAGATGGAGTGCAAAACACTTGGGATAATGTTTTTTTCATGTTCCAAGGAGAAAAAAAGGGAATAATAAAAAAAGAGCCATCAGCTTACCTTTAATTGCCACAGAGACAGGAGAGACTTTGAAACCGAAGATTGCATGGAGATTGCGATGCTCCCTGTAGCCAGACACGGCCATACATCCGGCAAAGAAGGTGACATGCCAGAGGTATGTGAAGCAAACGGCAAATCCACTATATGTGCAGAAGATCCTGACGGAAGGAAAGGGTGAGATTATACCGATCCAGAATGAGATCATGTCCGTGAAGGAGGTGATGGTGATAGATACGGCAGCCTCGGACAGCATGTGACCCATCCTCTCAGGTACAGAAGCCTTCACTGATGTTCGACGCCAGGCCGCCAGCATGACAAAGGTGTCGTCAATTCCAATGCCTTGTGAAAGAAAAATTCATCAAGAGAATGGTATATAACTCCGAACTATTATGCCTAATATGAAAGTGATTGAACAGACTTAAGAAATGTTGTGTTTTTGCACAGAGAGCGACAATTAGAACTAGTAATTCCCAACCCACAAATTTAACCGAAATAGAGACAGAAAAAATTCCTGCCTCCACCCAGGCTTGAACTGGGGGCCTTTCCCTATCTAGGCGAATGCTCTACCAACTGAGGTATAGGGGCACTGGCTCTGATTGTCTTTGCCACTGATCTCAACCAATTGCCATGTGCACTTCAACTCATTTTCGACTCATTCTACGAGCCTTGCGAACGGTATCAAAGTGATTGAACAGACTTCTGTTCGCTGTACTAAGTGAACAGAAGTATTATGCCTAATGCTCAATTTATTTCAATTCAAACAAAACACGAAGAAATACTTTTCAGTGTGGGATTTTTTTTCTCTTTGCTCATCTGAAACAGTGAGGAAATCGCAGTTTGAATTTAGATTCTGTTCAAAAGTACCCCATTGTGCCCTACACCCAATTTAGATAGATACAATTTAAATTTATCGATTCATTTGAACTAAGAGCGGTTTACCGCTTCAATCTTCTTGATTTTTCACTAAAATAAAAGACTATCCAAAAATTTAATAAGTGGTTCTTTTTCTGATCTAAAACTAATTGGAAATGGATTGTTTAGCCTTTACATCACTGCAAATTCATTGATTAATCGATTTTTATTGTCATCTCTGTTTTTTTTTATCCCACCCCCTATGCGACCATCGCCGTCTTAGCGTCGATTCCAACCTCCAGGACGGAATCGATGGAAAGTCTTTTCACTGATTGTCTGTTTTGCGACCGTACGTAGGTCACATTACATGGAAACATGCAAATTTTACCAATTAGGTCTATGTAGTATAAGGATACATTCCTTACATCATGAATTCGTCGAAAAAAGCTCTTTTCTGGTTTTTATGACATTTCAAAATCGAAAAAAAGGTTAAGTATTATTTTTGGTGATCGAATGATACGTGTGTTTGGACTACCTTCAGAATATATGCACATTTAAACGGAAAGTAATAAACCTAGGAGATATCTCATTCCTAAGTCTCTCAACCTAGGATTTCTTCTTGAGATTTACGATACTTATCATTCAAAGAAAAAAAGGTTTTGTAAAAGTTTGTAAATTGAGTACTGGAAACTTACAAAACCCTCGTAAAACGTATAATCGGACGATGTAAACGTCGTCAAGCAATATACTCCTTAATAGTCTTCAGTGGGCTGATCATCTGGTTCGCGAGGATTAGGACGATCTGGTCAAGAAAGTCTCTTAAAGTCGACTCTATACTTTGGGGAAACGAGACTAATCCAGTCTCTGATAGACCGACCGCACCGGTTAGGGTGCGGAATTGGAAAACAGTGGCGCGTAAAACGATCAAGTAATAGGCTCCAACCAGATTTCTAGAAACTTTTTAGAATTTATCGGGTTTTGTTTTCGAATTACTACAATATCGTGTAATTCCGGATATCGTAATTTTACGTGTTATACATTTTTTTAGAACTGTGAAATTCTTAAGCATTGTGAAAACCGGCGTTGATAAATAGAATATATGGGAACCGGAGTTCGTCGGGGGTTTTGGAGATACTCTAGGAAAACATTAACTCTTTCCAGAGCTTTCGGCTCTGTCTCAAAGCCTTCATCAGTAGCTGGAGCAAAGCTCCAGTTAGTAGCTGGGCCATCAGTAGCTGGGCCTTTTTATTTTCTATTCTAACAAACATTTTTCTGTACAACATTTTTCACACATTTTTATTCTTTTTATGTTAATAATAATAATAAGAATGGTGGCACAACATTCCATAGAGAAACTTAGGCTGTTCCGCAAGGGGAGTTCGGAACATCCATTATTATTTTTTCTTATACAGGGATGGGTTAATCAGTCCCATACATCGTGGAATGAAATGCAGTGAAGTTCACTTTTTTTTTTAGAATTATGAAATCTTTTAAATTTGTTTATTCAATGATTTTTTGGGTCTCGCGAAAATGTTTTTGGGTTTCCTAAATTCTAGGAAAGTGTTACTGAACTTTTCGAATTTTGTTAAACGTTCGTTGAAGACAAATTTCTTCGTATTAGTCGTATCTTGATTGTTTTTGTTTTTGAGGTTTTGTCGATTGCATGAACCATTTTCATTACTATTATTATTACGTGTGTTGAGTTGAGGTGGTCCAAAAAACAGATGGGTACTTCGACTGGTTCACGCTATCGTACTCATTGCCTTTTTTGTTAGAGATTTATTTTGAGGTCCTTAAGGATGGACCCAGTGGCTTCTCAACATTTCATTTTTCCATACGTTTTTGCATAAATGCACTGAAGAATATTGGAAAGTTTTTTCCTAAAGAGAATTGACTTATCAGTCTGATATATTTAGAAATCGTGCATTAAAAGCTGTCTAAAAATACATATTTAATTATGCTCGCCGAAATAATACAATAACTACGAGCAAATTTGTTTAAGTCGTGGTGCAATATCTGCAAAATTTTTATAAGTAAAAGTGAAAAATAGCTTCACTTGATGGGCCCCTGGATGGACCATAAAGCTCCAGATTGAGACGTTTTAATGACGGAAATAAGGCAAATAGAATCGCCCTGAGATATCCTCCGTTGTATCCCAAATGCCAGACAGTAGGACACGTTCAGACGATTTTTTTGGAATTTAGAATTCCGAGACTTTCGGGAACTAAGGGCTAAATTAATTGAAACATTACTAACGTAAGACGTATTTTGAGAATCAAGGAGATAAACTCCCTCTGAGTGCGTCATGGGTGGTTATCCTTTCAGGACAGGAAAACACGAATATTTTTGCCAAAGCTTTCGACGCTACTGAGGTCGACACCTTTGGCAAAAATATTCGTGTTTTCCTGTCCTGAAAGGAAAACCACCCCTGATGCACTCGGAGGGAGTTTATCTCCTTGATTCTCAAGATATGGGCTAAACCTCTAGTCTAAAGTCCGTGTTACCGAAGACCCGAAGCCGATATCCATATTAGGTGAGATTCTTAACAAAATCTCACCTACTATAATCCTAACAAAATTTCATGTCGTCCGATCGACCTCAAATTTGGCCAAAATGTGTTTCGCCACTTCCTGATTCCGAATATATATGTGGCTAAGTTACGTTCCCGGCCGGCCGGCCGGCCGGCCGGCCGCTCTTTGGAGCTTAATAGCTCCTAAACTAAAAAAGATATCGACTTGCGGTTTTCGGCAAAGGTTATATATCGGGTGAAAATTGCAACTTGGTGCATAGACCCCCCACCCCCCACCCCTCCTTTCGCCATTTTGAAGACCCCCCTTTTTTGTTTTCTCAATAGCTCCGCCCCTATGGCATTCAGCGGACTCAAATTTTAGTATGTTATAGCTGGGCCTTAGAGCTTTCCATCAATACCAAACTTAAGGTCCCCCGACCTTCCTGACCCGAGCTATAAGGGTCCAAAAAAAATTCTTAAAATGGCCATAACTCCGGTTCTAATTGTCAGAATTTAAAAAGTGAGGGCTTTTTGGATAGCTCTCATGAAATGCCACTTCCTCTTCTAACATCGCAAGTTCATAAAACCACCGCTAGGGGCGCTATTATTTAAAAGAAAATTTTTAAATCTTAAAAGTTAAATAACTCAAAATTCCATTGTGCATCGGGCTGAAAATTTAGTATGTTGTAGCCGTTGATTATACCTATCAAACAAAAAAAACCTTAAGTCAATCTAAAACCCCTGACCCGAGCTATAAGGGGTCAAAGTTCGAACATTGACCGGCCTCTATCTCCGGTTCTAATTAACATAGCGACCTAAATTTTACCTTTTTGGTTTCGTCTCGATGAGCACTTTCAGATGGAAGTTCAAAAAGTCACCACAGGTGGCGCTGTGATAGCGTCAAAATTCATCGAAATTCAAAGTCACTTTTCTCAAAAACGGCATTGTGCAAGTTAATAAAATTTTAGTATGTTGTAGTCCAGTCTAGGACGTTTCCAAAATGGTGCGTATGCGCGCTGTGGTTAAAACAGAACCGGAGATATGAGGGGTCAAAGTTCACAAAATTCAAAAAATCATATCTCCGGTTCTATGTGACCGATTTTGATGAATGAGGGCTTAAACGAAAGATCTCACCAAATGCTACAACTTTCTAGAATATTTGAACTTCGTGGGACCAACACCAGGGGCGCCACAGTCGAAAAACCAATTTCAATATCACATAACCTCAATTATCTCGACTGTCGCTGAACCGATTTTGATGATTACTTCAACATGATTGTAGAGGACATTTGTCTCTACATTTCGTCCATACATCATTTTCCGCTCAGACTACGCTATCACTCCGATTTTGCCGTTTAAGTGTGAAAAAAATGATTTTTCCCATAAAAACGCTTTGAAATCACTCAGATGCCAATTTGACTGCCTCTACTCCACCAAGACACTTAAAATAGGGTTTTAAATGGAAAGTCCCACAAAATACAACAATTCTTTGAAATAGTTGAAGCTCAACAAATGACTACTTGGGGCACTCTGGATGAAAAAACGAGTTAAGAAACAAAAAACCTCGCTTATCTTGGCTTCTGAGTAATCGATGAGATCAATGTTCTATGGGAAAATTATAGAGAACATTCTGGTCTACATTTCACCCATATATCACTTTTCTGCCAGTTCATCCAAATCCTTGATATTTTGGTTTAAATACAAAATTTGCATAATTTCACGAATTTGATTCAAGATGACTGAATGGCGTCTCCCAACTTCAACTCTAAATCGAATTTGCATGCACTCCGAGCTAGCTCACGTTAAGAATCTCACCTACATAAGCCGGTTAGGATTATCTGTCCCTTTTCGTTTGTTTTGTTTCTAATGTAATGCCCAGCGTACAATAATTTTTGTTTTGTAAATATGTTTTTGAAATTTCGATGAGAGTGAATGAAATGTAGATCTAGTCATCTCGCTCGCTCTCATAGGAACTCTTGAAAACATGTTTACAAACAAAAGTTATTGTGCGTAGGTCATAAGACAGAGGTGAACGGACGAATGTTTTTAAAAAAATATTCCTCGGGGTTTGATGCTGGAGATTATGAAGGTTTTATATAGTTAGGGCCGCGGGCAATAAGACAGTGTGATTCACTGTCAGCACAATCATCATCATCCTTCAAGTTCCAAAGGATTGCGTTAAGAATGTAAATGGGACACCTTCATTGTTAGATTACTTCACATTGTCAAAAGGCAAAACTTCAGCTACTTATTTTCCCTGGTAGAGAGTGTTCATGGAGCGTCTCTCTGCAAGATGAGCAATTCTCGGGTGACATTACACATTCTCATCACAATTGATTGCCAAGAGGATTCACACTCATTGTAACTGCGTGAGGTAATATGTTTAAAGCTGAATTAATTGATATTCACAGAATGCACAGTAAGTGTCCCATTTTTGGTTGGTACGTCTCATTCATCAGTGTGTCTTCTTTTATTACTTGATACCTCCCTCTTCTATTATATTGCACAAATCAATCATAAAGTCAGTGAATGTCTCCGGGCACCTCAAAAGTGTCTGAAGAATGTTGGAGAAAAATTAGCTGCGAAATCCTTGATTTTTTTTTGTTCTGCCCATAACTATTGACTTTGGTTCAAGGGGTTCAAGATGAGATTTTGGCTAGTTGTTTATTGGTAATAAAGCGATATACCTAATTCACATCCTAATTAACTGAAATACTTCTCTTTAATTTTTGTACTTAATATCTCTGGAGATCTTGGCGATGTTTGTGAATATATCAAGGGCTCTATATCGCTATTGCAGAGCGTAAAGATCGTTTGAGGATCATTTAAATTAATGAGGTGAATTATGTAATATCACTTATCAACATACTATATTGGGTGGTTTTTTGCCATTTGTCTGTGCATTTGAATGTGGGGCACATTGCATTTTTCAGCGCAATTTCCATCCAGTGTGTTTTGAGATTGAAAATTGCAAATTCAATTGCTTACCACGAACGGGGGGAAAGTTATTTGTGACGAAAAAAACAGTGGTACAAGTTGTAGATTTTCTGTTGTAATGGTTGTAATTGTTCTTCTCAATTGAATCACTGCAGGGAGGCAAATGTTAGAGCAAAGTGCACGTGATTTAATTGATCATTGATTTGTAAGATAGTACGAAAAAAAAAGATTTCTCCCAATTTAAAATATATCAAATCACTTTTGCGATCAACAAGGAAACATTTTGAAGAAAGATGTTATGTGATTTCATTTCTGAGGGGAACTGAAAGTGAGAGAGATATCTGGTAAAATTTTTCCGCTTGCTGTTTATAAGCTTTGTGGTATTTGACTTTCATAATTGAGTGATTATCTCTTGGCTTGTCTTGTTTTCTCAGTCTTTGAAGGGGGTACGATGAGTTTAAAATGTGTCTGAGTGTTGTTCCTCTGAAATCCACTTACCAATCATTAAGAATGGTGCCGCTAAATTGATTCCAATGAACTCAATTCCGAGGTACATAGCTAAGCCAAAGGCTGCCATCGTCGCCATCACAGCTGAAATGTTTCCCATCAATCCCAGCCAGGGCTTAGATCTCACACTATCGCCCATCATGCACGTTAACACACTGGGATAAAGTTATAAAAAACAAAACAGATTAAAAGTATTATACAGGGTCTAGTTGATGGATAATGAAGGGCTTGGTAATGGGCAACAGTTGGGCACTTACCTGAAAATGGCCATTAGAACGAAGGTGGAACTGAAGTAGGGCACAACAGTTCGTGTATTTTTCTCCAGTTCATGATCAAGTGTCCGTGATGCAAATCGAGCCACTGATATGTGCTTAAAAAGACCAGTATCTTCCGCTATTCCCACAGCATCCAAAAATGCTTCTTCCCAAGCCGCCCCTCTGTAAAATAATTCAATGGCAATGGTTTAATGTTTATTTTTAGACAGACCTCTAGACACTTTCGCAATAATTGGACATCCTCTAATTGCAACTGCTTATCATTTGCATTCAAAAACACTGGAATAAAGCTTTCGATTTTAAGCTTTAATTTTATTACAATTTGCAAGTCTCTATTAAATACTTATGTTTGAAATAATAAAATTTATTATTTATTATATAGGTTTGTGGTCTCACTTTCAATTCTTAACACTGTTAGTCGTTCTTTCTGTACCGACCTTCAAACGTGCGTGCGGTATACAAATAGGGAGTATTTTTTTCTTATAAAAGGAAAAAAAAACGTTCTTCTCTACACAGAAAAAAAATCGTGAAATTGTTCGTAAATATTAGTTAATTCCAACTAGGAGTCTATATGAAATGCTTGTAAATCGTGTGACTGGGAAAGAAGTTCGTAAAAGTTTGTAGTTTTTCACAAACTTTGTTCGTAGCATGAACACTTGACGAATATTTTTTGTACTTTTACAAACTTTTGTTCGTAAACATACAAAAAAAATTTGGTAAAATTTTGTCATTTGTTCGTAAATTTTTGCTAGACAAACAAAAATGTGCAAACAAATGTTTGTAAAAGTGAAAAACATGCTCGTCTGAAGATCATCTTACGAACAATGTAAGCCTTCAGTAGGAATTCACAAAATTTACGAACAATTTTACAAATTTTTTTTTCTGTGTACATTGAATTCCGAGCACATTTACGAAGAAATTGTAAATATTCGTGAATTCCAACTGGAAACCTACGAAATGCGTGTAAATCGTATAACCCACAAAAAAGTTCGTAAAAGTTTGTAGTTTTTCACAAACATTGTTCGTAACATGAACACTCGATGAGCATTTTTTGTTCTTTTACAAACATTTGTTCGTAGATTTTTGGTTGTCTGACAAAACTTTACAAATAAATGACAAAATTTTAAAAACGTGTTTTTGTGTGTTTATAAACATTTAAAAACAAATGTTTATAAAAGAAAATAATGCTAGTTCAGTGATCATGTTACGAACAATATTTGGGATAAAAATACGAACGTTTACAAACATTTTAGTGGGTTATATGATTTACAATTATTTCGTGAGCTCCCAGTAGTAATTCACAAACTAAAGAATCTACCACATAAACTATATAGGCCATCACAACCATTATCTAAACTGAAAATTTGCATTTTAGTTTTTTTTAATATTTTAGATTTTATTGCGTTTTAATTTAAATTCATAAATAAATTTTGCAATATAAAATTAAGGATTTCAAGACGACTAGCTCATCGGTGCTTCAAAACCAGAAACTCATTTTTTACTGATTATTTAGAGTTCATAATAAGTTTATATAGTCAAAATTGATCTCATTTTTAGAGTACCAGTGACACGTACGATCTAATTGGGTTAAAAAAAATACATTTTTATATTATCCCTAAATATTTATCACAGAATCCTGGCGAATATCCTGTTTCTCTCACTGTTATTTCAAATCAATTAGTACAATTCCTAGATATTAATGGATTATTTTTAAGCATAAATATTTCTGAAGTTATTTATTTGTGAAATTGTCCCATCGTCCCCTAACTAAGGCCTAAATAAATAGAGGAGCTCTGACTAATTTTGAACAATTTAGAATATCGTACATTTTAAGTGAAACATCGGACACTGCAACTAAATTCATGAAAATTATAAAACTTCAAGTGTTTAAATGGTATTTTAATAAATGGTATTTTTTTAATTATTCATTCTTTTTCAAATGTTATTAATACAAATTCAGCTCAATTTTAAATGCAATTTGATTTAAAATTATGTTATAGAAAATTTATTTTGAAAATGATTCACGAAGAATGAGACTGATCTCTTCGAAAATTATTTTTTAAATAAAAAGTAAAATTCTACAGGTGGAATGGACAAATAGACATTTTGTCACCCATGAAGTTGTTTCCTACATCGGACGCTTGTTGTGTTTTTCATTTTTTTTTTTTTGTTTTTGCAATCTTAATAAGTTGAACAAGGCGTAAGAAATAAAAAGTGTTACTTCTATGAATGAGGTGCTGTGGAAAAAGTCTAGAAAAACTTCGAAAAATATGGTGTCCGATATTACAAACACAACAATGTCTATATATTAATACAGACTATTTAAACGTATTAAAAATTCTTTTAGGTAAACAAAGACGATCAATTACTCCAAAGATTCCAAAAAACAATCCTGAGAACGAAGTATCAAATAACAAAATTTTTATTAAAAATATGACGCATCAAACTTAGAACATTGGTACTTGCAATCTGTCCGGAATTTGGCACAATTGCGTTAAAAATTGTTTTACAAGTGAACGATATTAGTGTTACTTTTTTGTCCTAAGCCTCAATAACTTGAAAAGATGCTTTCGAAAAATTCAGATGATCGAAATAATATAGAATTAACTTTAGATTGCATTTGAGTCTATTGAATTCCACGTGCTTATTTCCTTTCCAATTTTTTTCCACCCTCACAAAGGTTAGTTCAAGCATCAAAGAATTCTTTCGTATTATTAAAAGGAATGCTTAGTCAATATAAACAATGGAATTAGTCACTCTATTTTTCTAGAATATAAATTATTAATTGTAATTTTCTTATACCCTTAATAAGGATTCGTGAGTTTACTGTGACAAAGACGCCAGTCATTTAAAATTAGTTTAGTTACACAAAGGAATTTATCGTTTTCAAGAAGTAACATGTGCAAATTCCAGTTTTCGTAGAAATTTCCACTTGCTCTATACCAGTTAAATTCTTGTAATTATATTGTTTTGCTCAATAAATTTCAACAAGTATTATTTTTTTTAATTTTATCCAAAGTGCAAAGCAAACGCAATTTCAAAAGTTTTGATCATCTTGAACTAAATCTAAAGTGCACGCAACAATTATTTAGCAATTAGTTGAAAAGTGAGAGTTAGTACCATTGGATAAAAATCTCTGCTGGATGGATGATTTACTTTGTTAACGAGTTTTTTTTTTAATTTTGCAAAAAATGTGACCCCTAAGGCCAAAAACTCACCTAATATCTTGTTTTTTGGTGTCTGCTGTGACAAAATAGACGAGTTGTATCGACGGAACGCTGATAATGGTGTTCTCTGCAGAGAGTTTTGTACCACCGAAGAAAACAGGAAATGCATGAGCATCCCACGTGACTGGATTGAACATCACCGGGAAGGTTAAATTTAATTCCCCAGTTTCAATCTATTTAGCCAAGAGATCAATGAGTTATCCAGTATGATTTATGGGACGAAGAACGTGGGAAGTACGTGATTATTATACTCACTTCATTCATTATGTGATCCAAGTTGAGGATGTCATTCGTGAAGCATTCATTCTGCCAACGTGCACATGCATCGCGATACGTGAAGGTTTCCCCATCAAAGTGCACCGTGGCATTCTGGATGATGTCATCCAGGAGCCTGAGCTCCTGAAAAATTTCCGCCCTCAGCATATTCTGGTCTCCATCTTTGGACGTCACGATCACGCGTCCGAACCGCCCTAAGATTTATGGCAAAAGTTATTGTGATGAATATTTCATGAATAAGTTCTATTAATTCTATACGATTTTCCAATTAATTTATATTTTTTTATGAGGGATCAAAGCCCAAGATTTGGGTTAATTGATAGTTGGAGGTGCAAAGCTTGATCTTCATCTGAGAAAAAGATCTCTCAATAATACGTTGATCGAGTCACGTATTATCATTTAATTTCTCTCTTGTGATCTCCGCTGATAACTATCAGCATGATTAGGAATATGTTTACTATGGCCAAAATGAACAAGACCAAAAATGATTTCGAAAATCGAGGCATTGATTTTTCTTCTCCTTCAGCAAGATCGACACGAACCTGTTTCAATTTCGGTCAATGATATTTTAGTGTGCTGCAATTGAGATTGACTCTAATTTTTTACCTCTTTTTGTGCTCTTAACATTCATGTGCACTGTAATCCAAAGAAACGAGTGCAACACAGTGGCAATTATTCTCAAATTGGTAACAAGTACCACCGATGGACAAGGTTTTCAGTATATATATATATATATATATATATTTCTGTATTTTGAGAACACGGTAATTTATTTGACGCATCAAAGCCGATCTCAATATGGATATGCTAAAATTTATGATGTTGATGGAGAAAAGAAATTTCTCTGAGACTTGGAGAGGAAGAGAAAAAAAAGGAAAAACGAAAGTAAATTACCGATTTGATGAGTTATTGCAAAAATATCATTAAGTTTCATTTTCTCCTAATTTTTTTTACTATGTCTCTTCTCAATAAGAAAGCCTTTTGTTTTATTTGAAAAGAGGTTAAAGAACTTTTATAGGCGGGTGGGCATTTTATTGTGGATCAATGTGTTGTGCACTATGGAATATTAGAAATCGCTACACACGGGTAAATAGAGAGTATTGGCTGTTTGTACATTTTATTTTGAAATTAATGCATAAACCACCATATTGATTTATTTATTCCACTATAAAGAATAATTAGAACACTCCAAAATACATCATTGTAGGGGACAGAACTCTCCCTTCGAACGTTCATGCCTTCGAATAATGTGAATTTCTTTAGTTTTTCGTAAGAGATTTACATTAAATTATCACGGAATCATCAACATGATGAAGCAACCTAATATTTAATAGAAATGTGTAAGGCCTGCTTCAGACCTAAGGTTTAGCCCAGTTCGCAATGATTTCTAAATTCAAAATAGGAACCAATTTTATTGGTTTTTTAAAACTTAATGGATCACTTGCCCATGTTGGCCAATCTTAAGTGATAATTTTCCAAAAAAATATCGATTAAGAAAAAAATAGAGAAGTTAAGCCATATGTTTAAGCCTTAGGTTTGAAGCCTGTATAAGTCTCTTAGGAAAACTAAAAGAAAATTCACATTATTCGAAGGCATGAACGTTCGAAGGGAGAGTGCTTTCCCCTATAGGGTAATCTGATTCTTTACTCCTTTTGCTTTTTTCATAAATTTCCAAATGCCCTTGGAAATTTCTAATCAGTATGCTCTTATAAGAAATTTACCGCTCTATAGAACTTTAAAGGAAACCATTTTCATCTCACAAGACATATGAAGAAGTGCCTTAGCTTTCAATCAATGTCATACTTATCAAAAACGGAACAAAAATTCGTATAGAATCCTGAAAATTTTATTAATTTTTTTAATTTAAATTATGTTAAAGACATTAGAAACTTATGCGAGCTTCAGACCTAAGGCTTAGCCATATGGCTTAACTTCTCTAATATCTTATCAGTCAAGATTTTTTGGAAAATTTTGACTTAAGATTAGATTATTAAGGGCAAATGACCTATTACATTTTGCAAAATTAATAAAATCGGTTGCTGTTTAAGGTTTTGAGACCCTCGGGAACTGGGCTAAACCTCTAGTCTGAAGACGGTCTAAGTTAAAATATTTTCATTTTATAGAAGTTTCAAAAGCTTTGGAAAAAATAAGAAAAACGTTTTTAAGTAAATTTTAAATGAGTGCATTGCACTTTCATGTAGTATTATTTTTAAAACGAATTCCTATTGTTTTTTGGATTTATAAAATTAAACGATTTTTATTAAAAAAAAATTTAATATAGAAAAGGAAGGATAGAAAGGAAGGATAGTTTTGCATAAATTGTTCAAGTAAATTTTCATTTAGGAAATATTACAACTTAGGGTAACTGTACCAAAGTTCGGCCAGTTTGCAATATCGGTCACTTCTTCTGTTCCTCAAATTTCTATGATTTTTTTTTAGTTTTTGCAAACTCTAGAGATTATACAATGCAAAAAGAACAAAAAGTGTCGCTTCGAAGAACTAAATGATGTGAAAAAGACTTTGGAAGAATTCCGGAAGGGCAAGGAATTATGAGAATCAAGGTGGCCGAAATTATACACAAAGCTATGTCTATATTTTCATTCGTTTTAAAATGTATTAAGAATGATTTTCGAGAAAACAAGGACGATAAACTGTCTACAAGGTTCCAAGCAACACTAAAAGAAAAAGAAGTAACAAAAATATTAATTTGTACTAAAATATTATATTTCAAACTTAAAACTTTAGCACTTGCGTGCGATTATGCCGAAATTTGATACAGTTACCCTAAAGTTTTTAAAATTTCCAAAATTGAATTTTCAGAAGTTCTTATAATCTAAAAAAACATCATCAGTAACAAGATGGAAATCGGTTAAACTTATTTGAATAATTTTGCAAACGTTGATAAGGAAATTTCATAAAAATGTCATTTCAATATAATTCAAAAATCCAAAATTTCATCATCCAACGTCACACTATTCATATTTTAATAGCACATTGAAGATTTGGGTGTTTTGAAATAGAATATTTCAAAAATTTAGTATTAATTTTTTACTATTACTTATTTTTCTTTATTTGTTATTAATATTATTTGAATTGTGTGCAGCATACTACAGACTGAGGAAGAGTTCTCCGTGTATTATGTTTTCGCATGCTTTTTGAGTACATATTGGTGTATTACCGATAAAATTGATTCATAAATTTAAAAAAAAACCATTTCGAAATAAAAATTTGCTTAAGAACAGCACATTTTTGAATATTTTCTTATGAGTAACAAGAATATAAAATAATAATAATAATGCTGGCACAACATTCCATGAAGGAACTAGGCCTCCCCGCAAGGGGATTTCTAGACATGCATTATTATTTTTTCTTGTACGGGATGAGGCTGTCAGTCCCATGCCGATTAATAACCGATTAAGTTCGATGCAGCCGGGTTGGAAATTTCAAGATCTTTCAAAAATCCTATTTGCAAATCGGTTGAAAAATAGTCTCTCCAAAGTGATTAAAGTTTAATCTTAGAAATTTAGAAATCGAAATGGTTTTCGATTATAGGTGTCTACTGACGAAATATTTACCTTGACTAGGATAAGATGGGGTAATTTGGAATCATGTCTATTTTGGAATTTTGAGACTTTCTCATTATTTCAGATGGTCAAGGAGAAAAAGAAAAGCACGAAGAAGTACAAGTCATTGTATTCGAAAGTATTTCTTTGTTGTTTTTTTCCTTTTGCCATCTAAAATTGTTAAGAAATCTCAAAGTTCCGAATTAGACATGATTCCAAATTACTCCATCCCACTATCTCCAAGGGGATCTCACTGGTGCAATAGGCAAGAGCGTTGGCTTTTGGGCGGATGAGATCTCTGACTCGACTCTATAGTTGTGAGTTCGAGTCCCGCCCGATACAAAGATCTGAATGTCTGATTTGAACCTTTTTTTTGCATGTAATAAATACAGTAAAAAAATTCAGCTACTTTACCATGATTGTAAATTTTACATAAACATATAGTCGTGTGTACTGATACACATTTGTGTAATTTGTACACATTTTGTCTGAAAACTGTGCAATTTTACACGAAATATCTAAGAAAATGTACACAACTGTGTAATCATTCGCAGTTGGTTTCACAGTTTACCATTACATAAAATTTAAATTACACATTTTCAGACTACGCGTTTTGCTGAAACGATTATCCTTGTAATCTTTTATTGTGTAACGTAATATAACGCTCCGCCTTTGCACAACAATGTTGGGACCATGGAATAAGCATCCAAATGACAGGAAGGCGCTTCTGTGCGATCTAAAATGGACTTAGCAGATTCTTCCACTACGAGAATTGACATTGTAAAACTGATTACCTTGTATATTTCGATACGATTAATAATAAACTATCTCCAATACATAGTCCAAAATGAATAATTTTCTATGAGTCGCTTTCGAAATAAACCGAAAAAACATGGTTTGGGAAGGAAAGGAGGATGTGAGAGGAAAAAGGAAAAATACTATCCTAATCCTAGATAATGTTGTCCTATGCGGGGGGGGGTCGTCGACGACCCATCTCTTACCGTTTGGCCTTTAGCCATATCACAAGTTCAAAGAAAGTGGATTATATAATTGCTCTTTCGTTGAGTTCGAGCAGTAAAATGTTACTCTTTTTCTAATGTTTACACGGAATTTTGAAAAAGATCACTATTCGGCGATAAGGAGTTATAAAATATTAAATTACGGATAATCTTGAGAAAGAACTTCTCAATTAAGGTAAAAGAAAATTTGGAAAGCACATAAAATTTTCTATAGACATATGTAAAAATCAAAAAATCAAAAATTTCTCAAAACGCCACTAAAATATCCATATTGCGATATGGGTTGATTATATTTCCCATATTTCCATAGGGCTATCAGTTTTTTTTGTTCATTACTAGTTTGTTTTATCTATTGTTTGAAATATTTGTTTACAAATTTAAGGAACCTCTCTGCTAATAAATCAACTCATTTGTAATATCACAAGAACGTAACGCACAATAATTAAACTTTGAGTTACTTTTCCCTCAGAGAATTTATACAAGAATGAATGTACCGTCGTTGCGGGTGACTTTGCACGTTTTTTCGCTGTTTTTCAACTTTACCCTCTAAAAGTGGATAGTTAAAGTGAAGGGAGGGGGGATTTTGAGTCAAATTATTTGTATTCAGTTGTTAATGAATGGATTTTGTACCACTAGCATTAATTTTATAAAATTTTACTATGTTTAAAAAAATCAAGAAAAAAGGCTTGCACTGGGGATAAGGTGCGGGTGACTTTGCACTTTTTAATAAATACTAAAAAATCAACTATTTCTGATAATAAACGACAATCAGTATCTTCATATCTAAGGGTAAGATACACGAGATCTACAAGATGACGTAGTCGCCATCTTGATTTGACGTTTCTGTCCGCCATTTTGAATAACTGTCAAAACCTAAAACTGTTCCGATTGGGTTGAAATTTTAGTATGTTGTAGCTGATGTCAAGACCTTTTCAGAACGTATCTATGTTCCAGTCTACGACAAGTATTTACCTAGATACAGGGGCTCAAAGTTTAAAATTTTGAAATATTCATATTTTGGCGATCTTTATTTTCTAATCCTGAATTTTAAAACATAAACGAAATGCCTCAATAACCATTAAAAATGGTTGAGACTTTTATTTTACATATTTATTTCCTCTTACATAATTAAAAAAAAAAAATAAAAAGCACATTTATTTACTTTTTTTATTTTTTCATCTTTGCGAAACCAGTTTGTTCAGATCTTAAAATAATATGCTGATATAAAGAAAAACATTACTTCTCTTTTTTTGTTATTTAGATCTCATCGCCTAACGATAGCACTGCCTTTTTTTGTGATAGTTTCGATAAAAGAAGCTCTCCGTAGTTCTGTATTCATGAAAATGTCAAAATTTTGATTTTATAGCGCTAGTATCCAGACAATCGCTTGACCTAGGTCGGATTTTATATATGTTCTGAAAAGGTTTTGATATCAGCTAGAACATACTAAAATTTCAGCTCAATCGGACCAGTTTTAGGTTTTGACAGTTATTCAAAATGGCGGACAAAAACGTCAAATCAAGATGGCGACCACACCATCTTGTAGATCTCGGTCATTTTATCTTAAATTATCAAAAAATTGGATAATTTTTAGCCAAATACTTCTATAATAAAGCTTAATAAAACCTATTACATGCAATTTTTTAATGTAAATAATGCGTTCTTGAGAAGATTATATGGAAAAAAAATATTTTATTAAAAATAATGAACAAAATCGAAGTGGATTATTCTAGCCAGATAAATTTAGAATAGATTTAAGCAATTTACTACTCTGAAATCGATTTTGGAATTGCTCCTTCAGATAACTTTTTCGCGGAGTCGTTTTTTGACAAAATACCTTTACTAGGATTTCATTGTCTATTACTGAAACTACAAGAATCCTTTTCAGGATCATTGTATCTTACTTGGTACTTAACATATCCCTATATACTTTGACATGATAGACCGGATCGGCAAAGACTATCAGTAAGTGCTAGAATTGTTCAAAGTCTCACGAACAGCGGAGTGCAAAGTCACCCCCCGAGTGCAAAGTCACCCGCAACGACGGTATTCAATAGGCCAAAGAAACCCGATTATCCATACACTGGTAAAAATAAAAGGGTCAAATTGACCCTTTTCAAAAGGATGGATCGTATTTGACCCTTTGAAAGGTTCACTTTTGTATCTCTTGAAATTTAGTATGCACATTTATCACGAATAATCATGTTTTATTGTAAACTTATTACTGATATCATATTTCTCTCATCTGAGCGAACACCAAAGATCACTTTTTCATTGTTTTTTTATTCGTTTATTCCGGAATTAAATAGATGTCAAAACCGTGACCCTTTCGAAGGGTACCTGGTGACCCTTTCAAAGAGTCAAATATGATCCATCCTTTGGAAAAGGGTCAATTTGACCCTTTTATTTTTACCAGTGTATAATAGTAGATGAGTAAAATGCTATTGAGGTGAAAATTAGCAGTTCATTTTGTAAATTAAATTTTCCCGCCTTCAACTGGATTTGTGTTATCCTAAAAGTTGCAGGAGGTCTTCAACTCACCTGGTCGAGTAATACGTCCCACATTGAAGCGATGGGTGTAGTTGACTTTGAAGTACTGCTCCACGATTGCCCTCTCAGATTTTCCTTCACCACGAATCGGTGAGAATAGATATTCTGGATCAATTTCATACCTAATTTGTTGATACCTGTTTTGGCGGCAATAAACGAGGAAAAAGAGAAGAAAAAAGCGAAACATACATTAGTGTTCAATTATGCTAAATGATGGTGGGAAGTGAATCATATTAAGGCGAAATATTATTAATGTATAAAAACTTTCTTTGCATTTTGTGGGAAAAAGGTTTGTAATATCGTGTCTTATTGCTTATAGCTGAAGAATTTCCACACGCACTGAATTTTCTTCAATTTCAATGCACGCACGTGAGAAGATGGCAAATATTCACACGGAATTATTGCATCGACCCCAAAATGTGCTTTTTTAATTGTTAACTATCCTGCAGAAAAATTGATTATGTCGGTGATCGTATTGTGATGCCCATATTATGCAACTTAAGACAATTTTATGATGTTCTCGTGCGAGAGAAGAATAAAAAAAAATTGTGTGCAAGGTGGGTTCACTTTGCCACTTCATGAAATCCATGCCAATAACTTAAGTGTACGAGATATATAATTAAGTCAATAAAAACCTCAAATATAGAGATCAAGGGATCAATTTTTTTTTCTGAGAAGTGCTTAAATTATTGAGAAAATCGATTTTCTCCACACATCATTACATGCTATTAAATATTTTTGAGCCCTGAACTATTTGCATCAAGATAGCAATTTGTACATTTAAAAAATTGCAATGATTTAGTTTTTTTTGCGTCTACAAGTGCAGTTTGAAGATCTTGCATACGTAAATGAAATGGAAAGAAAATGAGGTATTCTGCTGTGATTGCAGATTATTTAATTTTCCAAAGAATTCCTCTAATTTATGCGAAAACTAATCTACTTCGAAAAGGTTATGAAAATTTTTATATGATTCTCGCGCGGTGATTGTGAAACTATTCCAAGAGCTGAAATGGAAATTAAGGGCATGTTTTGTGAGTTTTCAATATCACATAATTGAAGTATTTCCATTTTTATGAGCTTAATGAATATTAGTTAAAAAAAGAACTGGTTTTGAAAAATATTTGTTCTTGATCTTAAAGCTTTGGTCTACTTTAAATTTTGTTCTTAGACACGTTCGCATTTTTTCTTCTATAAATTAAAAATTTGTCCTGCTTTGCTGATGTGAACATTCTAGACAAATCGCAAATTTTCTTATAAAAAAATATTGGGAAAAATAAATAAAAAGTTAAAAGGTAAAACTGGACAGAGAAAAATTAAATTTGATCAGCAAATAATTCGAAACGATCAGTAAAAATATTCAATTTGGTCAGTAAAAATAATGCTGTCAATAAGAGTAAAAATTTGTCAGTTAAAAGTACAATTTGGTCAGTAAAAAGTTAAAAATGAGCAGTAAAAACTTCAAATCGATTAGTGAAAATATTTGAATTGCATAATGAAAGCAATTGAAGAAGTGATTAGCAAAAAATTAAGAATGAGCGGTAAAACAAAAGAAAATTAGAAATGTTAAAAAATCCGTAAATAAATAAAAATAATTTTTTACTGGCCATATTTTATTTTTTACTGTTGATTTGAATTTTTTTTATTGATCACTTTGTTTTTTACTGGCCATATTTTTACTGCTCATTTTTAATTTTTTGCTGAGCACTTTTTAAATTTTTGCTGATCAATTTTTATTTTTTACTGACCACATTTTATTTTTTACTTCAAATTTTTAATTTTTCTCTGTTCATTTTTTCAGTTTTATTATTTTATTGGTCATATTTTTTGTACTGCTCATTTTTAATTTTTTTACTCATTAGTCATTACTTATACATGAAATCAATAATTTAGAATGAATTGTGAATCTAGAATTAGAGTGAATTGTGAATCTAGCGTCTATAAGAAACAGTTTAAAAGAATTTCTATAGATAAGTCTGAAGTATTTAATATCTAAAACGAAATATTTTCCTGATTCTTTTTATTTTTACGGAGCAAAAAATTTTTCACTGACCACAAAGTAAATTTACTAAAAATTCTTTTATGTATAAATTTTTTTAATTTAATTCTTACCAAAAAACTGATCTAAACATTTTAAGTCTCTGAATTGCGTTTTATTTACAAGTACGATTATTTTACTCAGAAAAAAAAGAAAAAAATCTTATTTGGTCAAAATATTTTCAACGTATTTTAAACTATTTTATAAATATTAAGATAATTGATAAAATATTTAATTTGCTTTTCCCATGAATATTTATTAACGAAAAACAAAAAAAAGTAGTGATATATTATATTATAGCCAGTTATAACATCTAAATATTTGTAAAAATTATTCAAATTTCGGAAGATTGATATTAATGAAAAAACAGGTTTTTATGTGAAAAATGTAGGGGAGACTGGGGAAGAATTAGCTACGTATAGTGTCAGATAATGGTAGAATATTGAGGAAACCATTCTTTATTCTAAATATGTACTTCCCTTACTATTCATTGAAATATTTATAAGCCTCATACAAACATTTTTTTTTTTACAAATTAGACGCAATGAAAAATTTCATTTGGTGGATAATTCTACCCCGGTCTCCCCTATACGTGATGCCCGTGCTGCTTATTCAATTAAGTTCTCTCCATATGTTATTGAAAATTTAATCCCATAATATATTTTAACCTCATCGTGTTCTGTGATTAGCTAGAGCTCGAAAGCATTCTCGACTTTCAAAGCTCAATCACAGCCGTTTTAGCTAATCACAGAATGTAATAGGATTATAATAGTTTACGGTATTAAATTTTTTAGTCCCATTGTTAAAATATTAATACTTTGAATGCGTACAAGCTTTAGCCAATCAGAGAACTCAACAGGAATCAAATATTTAAAAAGACAAAATTGTAATTAGTTAGGGGAAAGTTGGGCAAAATTGATACACGATACTTTTTCACATATGTAAAGGAAGATGGGTCTTACCATACTTTTTAATATAGTTTCAGAATTGCTTTACAGAGCTAAAAGCAATACGCGAAAAAATATCGTATAGCAATGTAGCTTAACGTCAATGCATGGATAAGGATGACTGGATAGGGGAGACTGGGCCAAATTTGTCAAATTGGATATTTTACATTTTCTAAAGACTACTTTCCTCTATCTCGAAAGAAAATATGTTTTTTGAATTATTTTCTAAAAGTTGATTTTGCTGAGATTCTCAAAACTGCTGGGGCAAATTCTGTCAGATAGCGTAACTGTACCAAATTTCGGCATAGTTGCATGCAAATGTCAAAGCCTTAAATTTTAAGTCTAATATTTTTAATACAAATTGAAAATTTTGGTTACTTCTTTCTAAGGAATTTTTTTTGGAACCATATAGATCGTTTATCGTCCTTATTTTCTTTTTAAAAATCATTCTTAATACATTTTAAAGTGAATAAAAATATAGACATAGCCTTGGCTAATATTTTAGCCACTTTAATTCTCACAGTTTCTTGTCCTTCCAGAATTCTTATAAAGTCTTCATCACATCATTTTGTTTGTCGAAGCGACATTTTTTGTTTTTTTTTCTGCATAATCTCTATGCAAAAATTTAAAATTCATGGAAATTTAAGAAACTGAAATGGCTGAAATTTGGTACAGTTCCCTTATGGGATAATTTGTGGATTTCGCTTTATGAGAAATGTACTTTTATTAAGGGGTTACGTGGGTCAAAAAGACTAACAAAACAACATGTCTTTTCGAAGTTTCTTTTTGGACTAAAAAAAGAAAGGAACGTCAAGCTCTTACCAAAGACTTACTCGTATATTTTCTAATTTTTTCATTTAAAAATGAAAGTTTACCTTGAGCAGATTTATCTAAAATCAATCTGTTCTAATCTGTTCTGATTTATCTAAAATCAAAGTTCTGTTAATTAAAATTTTTTATCAAAGTTTTGTATTATTTAAAATTGGGGTCAAAAGAAACCCAATTTCGTCTTTTTTCTAAACCCCTTATTCAAGGAATAGTTTAAATCACCTACTAACAGGAAATATTTATTTTCTCTATTTTAGATAAATCGGTTCTGAATAATCTTGTCTAAGGAAAGGTAACTTTTTATTTTCAAAACGGTCTCTGAATATCAAGTCCCAGCGTATGAATTTTCAGATATTTTAAATGAAAAATTCAGAAAAATAGCTTAAATAGCGTACTTTTATATGCCTAGAAACTTGTAACCGTTTAAATTAATCAGTATTGATATTTTCTACAAGAAAAATATTCCAAAAATAGAACTCGAAATTTCAATATTATAGGGGAAACTAGGGCAGTAGTAACAGGGGGTAGTTGCAACACCGATGTTTATGTCTAAAACTTGGACTATGTCGACTATTTGTTTCGGGAACAAGGATCCCTATACTATTTATAAATTTACAAATTAATATACAATGGACTCTCGCTAATTCGGCTCTTTTAAGATCGGACTACAGTGCCCGCTTTGTAATCCGGATGATTGAGAGACAATATGACAGATGTCCACTTCATAATTCTGATGAATTTTTTGAATTTAGTCAACGTTTCAAAAATATAATATAATACAAAGTTTTTCTCTAGAATTGGAATAAAACTTTTAAAAAAGCTTAAAAAGACGTAATTAGAGAATTCTATGCTATTATACTTCATTTATTAAACAAAAACATCACAGGATAATTCATTCTCATTGCTGAACACACATACATACATGGCCTCAAAATGATTTTAAATGTAACCGTCGATAACTCGTCCGGATTACGGCGATCCGGATTAGGAAGCGGACACTGTAGTTTTTAATTCGGACAGCGGTTAAATTTGAAAAAAGTTTGCCAACATTTTTCAAGTTTTCGAATGAAGTAATGCTTAATTTTGCCACGGTTTGTCTTAATTATGATGTGATTTAGCATTTTTCAAGGGTATTATGAGTATGTAAAATTAATATGAGTATGCAGATGAACAAAAATTTCTCTCTAATTCGGGTGACTTTTCGGTCCCAAAAACCCGAATTTGAGAGAATCTACTATAAAGTCCCCTCCTCTGAAATTCAATATTTAATTAAAAATTTCGCAGTGTTTACAACTACCCCGTGTTTACTAAATACTACTGCCCCGCTCGAATCCATTTTGAACCTTGCACGTTTAAAAAGGTTGATAAAGGCTATCTGCGGTAAAAATTTGGAGCTTCAGTCGTTTTTATTTTGGAAAAAGTAGAGTTTTTAAATTTTCAACTTGACAAAGTATTGCCCCCAGTCTTCCCTATTTTAAATTAGATATATAATTCAGTTATTAAACTTACCCTGTCATGCAGAGTAAAGCCAAAAGAACTGGCACAATTAGAAAATAACCTGGATGGCGACCAATAAAATAACCCAATTTAAAAAACGATCGATTAAGTGCTCGATCAACGCAGGAAACACCACAAGTCATCTGAAAAGAAAGTGAAATACAATCAATATATTTATTGCACTTTTTATATAATATAGAATTTCTTTACTAAAATTAAATGCAATTGCATTTTATTAGTGTTTAAGGTAGTTTATTGTTTTCATGTAAAACAAAACGATAAATTATAAATAGTTTGTATGTGACGGTTTGTGGATTGAGTAACATGATCAGTTCTCCTTCCTTGAATGAAAGGAAAACTTAAATAAATTTTACACGATGGGGAAAAACGAGATTTTGGAAAAGAGGTGTTATATGCAGAAAATAATTGCATTGTTTCAAGTGATTTGAATGTACTAACTAATTTATTCACATTAAGTGGAAACAAAAAGCACTGGTGGATAGAAAAAAATTGCAAAATTACAAAGTTTTTTAAATTGGTACTCGTGCTTGCGCATAGAAATGAAGAAATTAGCATAATTTTACACCTAATTTTTCAGGGGGAGATTTGTCAAGTTTGCTAATTTCTCTTTCACTCCTCCATTTCTTGAGATAACTGTCTCCTCTCATGATTTAAGTGGCAAAAAGTGATATCGATCAATTGTTTATATGGTTTTTCCATCCACCTCATGGCATTATTGATAGAGAGAGAGTGAGAGATCAATCGATCGCGTGCAAGATTGAAGTGAAAAGCTCGATCACGATCATTTATAGTTTTGATGTGGTGTTTTGCTTGGTAAAAATGAGAGACTTTTGGAAGCGTGTCGCGTTTTAGGTCATTGTCAAATTCATGGCACAAAAATCATTCACATGTGAACGACTCCATGAAATTATAACGATATTTTCCTGTATTTTAGCACAATCATTTTCAAATTATTCTCCTTAGCATTAGAAGTGTTTTGAAGGCGATCACATAAAATTCAGACAAAGTCAAGTTAATTATTTTACTACTTTGTCACAGCTGCTGCCACAAAAATTGCCACCGATTTGTCGAAGGATGGAATTTCATGAATTTCCTTCATGGAACGAATTTTCTCTTTTGAACTTTCATCACCCCGCAAATTGTGGCATATTTCTATGATTTCGGTGCAAAATTGTATGCGATCAGATTGTTTATGTTGGGTCTTTGGAGTTTAAATTAAGAGTGAAAACTTTCCCACATTGTGTTTGAATTTCTTCTCTTCTGGGTACCGGACACACAAGACAACACCACAGAAGGTCAAGGCACAGGGGAAGGAATGGATGAAAAAGAAAATTTCATATTTGTGAAAAATATGCGATTTTTAAATGCACAATTCAAAAACTTCACTTCCGGGTATGTTTTTCTAATTACAAAGTGTTCAAGTTATATGAAAAAAGTGGTGGAAAGCAGTCCAGTGGTTGTGCATTGAAAGTGAAAAGATGTCAATTTCAATCATGCTGCCTCAACCCTGAATTTCAAGAACATTGTTATTTTCAATAAGACAGCAATAGTCTCTATAATTGTACAGGGATTTAGTGACTATCTTTTCTGCAAATAATATAGCAATATATTTTTCTAAATGGGAGTGATAGTGCACGATATTTATCAAGCACTGGGCATAAGCGATATTTAATTTTGAAAAATATCTATTTCCTTCGAGGAATTGAATTTAAAACTTAATGGCTCCGGCACACCTTTTAGATCAGGAAAATTTCATTAAGTCTAAATTCGCGTCCCTTTCTCAAAAGATTTGCATTAGTCTATCTCACTTTTTCGGACTCACAATTAGACCTGAGAGAAATCCGAAAAAGTTAAAATAATATTCCGGAAATTTTTATTTTACCCTGCAGTATTGATCCGAAATCAGTGTAAACATTATGCTTTTAAGGTGTATTAGGGGTTAAATTTACCCTTTCCATGTTAATTTTACCCTTAAAAAGGCGTAAAATTGACATTAAAAAATGTTGATATATTTTTACACCTAAAAAGTGTTAAAGTTATGAGGAAAAAAGTTAATCGCACCCCAGTTTTTTCTCAGTGACTGAGTGTGATGGTCAAAAGAAGAAGAAGAGTACGAAAGAGTAGGACAGACATATGCAAATCTTTTAAGAAAGGAATGTGAATTTTGACTTTATGAAATTTTCCTGATCTAAAAGGTGTGTCGGAACCATAATGGCTCCGGCACACCTTTTTGATCAGGAACATTTCATGTAATCGAAATTTACATCCTTTGCTTTCTCAAACGCTTTGCACATGTCTGTCTCATTCTTTCTTACTCTTCTACTTCTTTTGAACATCATAACAAATTCAATTTAGTTCAATCGAATTTTAAGTGAGAAAATGAGACAGGTATATGAAAAATTTTTGAGAAAGATATAAATGTGAATTTCTATTTCATGAAATTTTCCTGATCTAAAAGGTGCGTCGAAGCCCTAAAACCTTAAATTATTTTATTCTTCTTGAAAGCCTTATCTCTAATAGAGTTGTACGCTTAGGATATGAAGATTAACCCCCCACCGATTCTAGATTTTAGGTATTAAAAAGAGCAGTATAGTAAAAACAATTTTAATTGAAAGTTAACTCATTGGAATTCATTGGATTTATGAATTCCTTCAAATATAAAAAAAAGTGAATATCTCTTATCGTTTGGCCTATAAACAAGACTCATTGAATTGCGAACAAAAAAAAAGATAAATTGTTTACATAGTTTTTATGAATAATTTAATTACATACATTTTAATATTTACAGTATTTGAAAATATTGTTAATTTTTTTCAAAATTTATGTTTATTTAAAAAAGAAATGCTGACTTACTTTTTATGAAAAGTAAAATTGTTATTGGGTAAATCTGAAAATGCGATTAAATTAAATTTAATGAATATAATTTGGAATAAGATTAGTGAAACGAGTGAAACATTACTTTAAATCAAGTAAATCAGTATCAAACATTTTGCCGATAAAATATTTAAAGATTCATGCTGCGTTCACAAAATAATGTTAGATACAGTAATTGCACACTGTGTATCGTTTGTAAATCGTTATTTTTTGTTGAAAAATGCGTTCTCTATATTTTTCTTAAAAAAAAAATTGAGAATTATTGGCATACCTTTATAGTCTCAGAATTTAAAGCATTTCCGCTTTAAAAATTCTTAAAATGCTTTTAACTTAAAGTTTTCCGATATTACGAAGGGGAAGGGTACCACCATACGTCAAGTTAAGAAAAATGCACCACAATTAATTCAAAACATAATGTTCCAAAACAAAATTTGGTATTTTCGTATGCCAATTGCTTAATATATTAAACTATTAGCGCATTTAAATGTTTGGCGTGAATTTAATCAGCTGTGTTACGGATAATTTATTCATGTGTAAATTAAATATGAGCTAAAGGTAATAAATACATCCTTTCAATTTAAGTGGTAAAAAGTAGCAAAAAACTTTTAAAAAATTATTTTATTTAAGGGCAGCAATACAGAGGACAATCTAGCTGTCCTATGAAGACCAGAGATCAAATTTTCTAACGTAATCAGTCACAACTGGTTCCTGTCTGTTTCATTTGTCGATTACCTGGTTAATCCGAAATTTACCCATGGCCAAAACCAATTATCTCGTGCAACACTCCATTTTATGTAAATCTGAGACACTTTCCTTTTTTTTAAGCAGAGGGACAATATTATGAATATTATCTATAACCAGTTTAAAACTTATCTGTTTACACTCATGATATTGGGACTCAGGGATCGCTGGTACCCTAGTCTTAAATACGAAAACATTTTTAAAGGATAGCACGTAACTTTTCATTGTTTCAAGAATCAAAATCATTTCAGAAACTATATATTTAAGCAAAAGTTTAATTTAAAGACACTTCAGAAGTTGACTAGGAATTTATTAGTCAATTAATAATGTTGAGCATTGAGACTTTCAGTGCATTAAGGGGTTACATGGGTCAAAAAGACTGGAAAACGCCATATTTTCTCTAATTTTTTTCGACATAAAAAATTTCTAATTTTATTAAACTTCTTCTTGTGAAATTTTATTTTAAAAATCTTTAAAATTCTTATTTTGAAAAAAAAAACATGATTTTCCATGGACAAATATTCTCAGTGTATGGAATTACGGCGTTATCACACTTGCACATTAAAATTTTAATGTGATTCACATTAATTGTCACTTGTGAGCGTCCAAATATGTTATTTGTGTCTTTGAATCACTTCATATTTGGGGTTTTTCTATTTATTGATAAAGAAGTGGACTTGGTCTACAAAAATAAGTTTAAATTTACCTAAAGCATAAATATTTTTCACATTAAAAACTTAAAGAGAAAATCGCATTAATTTTTCGCATTAATGCTATAAATCAATTTATATCAAATTTTGCCGGCCAAGTCTACCTTTTTATCAACAAGTAGATCAAATTTTGAATATAAAATGATTCAAACGCACAAATTACACATTTGGACTCTCACCAGCGACAATTAATGTGAATCATATTAAAATTTTAATGTGCAAGTGTGATAACACAGTTAAACTTGTACTTGAACGGTAGCATTTTTTTTAAAATAAAATTTGAATTTTTGGCAAAATTTTATACAAAACAAAAATACAATTTTCGGCGTATTTTACACCACGTTTTGTCCTGTAAAATAAGTTGTGAAAAAGATAAAAAAAATCTAGCGTTCAAGTACGAGTTTAACTCATCAACCAACAGGAAATATTTAGTGTTTTGATGTCAGATGAATATACTCTAAGAAATCTTGTCCACCGACAATGTTTAGGAACTCGAATTAATTTTGTGTTTTATATTTTGAAAACAGGGGTGACATGATAACTTCTTTTAGATAATATCGACTGTCGATTTTGAAAAGTTTAAACGATAACATTACTTTTTGTAGCTAATACAAATATTTATCAACAGTTACATTCAAGGTCACATTCTATTAAGAATGCCACAATAAATGGCCTGACAATGTGATAAAAGTCATCATTCGCTTAATCTACAGATACAGATTTATAGATACTATCGATTTGATAGTATCGAAAAGTATAATTCCACCCCAGATGTTAAGGAAATATGCTGTTTTTTTAGAATGCGCGACCCACGTAACCCCTTAATGAGATAAAATCCTGAACTTTTATTTTTTTCATAAACTTAACATGAAAAAAGCACAAATTTTCTTTGAAATTTTGAGAAATACAGTGGCGGCCAAAATAATAGAATCAGCTCCGCAAAGGCCATTGTTTTACCTTAATCATTTCTGTTTATTCCAATTCGTTGGAATAATTTTGATATAAAAATGTTCAAATAATTACCTTACGTCAAATAAGTATTGTTTTGGCCGCTAGAGGTTACTATTTTTCACTGAATACATCAAAAGTGAAATTTGGTTTGAACAACACGATAGGACCACTTTCATTTAAATTAAAGAATGTGGTCTATAAATCGAATAATTTTAAATAAAGCCATATTTAGAGACTATAAGTGACTGTTTTCCAATTTTTTTAGCCGAACAGAATTTCACTATTGACGTATTCTGTGTAAAATAGAGACCTCTAGCGGCCAAAACAACCCTTATTCTACGATTCTAATAATATAAAGATTTCTACTTCAGAATTATGTCAACAAAGTGGGAAAAATCGCAAGAGTTAAAAAAATATAAGTTTTGCAAAGTGATTCCTCTATTATTTTGGCCGCCACTGTATATAGATTAAAATTAATCTCAAATTTTAAGCATGTTCAATAAAATATCGAATTATATTTCATTTTAGTGAAAAATAATTTTTTACATTTGGTGCAGGGGTGAGCTTAATCTACAATAAATTATTAACTTAGATAATTTTGATCATAACGAAATTATGATGTAAAAATTGTAAAAATGTAAATGAAACCTCAATACATATGCTCTTTATTATATTTTCGTAATTTTTAGATAACAAAATGTAGAATAATTTATAAATTAAATAAATGTCGTACTAAATCTTAGACGAAAGTGCCCATGCTTCGTACGATATCTATCTTCGTAATGACTAAATTTGTTCTATGTTTCTTAATACATGTGACTCATTGCACCGATATTTTAGAATCTAGGGGAAGGTGTCCAGTTTTTAAAATAATATGCAAAGTCACATTTATTCAGAAACATAAGAAAAATTTAGTCATTACAAAGCTTTGGATTGTACGAAGCATGAGTACTTTGCCCTATTAATATTGTAATACCTACTAAACATTATAAATAAGCTTTTATTTAGCTAACCTATTTTTCATAAAATAATAACCACAATAAAAATTATACAGATAATAAAAGCTTATTTTACAATTTTGCATTTGAAGTGAAAATAATACAATATTCATATGAGGTTTATGACAGACCTTAGCTTCTCGATGATTCTTAATTGAATGTCAAAGCATACAGAAGCAACAAAAGCATAAAAAAACTGAAGGATTTTAATTGCAATAAAATTTGAAATTCATCAAATGATCGTGAAAAATGCTTCAAACATGAAATTTCCTAATAATTTCTCACGCACGATCGAATGAAAAAAACATTTAGGTAAATTTTATTGAATAATGAAATTTGGCATTTTTTATGAGAAATAAATAACTTCATTAACAAAACTCTTGGGTTTGGCTTCAGTGATTTTCATGGAGGAAATAATAGCTTTTATAAGATTATCAACAAACTTGTAAAGTTGTTGTTTTGGAATAATTTAGTGATAATGGGAGATAGAGATTAATCCAAAAATGAAAAAAAACATGTTCAATATTGTTTTTTTAGTTGAGTTTTATTTCTTCACGGGTACATGGAGAAAATTTTCTCCTTTTCGATATTGTGCACTATTTAAGCGATAAAGCAGCTCCTGGGTATTGTTGTAGAAATTACAAGATTATATTGCTGTGACTTGAGAAATCAACTGATTTGATCTTGTGATCTTCAATAGGCCGGGATGGTGGAGCGTAAAAAAAAGAAAAACAAAACACAGGAGGAATTACCGTTGATCAGCATCCAGACCGGAACCATGATCACAGATCGTTGGATGAAAAAACACTAGAATAACCCAATTTTTAATCCCATTTTCCCCTCAATGGGACAATACTAAAGAAAATATTTAACAAGCGGCACAAAAGACAATTTTCTCTGTGATATCAATAAAGAAAAAAAGTATAATAAACCTTAAGCATGATTGCAAATGATCTGCTTGAAGTTTACATTGAAGAGGGAATAATTGCTGAGTCAAGTGGATAATCGAGAGAAATGGAAACTTCTGTATATTTTTTCAGATTTCCCTCAAAGTGCCTTGCAGGTAATCTCAATTATGAATTGGAAATCACGCGTTTTCTTGAACCCTGGATAAATTTAGAGGAAAAAATGGTATATCTCTGTTGAAAAAGACAAATGACTTTTATGCAATTTCGCCTTGATTCTTTTCGCTAATTTCCCAATCAATTATATCTTTTCCTTCACTTATAGACATGTACTACACCGCTTTAATGTCGATTTGGATTTGTTTTTCCGACAAGACTTTCAACTTAATTATAAAAATTGTTTGAAGTGCTTCAATGAAATAATCTTTAATGTTATTGTTGGGAACTTAATGCTCGTCGATATAATGTAAAAGGTTCAATTGGCCTTATAAATGAAAATTTAAGACACATTAAGAGATTTTGGATTACAATACCGGCATTTAATTTCGCTATTTCGCAAAAATCAATTTTAAGACACCCACAATTTTAAAATGAACCAAACGAGGCTTTAAGTGACCTCAAAGAAAGAGGTAAAATTACCAAATATCCTCTCATAGAGTTATTGTAGATTAATGTAGAAAAATTTATGGAATCATTCAGCACAATGACCTTCGGTGACAGAAAAGGAATATTGCTATTAATGTCCCAAAAATTTTTATAACCTTTAGTCATTTATAAAAATGCTAAATACATAAATTAGATATTTTTACACAACCCGTAAAAGGTAATATATGTTTTTAGAATTTTTCTAATCTACGCTTGATAAAGAAACATCTGTAGTGTTCATTCTTTAAGCAGAAGTCAGCAATATTATAATGTCCACTAGAAAGATTCAAAATTTTATTTGCAAATTATATTATCTTGAAAAAATACGGTGTTTTCAAAGCTTATTGACAAACATAGCGATAGGAAGAAACATTTGTAAAATATTCATATAACTCTTATGAACAGTTACCAGCGAAATGGGTTAAAATATGAAATCTTTTAACTTCACTGAATATTGGTATTTTGCAAATAAAATTATATAAGAAAAGAAATTGTTTTACTTCAACAAAATGAATATTAGCATTATCTTTTAGTATTTCTTTAGCAGAAAAAACTCTTAATGAGTTTAATGCTTTAGCAAAATTTTGAGAGAGGAAATTACTTAACCATTCGGTTCTGGAATTTACATAAAATCTATTAGAATTCAAATTACATTATGCAGTTTGAGAAATTCTAATCAGCAACAAAAAATATTTTAAATGGGGCTATCAAAAATCGCTCTAAACTTTTGTCGGAATGCTATTCAAAGTATCTTTAAAAAAAAATTGAATTTTTATAGAAATAAAGTTTTATTAGGATTAAAAGATTACTCTTCAATTTTCTTTTAAGGGAAGATCACGTGAAAAATATGTAAATTTAGATAAGAACAGAATAGCCCCGATAGACGTTGAAATTCAAATCGACTAATCTAAACTTTTTTTCAATTTACAGTGTTTTATTTAATATACAGTAGACTCTCACTCAATCGGCTCTTTTTCAATTGGGCGATAAATTTTGTTGACAATTTTCACGTTTAATTATGAAGCTAATTCGCTCAAATTCGCTGTAGTTCTTCCTATTTTATCGTGATTCTTTATAATTGAGCGCTCTTTGTGGAATTTACAATGGTTTTGACGCCCAAATCTATCGATAAACCGAATGACACTTTGCCCCAAATGCCTAATTGAGAGAGAGGCTACTGTAGTATCATATCAGTAATTACAGCTTTACAAAGTAACCAGTTTTATAAATTAATATGTGGCATGAATTGTATTTTCTGGAATTACAAGTAAAATGAAGAGTTTTAAAAAATGTAATAGGGAAATAGTGCCAAATTTCGGACATGTGTGATACTTCGAACCTTGTAAAATAGTGTACCTCTTTTAATTGTATAAAAAAAATCTTAAATACATTTAAAACTGAAGAAATCTAAACAGTGCTTTGTGTAAAGGCCTCGATACACTAGGGGCATTTTTTAATTAAATTTCCCCCTATCATTGTGGGCAGAAACGTCATTTTTTAAAGGTAATTTTTGACGATAACTGAGGGCAAATTATTGAAATCGTAATCGCACCTGTCAGTTTTTTAGTGACCGAGAGAAATCCACTCGTAGGGGGACATGGGGCTACTTTGAGCTGTGGGGCTACATTGTTATACGATTTTTTCGCATATTTTTTTAATGGAAACTGGGTTTTAACACGATGTAATTTGGATACACAAAATAATTGGGATACTAAATAAAATAATTGTAAGGACCAACTTCATTTAGAAATAGGCGGAAAAGTCGTATAACAATCTAGCCCCAAAGC
This sequence comes from Phlebotomus papatasi, assembly GCF_024763615.1. Classification (NCBI taxonomy): domain Eukaryota; kingdom Metazoa; phylum Arthropoda; class Insecta; order Diptera; family Psychodidae; genus Phlebotomus; species Phlebotomus papatasi. Next base: position 78,887,862 of record NC_077222.1, read on the forward strand.
TCAAAGTAGCCGCACCTCTCCCTACACCCCACAAATTCTTGAGTATGCACAACGACTACTTAATATTATAAAGGAATCGTTATAAAAGGAGTTGTATCTGCGGGGTGTGCGAGTGGATTTCTCTCGGTTGCTAAAAACCTGACGGATGCGAGTACGATTTCAATAATTTGCCCTCTGCTTCCAATGTGTAGAGGCCATAATACATCAGACACCTTATAACAGAAAAATCTATCGTGTATGCAATATCGGACACTAAATTTCACGAAGTTTCTTATGCTTTTGACACAGCTTCTCAGTCTGAGCTTTATATTTTCTTTGGCAATGTACAGACACTTGTAAATGAAAAACATAAAATGTATGGAATTTTGAGTAGCATAACAAATGTCCGATATTAGAAGCATAACTTCACTCATAAGCGGCATACAAAATGTTTATTTTTTAACCTGAAAATTATAATCCATCTAGGAAGTTTTATTATGGATTTAAAGAATCAATAATTGTCAACCCTTTAAGGAACAGTAGGTCACCGATAGGAGGAGGTGGGGCTACTTTGAGCTACAGGTCTACATTGTTATACGATTTTTCCGCCCATTTCTAAATGAAGCTGTTCTTCACAAAAATTTTATTTAGATCCACAACTGTTTCCTCTATCCGAATTAGACCAAGGTTAAATCCAGTTTCCTTTAGAAATATGCGAAAAAATCGTATAACAATGTAGCCCCACAGCTCAAAGTAGCCCCACCTCCCCCTAACCAAAAAAACATTTTTTGGCCATTCAGACAGACAAATAAATTTCTGCAGTGAAATAAAATGTTTTTCTTTTTGGATCACTGAATTAATCCTTAGAGGGTTAATACAAACTAAAACACACTTTAATAAACAATAAACAATTTTATAAGAAAAAAAACATTGCAGGAAAATTATTTATAGTTCATCTCAGCCAAACAAGACTGCTAGCTACGATCTGTTACATTTTTTGTATAACCTTTTACTGAAGTTTCAATACATCACAATTTAATTTTAAATTAAAATTGGACGGATGTTTTATCAACACGAAAACAATAAATATTTAGAAGAAGAAAATTGTTTATTAAATATTCTAAGATATTTAACGATTTTAGTCAATTTAGTTGCAGTGTACGATATTTAACTCTAAGTGTCCGATATTGCAAGCTGCCCAAAATTTAGCACAGTTCACTCGAGTAAAATTTGCAGAAAGCTTGAATAATTGAAGATTTTGATTTCAAACACTCTACAACATTCTTTTCATAATAATCTATGTTCCCCGGTTTACCAACAACTTAAGTCGATACGATTAATACTTTTAAAATGTCATATAATCAAGACATTAAAAATTTTTAAATTTTCAAAAATGATTTGTATCATTTGTATTATCCAAACCTTTTCAAAAATTTATATAAGGGAAAGTACCCCGGATCGAAATGTTAAGATACATACTCGATATTTAGTTGAAAATATAAGCCTCAAAATATTATTATTATTATTATTATTTATTTCAATCAATACCAATAGGGTCCGCCCCTCTTACATGGTTTGAAGAAGAAAGAAATTTAGGGAAAAAAAATGACAGAAAAAAAAGAAAAAAAAGGAAAAAGAAAAACTAATTTAGCCTGATCCAGTCTGGTAGAATCTAGCGATGCCGATCAAAGATGATCTCGCATATTATTTGGTATTTTTGTGTATGCTAATCGGTATATTAGTGATCCATTTAACTATATCTGTGCGTTTGAACTTTAAAATTTTACAACAAATTAATAAAAACAGATGTAATTGCTACTGTGTACTCTGTACCTCGGATCGTCACGAATTTAATCAGATCATCAGGTGTCTCACGGAAAATTGGTTTTATAAATTAAATCTACACTAATGCACTGTAGATAGACGATTTTTCTCGTAAGAATTAAATGGTAAAAAGTAACTAATAATTTTTAAAAGTTCATTTTAATTGGTGCAATAATATGACAATAACTTGACGATCCTAGGAACACTGCCGATCGGTGGTGCTCTTCCCTTATATGATAGAATAAATTCAAGAGTAATTTGTACAATATTTCAAAAGTAAAAATTTTAAGCTCGATCGAACGAGGTCGAATTTTATCTCACTGATCATGAAAATGAGATTGTAAAGAATATCATCTTAAACATGTTTCTCTACCAGAAGAAAGGGGTAAAAGTGAAATTGGGTTCATATTACTGCAAAGAAAGTCGCCTTCTTGGAAGGAATGCCAATGATTTAAGTTGTTATCCTTAACTGTTACCCCTCTACGAAGATAGACAAAAAGACAAGTATATTGACGGCTCCATTCCATACTATTCTAAGTTGACTTAGAATTATATTACTCCGAGAGATTTGTTGTTCCTGGGACCGATCTCTACAACTGGTGAAAATTTGGTGGTCATCCGGCATTCGGGTAACGAGATATTCAATTTTTCCGAAAAAAATTTACACGGGCAGCATAGGAAATCGCCAACTTCAAATGGCTCTCCTGAAATGTTGTCATTCTGAGATAGAATAGTATGGAATGGAATCGTCGATATTAAGATTTTTTTCAAAATTTGTCGATGGAATCTTTAGTTAAAGGTTTGAGCCATATAATGTCAGTTAATAAGTGTATTTATAATGAATAAAACCCATCCTTATTGCGCTTTCAGGGTTAAATATATTAAGAAAGTGTATAAGTTTACCATGGATTTCTACAAAATATTTTCATATATCTGTTATGCTGCATTTTATGCCAAAGTTCTTAACCTTCGCATTGTGTTTTCACAGTCGAGGGAGTGATATTGATTTCTATATTGAAAGTGGATTTCTCAAATAACTGCTACAGAGTGTATAAAATCCAACATAATAATAGCATGATTGTATTTACCATTTCTTGGCGCCGATTGGTAAGATAAGGTTCATGATTAGAAGGTGTTCAAAGTGTATAAATTATACTGAATAGTTTAGAGTTTAGAGAAAAATTTCTCCGGGATTATGGGCAATAATATAATGACCGAAATGGTCTCTCACAGTGGGAAGAGAAAGATATAATGCCCTCAAGGTGGGAGAATTTCTTCGTGGCACTATGCGCAAAATTTGGTTAGCACTGGCCATCAGCTGTGTGACGCATCTTGAAGGCACGTGGCCCACTTTTACTGCCACTCGATCACTGGTCAATGTGAGAATTTGGTATCTGGTTAGGTGGATAAAAAAAAGGCACAGACCGCGAGTCTCTCGAGTATTCGTGGAGGTCAAGGTAGATATTCGAGGTGCGTCTATCATGAATATGCTCAAGACACGGACGCGGAAGCTATATACCATCCGCCCAGAAGATGATTTCAACCGCTTCTTGTACTTTAATGATCAACACCATGGATCAAATACAGACGATTTATCCAAATAGTGCAGTAAAAGTTCACCTTGTGCAAACTTTTAGTAGAAGCACATGCAACAATATTTAACGAGAGGGAAGGGAATTTAATTGAAGAAAAAAAAAAGAAAGACGATGGCTTTTTTCCACTTCATAGCAGATGAATGAGATGAAACGTGATCGTTACAGAAATATCTGCTAATTGTTACTTCATGAGAGTAAATTAAATGGATTGTGTGTGTATAAGGAAAAAACTTCCGGTGAAGATGATGAGTATATTTGATTAATTTTCATATTGACATTTTTTTTGTACATCATCTTTTCGTCAACTTTCTTCCAGTCGCTGCGATCCGATGATCAGTGGGTATTTATTTATTTTTCTTTTCTTTTAAGAAGGTGGGAGAAAAAAGAAAAAAAAATAAGTACAGTCAGTGTAATATCCGTGAAATTATATAATTTTTCATGTCAATAATTTTATATTTCTCTCACAACTTTTAGGAATATATTTTCTAAGTGTACACTTCAAGTTATGGAGTGCGTGTTCCACTTGTTTGATTGCGCAAAAATCGTCTTGGGGAGGAAAAAGATTGGGTATCTCTCTGGTTCGGAGGTGTACAACCGCGGTGGTCGATCTTGTTGCACTTTCTCAAGTAAACCAATAAAATTTCTACTAACGGGATTGCGCTGATTTTTCACCTGGAACATGATCTTGAAGTGGCTGTTTCTGTTTTTTTTTTACTGCCAGATGAACTCAAACTATTTGAAAATACCTCCAGAGAAGATCAGTAAAAGATCATCCTAAATGAATAGAGAACTTCATAGGAATTCCTTCTTTGTCGTGTGTTTAAGAGCATTGGGAAGAGAGGCATAAAACAAGAAAATCTTGACAGTGGCTTGGGGAAAAGTGCCGTTGAGTGATGATGAGGAAATTCATATGGATTCCGTTGGTTCTACTAGAAGAAATTCTACAATCACCTGATGATCTGTTGATCAACACGCATACTTTCTTGGACATTCTCTTTCTCCACAACTTTGAAGAGTGAAAACAATCCGTTTTTTTTTGAGGATCAATTCCAAAGAATCCCCGTATTTATTTCACAACATTCGACACAGATGCAACAAAACTAAAAATTCCACGAAATTCAGGATTCATTGTGGGTGAACAAAGGATAGCTTTTTTTTTGTCTTGAACGTGTTTTTGTGCCAAGTTGGACCCTTAGCAAGGAGACACAGAGTCGTAACATATGGACGAAGGAGGGAAGAATTTACCTGAGAGTCGAGTGGCAACCAGAATCAAAAGTTAAGCATGGTTATTTGGAAAAATTGTAATTTATATTTAGGCAGACAGAACTATCCAATTATGGAACGTTTTGAAAAAAATCTGATATAAGGGCATAAGTTTATTGGAGGATTACAAATATCGTGAATAGCTCTGTAATATGAAGGGAACTGAATAAGTTTATTCCACCTGCTTCTTTCTCTCCCTTTTTTCTCCCAACAAGAGATTGCCGGTGCAAGAGGAAAGGAGCACCAGATACATAGGAATTTCTGTGATCATTCAGAGAACTCACCTTGGATTTCTACTCGATTGACTATTTCTTCGCTGCAGTAAATAATTAAAAGTTGTACGTTAAAAGAAATTAAAAAAAAATTTAGCAGAATTTATTCACTTGGATACACTCGCGCTTCTTAGCTGTTAATGCTCACAGTCACCACGAGAGATTTTTATCAGTTAAACAATTCTAGCCTTTCCAATTTTTCAATCCACTGAACCACTCACAATGTATTCATATAGGCTTATTAAAAATATTTATTATTAAACACTATTCTTCATGTATGGATGGTAGTATTTTTCTTCTTCTGCAATTAATATTGTACTCGTTTTTTTTTAATTATTCAGTTGGTTTTTGAAGAATTTTGTGTGAAACTGAAGTAATAATCCTGGGGTAAGCTCCTTTGGTGATAGATGACTGATTTAGGAGAGAGACTGAGGAGCTTAAGAAACTGTAATCCATATAAAAGTTGATGAGGAAGAGTGCAGAGAAGAATTCACACTTTTTTATAAGAAACTTTAATTTATAAACACTCTGCGTCTTTTCGGGCAGGATCACCTGTTGATTCTGGTAAGAATCATTTTTTATCACAAAACATCACTCTACTTATATGGATATCACGGAGTAAATTTTCTCGTGGATTGCACCGAGATCGTGTCAATTTGCGTCGCGAGATTAGCATCCAGTGAACTTGGGAGGAATTTCAATTGGATGGAAATGCGCCACACATAAGATATGCGTCCCGAAGGAGTGAGGCTAGAGAGCAGTAGATGCGATCACCTCAATGGTAACGAACTGACTGGCTGAGTGAATGCCTACGAAATGGAAACTCAACTGTGTGTACATTTGTGGGGCACTCGTGGTTCTCCGGACTACGGCAAACGGCAGCGATCAACGGTGATCGTGAGTACGAGAATTTCACTCGAAAGAAATTTCTTGGTCATTCCTCTTCATTAGTCCATCTCACATGTAGTTGTGCAGCCACAAGAGATCCACCGCACAGAGGCTATACGATCACGATAGGAAGAATTTGAAAAGAAAATCATGAGGGATGCACGATCGTTAGAGAAAATCTCTTCCAAGTTCGGTTAGATCAAAAAATTGTCACAGATCGTTAAAAAAAGCCTGTTTGAGTCTATTAGAAATGCACTTTCTAGGGAATCTCAAGGGTCCCCAGGTGATCTTGAAATGATCTTCACGAAGTCTAAATTTCTGCTCTACTCTGAATATCTACCTTTTGTCTCTCATGTTCCACTTTTGATTTCTATTGGAGCTCTGTCTCCACTCATCTTTCTGCCATAGCACGCGTATTCGCCAATTTTTTTTCGCTCATCATCTTACCATTCTGCAATTGTGAAAAATCTCACCTGTGCTCAAGTACTAGTAGGGGAAGGCTTTGCTGTTTCGCACACAAAAATTATGTTTAAGTTCAGTGATTTTTTTCTGACTACCATGCAAACCATATCGATTCTCCTACTAGGGTAGGTGTGCCAAATTCCGGCCAGTTTGCAATTTCGGCCACCTATTTTATTCCCCGAATATCCATGAATTTTTAGTTTTTGCATACCCTGGGGATTATACAATCCAAAAAATAACAAAAAAATGTCGCTTTGACGAACAAGATGATCTGAAGAAGATACAGTAGACTCCATCGCAAATTCGGCTCTTTTAAGATCGGGCTACTTTTTAATTCGGGCAGCGGTTATATTTGAAAAAAGTTTGTTGTCATTTTTCAAGTTTGATTATGATTATCAAATGAATCAAATATGCTCAAATTTGGCATGGTTTGTCTTAGTTTTGATGTGATTTTGCATTATTGAGGGATTTTCATGCAATTAACGTTATAATGAGTGTGTAAACTCAATATCTATATGCACATGAATAAAAAATCGTTGCATTGCAAAAAGTTTGTCGCCCGAATTTCTGTCTAATTCGGCTGACATTTCGGTCCCATATGCCCGAATTTGAGAGAGTCTACTGTATTTTGATTATGAAAAAACTTATGAATTTTGGAACATGAAAATTACAGTTTAGAACTCAGTTTCGTTTTTTTTTGCCCTAGCACCTAGAAAATAAGAGCTAGGGTCTGAATTTTTTGAAGACTTGTGACTTTTGTGACTTTGTGACTTGTGACTTTCTGTCTAATTCGGCTGATATTTCGGTCCCATATGCCCGAATTTGAGAGAGTCTACTGTATTGGAAGAAATCCGGAAGGACAAGGAACTATGAGAATGAAGGTGGCCGAAATAGGGCACCAAAGCTATGTCTATATTTTTATTTATTTTAAAATGTATTAAGAATGATTTTAGAGAAAATAAAGACGATAAACTGTCTACAAGGTTCCAAGCAACAGCCCTTATAAAAAAGTAACAAAAATAATAAATTTGTATTAAAAATATTGCATTTCAAACTTGCGACTTTAGCGCGTGCATACAACTATGCCGAAATTTGGCACACTTACCCTATGCCAAAAAAATCTCTTACTTATAAGGTACATAATCCCACCTCACAAAATCCCAGGAAATTCTCAGAATTTCCTCTAGGGGAAAATGAAAATTTAATGGCGATTTGTGCGATGTATCAATCAAGTTTTCATCTTCGCACACGATTGACGCCATCATTGAACACCCCATTTTCACCGTAAATTTTGCACCGAACACTAAAAGTTACACACCATTGTTTGAACGGAACTCTAATCTACTTGATTAAATCGTTTTTATAAGGAATTAAACATTTTAATATCACTTTTTTGGAACTTTTCTAAGACACATTTTCATGACACTAAAAACCACTTTTTTGCTAGATACCATGGGAATTTTATTCTGGAAACGATAAATCTGGTGAATGCCTTCTTGAAAAGTCAAAATATCATCAAATTTACACTAATCTGTAAATTTTTTAAACTAAAAAGTGACTAACGGTGTTATCACACTTGCACATTAAAATTTTAATGTGATTCACATTAATTGTCGCTTGTGAGCGTCCAAATATGTTATTTTTATCTTTGAGTCACTTAATATTTGGAGTTTTTCTATTTATTGATAAAGAAGTGGAATTGGGCTGCAAAAAATAAGTTTAAATTTACCTAAAGCATAAATATTTTTTACATTAAAAAATTAAAGAGAAAATCGCATTAATTTTTCGCATTAATGCTATAAATCAATTTATATCAAATTTTGCGGGCCAAGTCTACCTTTTTATCAACAAATAGATCAAATTTTGAATATAAAATGATTCAAATACACAAAAATTACACATTTGAACTCTCACCAGTGAAAATTAATGTGAATCATATTAAAATTTTAATGTGCAAGTGTGATGTGATAACACAGCAAAACACTGCAATCGATCTATACCATCCCTCTATGCAGCCCGATGTGAACAAAACCGTCTTTGAATGCGCACCAGTGCAGATTCTTCTACCCCCACAGCTACAGGAATTAAGATTCAGCACAGAGATTGAGGTTCGGGGGATGACCTAGCCAAAATTTTCACAAAACAGTCTCTTCCGGACAATATTTTTTTTCTTTGACGTAAAAAAACAACACAAAAGTGAGGTTATGTCAAATATGCTCAAAAAACCAGTTTTAAGCTGTGTGAGCTTATTGTAGATGTGATTCTTTCATTGCATATTCAGTGTGTGCAAGCTTGAATCATATTTTTATATCAAAGAAAATGTAAAATTTCTTTTACAATTATTCAACTGTGGCCTATTTGATCAAATTACTTCTGGTTTATCAACTTTAAGATTTTAGTGGTTATTAAGATTATTAGTGGTGGACCAAATCGGTAGATTACAGATTACAATACAGTAGACCAGAGGTGTGCAATAAACCGTTGAAACCGAATTAACGTCAAAATAAGTTTGTTATAGTAGCGTTTTGACCATTGACGTACATGTTTCATTTGACGTTAATTCGGTTTCAACGGTTTCTTGCACACCTCTGCAGTAGACTCTCCCTCAATCGGGCGAAAAATTTTACTGACAATTTTCACGTTTAATTATGAAGCTAATTTGCTCAAATTCGCTGTAGTTCTTCCTATTTTATCGTGATTCTTTATAATTGAGCGCTTTTTGTGGAATTTATAAAGGCTTTGACGCCCAAATCTATCGATAAACCGAATGACATTTTGCCCCAAATGTCCAATTGAGAGAGAGTCTACTGTAGATGTGAATATGAGATATCGCATCTAAAATGAAGTTTCCTGGAAAATGTGCGAAGAAGCCATATCTTCGATGTGCGATCGATCAATATGAGACAAGTTTGTGAATTTTCTTCCATCCACAAAAAGGAGCTCCTCCAGCCCAAAAGGTTTTTACATAAATATAAACCCTAATAACCTCTCTAGCCCCCGTGTGTAGAGCGTTCGGCCTATTCGACACATGTCAACCCTCGTCGACGGCTGCAACCCACCAATCCCAATTCCTTATTCCTTTAACACGCCCAACCCCTACCATCCCAAGGCGGGTGCTGAAGGTTGCTATATGGTGCTCTTGTTGCTTATGGCAATTAACATCAGTACTTCAGTGAGTGATCATCAGTCGCCGTGGACAGTCACTCTCAGGAAGTTGAAATAAGGGTGGCAAACCTCAGTTCCCCATTCTCCCTCTAGAAATTGGTAATTCTATTTTAGGTGAGCCCCATCTGGGCTTTCACGTGATAGTCGTTTTTCAGAAAAGTGATATTAATTGTGCAAAATCGTACGAAGTTATTACACAGAAAATTACAGTTTTGGACCTGTTTTTAATTTTTGCTTCCTGAAACTAGGAAAAAACAATTAGACCCCAATTTTTTCAGGAAAGGTGGGATTTAAGACTAGCTATTGAAATATATAGTCATAGGTGAGATTCATAAAGAATATGGAAGAAATACGCAGTGTTTGAAGGTAGGGTATGTGCGAACCATCAAAGCCTTCCCCTATGCTTCTTTTCTCCGGATGAAAAATCAAGTTCTTCCTCAAGAAACACGTTCTCTCTGACGAAAAAAAAGATAATGAATCTTTCCAGTAAGGCAACCTTAACTGTTTAGTCGTGTGTTTGGATCTCAATGAGAGAAAATACCTCTTCGGAGACTTGCTGCATAATTCTTCATTTCATTTCACCTGCTTGACGCGGTGTTACTCTTTTCTGTCTTCTTTTCACTTGAAAGAAAAAAAAGACACATTGAAATTCATCAAGCTTTTCATGACTCTGACCCACTAATCTACAAGACATGAGAGAGACACAGTGCGTGGAAGACGAACAGAGCGGGTGGACAATTTCATTTATCATCAATTACTTATTGTAATGATGTTTGTTTCTCTTTAGACTAGATTCTAGAATTTTTTTATGAGCATTTAAAAAATTAGCAAAACCTCAAGAAGAACTAGAAGATTCTTCTCTATAGAAACTAATTTGAGAAAACAAGTAAATTTAATTTAAATGCTTGCAGTAATCCTCCATAGTCACTTTAATCGCTGCTAAATTGCTGATTGTCCGCGGAAAATACAGACAATTTCATTAGACCCACCAACGCACTTCTCTAGGCTTATCACTCGTGCGTCTCACATGAAACCTTGATGGTAACTCTGACATTGATGAATACATAATTATCCAATGTGAAATCTCAAGAATGTCTACAAATACAGACATTTGTGTGCATTTGCTTGAGATTATTAACCATTTTCTCGCGTTTTTGTGCCAATTTTGCTGAAGATCGTCACTGAAAGATGATAAGTTTTGGAGGGAAAGTCTATTACTGCAATTGAATACATTTAGGCGAAAATATCAGCCATCTCTGAAAAAGCTCATTTGATATGAAATTGAAGCAGTCAAGACAAAACTATCTATAAAACAATTTTAATTTTAAATCAAACGAGTTTTCCGTTTGGCTTTTATTCATTAAACAAGTAATTTTTTTTCTTAATTTTCCTATTGTACACGATAAAGTAACTAAATGGTGAATCAGTAATCTCTAATAATAATTTCCTTAGTTGTTTCCTGTGCAATGTATTTCTTCAAAATCACATGGTGATAAAAAGCTCTAACAAAAGTTTATGGCACTTATTTAAAATGCAGTGAAAGTAACGAATAAGTTGTGAAGAAGTGATCATGAACTCTTGGACGTTAGCATAATCCGAAGACGACGACTCGTGGCATCATTCCCAAAAGCACAGGATTTTCAGGTATATTTTTTCATTAATGTTCCTATTTTATTAATTAACAATTATCTAGAATAATTTTGCTGTTTATCGTCCTTTTCCTTGCCTTCCCACACCCATGTGGTGTCTTTTATTTGATCTCCTTGACTGAGGGTAGAGAGAAAATACTTATAAATTGATAAGTCCTAAAGATAATGGCATATTTCAAAACTTACATGTTAGTGATTACATTCTCCATGTTGAGAGGACCGTCTTTTGTCCGCATATCCTCTGGGAGAATCCAGTGCGCGACTGGAGAGATTAATCTCTTGCCTGTCTTGTAAATATCATTAGATCCAGTAAGTAGACTTACTGGAATTCCCACAAGAGGTACAATTAGGAAGCCAATTACGGCATACCATACGAATGAAATTTTGTGAAGGGCAAAAGAATCATCTTCAGCAGATATTGAGGAGATTTCTGTATCATTCCTGCAATGTTTCAAAAAAAAAATTACATATCAATTTTTAAGTAAAAGAAGTAGAAAAGCTAGTAATAAGACTAGATCAGCTTATAGAGGTACGATTCCTTCATTGCAAATTTGGATTGTGGCAAACTCGAACGATATTTATCCATAAATAATGCAAATTTCGTTTAATAATTCTTAAACTGTATGTATCGTATTATCGTTATCAATAAGGAAAATTGGATGAGAAATGCATGAAAGTTTCTGAAAATCTTTAAAATGGATTATCTCGGAAACTAACTATGAGAGATAGAGGCCTCAACTTTACATCCGTTTAGAACCTCTGCCAGCGACCCGTGAGAATCCGCGAAGACATTTATTACCCACGAAAAATGCGCTCCCCGCAAAAATCCGCAAAAAATACGCGACCCGCGAAAATTCGCGAAACATTCGCGCTTCGCGAAAAAAATGGCGCCCCGCGAAAATCCGCGAAAAAATTCACGACCCGTGAAAAACCGCGAAAAAATTCGCGTCCCGGGAAAATCCGCGAAAAAAATCGCGTCCCGCGAAAATCCGCGAAAAAAATCACGCCTCGCGAAAATTTGCGAAAAAAATCACGCCTCGCGAAAATCTGCGAAAAAAATCGTGCCCCACAAAAATCCGCAGGAAATTTTCGGACCCCGCGAAAATATATGCGCCCCCCGAAAATCCGTAAAAAAATTCGCGCCCCGCGACAATCCGCAAAAAGATCGCGCCCTGCTAAAATCCGCGAAAAAATATGCACCATGTGAAAATCTTCGAAAAAAATCGCGCCCCGCGAAAATCTGCGTAAAAATTCTTGCCCCACGAAAATCCGCGGAAATTTTCGGACCCAGCGAAAATCCGCGAAAAAATACGGGCCTCGCGAAAATCCGCGAAAAATACACACCACACGAAAATCCGCGAAAAAGTTCGCGACCCGTGAAGATCCGCGAAAAAATCGCGGATCGCTAATTGTATATGTCACCTTACAAATCTTCGAATATAGACGCACTATGTAGAGAGAGAGAGAAAGAGAGAGAGAGAGAGAGAGCTATATATGGGAGAAGCTTGTCCGATGCCGCTTCTCCCTCCTGACGCTATTAGCAAATTTTCTTAAAATTTAAATCTGTAAAGTGAAATATCTCGAGAACTGCTCGACGAATCTCCTTAATTTTTTTTTGAATTGGTCTAAATTTTCTGGGCTACAACATAAATATCAAATTTTTAAAATTACATGCTTAAATTTCGAAATATAATAACTACAAAATCGTGATTTTTAACCGGTTTAGAACCGGTTTTTCAAAAAACTAACACCACAGAAATCGTCCTACGCGCGAGTAGTTATCAGAAAAAAATTATGAAGATATCTCTTTCCAAACCAGAGATATTGCGTACTACGGACGGCCGGACGGCCGCCCAGACCCGAAATTGCCGGCTTATGATTTTCAGCATCAGGGATGTTCAAAACATATACCCTGTGAATTTCAGCTCGATCTGAGCACTTTGAGAAAATCCGAGGATTACAATAGGTGTGATTAGAAGGAATCACACCTAAATATCCCCACCGAGATACTCACTTGAACAGCATAGAAATCTCTGACGATGTTATATTGATACCAATCTCATTGCACCCATCTATTCGGGTGGGAAGAAGAGGATAAGACATTTCACCAGAGAGAATTGCAAGCTTAGACCTCACAGCCAGATATCCAGTGAAGGCGACACTGGCAGTTGTACCCCAAAAAGCACCCTTCTCATTAGCCCAAGGATCCAACATGCCCAGACAGTAAACTCCAAGGGTGGCTCCTGAAGAGACACTGGGAATCGTCATCATCACTTCGAGAATACTTTCGAATTTATCCACAATAATTCCAGCAGCTAGGCAAAATATTCCAGAAAGAACTACAATAGACTTCATCCAGAAATTCGCCTTTTGTTCAGAATGCTGAAATCCAGGGAGTTTCTTCACGTAGTCCTCATAGATGACACCAGAGAGTGAGTTAAAATTAGCCGACATGGTACTCAGTCCAGCGCTGAAGACACAGGAAATAAAGACACCTGTCATCCCTGAGAACTTTCCAATTGTATCTTGGACAAAATGTGGCACCATTTTGTCTAGTTTGTCCACAATGCCCAATTTAAGTGGGTCACACTTGTAGTATCGAGCAAACATCGTGATCCCAATGAAAAGGTTAATGCCTACAACGATATAGTATCCGAGACAGAAGAGCCAAAGGGCATTTTTTGCATGTTTAACAGTCTTGAGGGCCACAATTCGCTGCACGCAGCTTTGATTGAGACCAATGTATGCTGCCCACATGATAACGCCACCCATAACAATACTTGGGAATGACTCACGAACTGTAAGATCAAGGTCCATGCTGCAAGAGAAATTGATAATGAGATTGATGAAGAATGTGAGGGAGGATTTTTGAAAGAAATTTCTCGCAGGTGTTAAGGCTTACTTGAAAAATTCAATTCTATCGCCAATGATGTTGCGATCGATGACCTCAGAGATACCTCCGACCTCACGAATGCCGTAGATCAAAATCACGAGAGATGCAAATACCATTATTGATCCCTGAATCACATCAGTCCACACGACGGCTTTTATTCCTCCCTGTAGTGGGAAAATAAGATATCAATTAACTCGCACGCGTGTAATTAATTGCAAAAAGCACTTTTGAAGTCACTTAATCCACAAAGTGGGAAAATCCAGATGTTTATTTTACGACTGTTACCAGATATCAGTGATAATCCCTTTATTTATTATTTTTTACATATTTCTGCGACGAACAACTTAATACTCGTTAACATTTTAATATGGAAAATGTCTTAAGATAAGCGCTCTTTAACGTGAAAGGCATTGACCGCGTCCTTTCTGCCAAAAGAGTGTATGTATTTTTTTCTAATCTGCAATTTTAACAGATGTGGTAATAATGGAAATATCTTAAAAATCGGAGGCAGCCAAAATTCCGAAAGCCAAAATCCTGGAAGCGAAAATCCTGAATGTTCAAAATCCTGAAAGGGATGAAATTATATCGAGGATAATATGTAGAATAATTTTCCAAGACACAGAATATTTCCTTTTGCCTCTAGCAAGCGCGGGTGCAATCGTGGGAGTAGCTATAATACTTTTAAAAATTCGGATTTTGGCTTTTGCGATTTTGGCCCTTTTGGGATTTTAGATTTAAGGATTTCGGGATTCGGGATTTTGGCTTTCGGGATTTTGACCAGGACCCCTTAAAAATTTATATAACGAGCGTTCCATTTCAAATTATTCCATCCCAAAATTTAGCATGCATCCTCTATAAAAGAGATAGCAAAGCGTTTAAATGTTCGAACTCACGAAATAGAGCTCTCCGTGAATAGTCTTTCCGAGTGGATTTTTAATAAGTTTACTTCCATTTTACTTTCTGTTTATTTTCCAAATTTAATCAAGACCCTCCAAAGTAATTAAACTTCGAACTTCGAAAATTCGATGCCAAAATCTTTTTTCGGTTATATATGTATCTATATAGACAAAATGTTCGCATGGATTAGGGGAGACTGGGGCAAAACTTGTCAAAACGCATATTTAATTCTTTCACGAGCTCTGAGAAAACTTAAACGTTTTATAATGAGCATATTCTTATAGGAAATTTATTGCTCTAACATTGCAGAAGATTATTTTCCTCTATCTCGAAAGAAATATGATTTTCGAATCATTTTCTAAAATTCGATTTTGTGGAGATTTTCAAAATTTCTGGGGCAAATTTTGTCAGCCTTCGGATAATTTGTGACGTACTCTCGCAAACGTTAAAAATATCAAATAGACATATTTTTATAGGAAATTTATTCGTCTACAACTTTGTCGAACATAACTTTTCTCTATCTTAACGAGAAATTTGCTTAAATTGAGCTAATCAGTATTGATATTTTCTGTACGCCAAATATTTCAAAAATAGGGCTCAAAATTTTATTATTTTTTATTTTACATAATCCTTCCTCGAATCCCTTGAAACTTTGTAAGTTTAAGAAGGTTCATGAAGGCTATCTATAATAAAATTTTCAAGCCTCAGTCTCTTTTATTTTAGAAAATAATGAATATTGAAATTTTCGTTTTGACAAATTTTGCCTCTGTCTTCCCTACCTACAAAATATTTCCGAAAATAAAAAAAAAAAATGTTGGAGCTGTTTTCGAAAAAAAGCGAAAAACATGATTTTAGAGAGGATTAAATGGGTAGGTTCCCCTAAACAAAATAAACTTATGAGGGGAGTAGTAAATAACAACCGAAAATCGATATCTCTTACCGTTCAGCCTCTAGACTGAAAAATTATATACGATCAATAAACAAGTTTTTCGAAAATGTGAGTCCTTTATGTGTTGTGTACTCTATCAATTACCGATGGAGTCCGATGCAGTAAGATTAGAAATTTCAAGTCCTTTCCAAAAACTTAAGTTTAAGATAATCGGTTAATAAATAGGCATTCCAGAGTGGTATAACTTTGACCTTCAAAAATTCGATGTCGAAAATTTAATTTAAAAAAATAAATCGAATTTTTAACCTCGTAATAAGGGGAAAACCCCTAATTTTTCTAATGTCTTATCAGGAATACTTAAAAAAATTGATTTACAATTGGATCTTATTGGTATTAATCGTAATAATCCATTAGATTAAAACAAAATACTAAAATTACTTGTCAAGATATCGACCCATTCGAGAATTGAGTTGAACCTCTAGACTGAAACCTTTATAAGAGCTTATGAGATTCTTCATAAATTTTATTTGTGGGAAAATTAAACACGGAATTTGTTTTATAAAAAAATAATAATATAACGTAAAATTAACCCAGGGACTACCCATAATAGTGCATGGGATACATCAGTGATTCCATTATATCATAAATACTCACCAGCATTGTATAGATGACACATACTGAGCAGGCAACCGTATTAATCAGATGAACGTTAATCCCAGTGACTGAAAAAATATATTAATATATATAATTTTATGCACTTGAGATAAAGTCTCGGAAGAAGGTAGAAAAAAAAACGGAAGAAATACCTTGAGATAAGGCAATAGCAGGAATGAAGAGTATAATCGGGAGCAAGAAGTAACAGTTTGCCATAAATGTAATTGTGATTATATGACGGATCCGAGCACTAAATCTCATCTCCAAGTATTCATAGCAATTGGAAATGTTGTTATGATAGAATACTGGTACGAATATAAAGTTGATGATGGATACGGTGACGATCATAAAAGGTACTAAAATTGCATACTGTGTCCCATATCCGTACATTTCAGCTGGAAGTGCCAGTATTGTTACTCCGGAAATTTGACTAAAACAGGAAGTCATTCTATTAAATTCCGTTGCATTTAATAATTCAATTAGTAGAAGATAAAGTGTCAAGAGGGTTTGTGTACAACACACTTGTCTAGGTCTAGAGATAGTTGACTCTAGTGATCTCTTATGGTATATTCTTTATACCCAAGAAAACTTGAGTGTCTCAAGACATCGACGTTCAATTAGAAATGAGTCATTATAGATTTATTATTTTATGGCAGTGGATTTATTTCCATGCGCAAGACACACTATACAGTAACATTTCATTAAAAGTGTATGGCACACAATTGTTGGCAATTCCCTTCGCATAAATTATCTTTATACCAATAATTTCATAACAGATACTAAATTTGATTTGCGATGTTTAAAGTGTCTATGGTAGGATATAAATTTTTGATCTTGTGGTTTTTTTTATAGCTTTTACAGTATTAATGAAGATCATGAAGATGATATTTTTTCTTGGGTTTTAGCTATATAGCTAAACTTAATTAATTAAGATTATATAAATCCGAATGAGACTTTTTTTGATTTAATAAAACAGTAGAAAAATGAAAAGTGTTTTTTTTAATGTTTAGGGTAAAGTGATATAAGTTGGACATAGTGTTACAAGTTGGACAATTCGCCGGTACAAGTTGGACATGGTTTTTTTCTTGATAAATACAGTACAAAATTTGTCTTTAAGCACAAGGAACCAAATTATAAAACTAAAGCATTAAAAATATGCTAATAAAAATGAAGTACTAAATTTATCAAGAAAAAACCCTGTCCAACTTGTACTACTTTACCCTACTTAAAAAAATAGCAAAAAAAATTGTTTAGTATACGGGATCAAAATTGTCCTGGAAATATTAAGTTTTGGTCATTAAAAAATCTAATCATTACTAAAATTGATAAAACGAAAATGAGAACTCTTTATTTTTGCTTTGCTAAACCTTACATATATGATAAATTTACTTCTTTTATAACCATTAATTGAGTTGGCTCATTTTAGTTATTTATTGTTCAAATATTCAGTAACTTTAACTATCTAACTTTTATAGAACAACAAGAAATTTGGCTATCATTACTGAAAAGACATTATTTTTCGTGAGACTCCATAGAAAAGATGAGAAAACCTCAAATTTTTCTAATTCTTAAAGTATCCATAATATTTAAATAATTTAATATTGAGAAATTAAAATGTTTCCTTAATTTTTAAAGCAATCTTTAATTGAAAATTAATTATATATGTATTTTTCGCTATATATTTACACTTAAATTTTTCATTTTTCACTGTTTTATTTCATTTAAAGAAGCTTCTAAAACTAAATATGAACTAGACAATTTTTATTCGGTGAATTTTTAATACTAAATTAACGACATGTACTTAAAATATTTATTCTTATAAAACATTTTAGATTTATTTTGGTTTTTTTTTTTTAGATTTTTCTTAAAATGATCCCGAAAACCAGAAAATGTGATGTTGAGATTTTCTGAAATCATTTTGTGGCATTGTAAAGTTTTTTGCGGGGATGCAATATGTAAAGATAGTGGCCACAAGTAATGCCGCCACCCTACTCTTCTAAATTATAAGTCTAAAATCCAACCGAAATATTTTATAATTCAATTCCATTTAGCAAATTAATTCGTATAGAGTAAAATTTGACATCAGTAAAGTTTTTTTAGTAACCCATATATATTCCCATTAAATCAGTGCTCTACCTTCCGATCTTACTCAGAGGTTTTTCGAATTGTAACGGTATATTCAGAGAAAATTTGTAGATTTTCGGCAGAATTTATGCCTGGAAAATCTATAGATTTTCGGCAGAATTCCTCCCTAGAAAATCTGCATAGTTAGTGTCCATTACTTCACAAAAATATTGTTGATTTATGAAGAAACTGTAGAAGTTATATATAAAATGGTATGTTCTGCTTAACAAGCATTACCGATTAAGCATTTTAGATAACTAAAAAGATACGAGCAAAAATACTAATTTCTTAAAAATCGACAATAGAATGATACAAAAACACGAAATTTAGGTCATCACTCTGCTTAAAGTTTTTACTTCACTATTCTCTACTTATAACACGGCGTCTCAGAATTCTTTATTTTATATAAACACTGTGATATCACTAAAAAACACTCTATTGAATTTTGCAAACAAAATTCAATAAAAACTATTCTATCTTTTCAGACACAGTTGTCTGGAAAGTCTGGAATGTAGAAAAAAATACAGAAAATCGGCAAAATATCTACAAGAATTCGTCAGAGTATGCAACAGGATTCGTCAGAAAATCTGCAAAAACTTCTGACGAATTTTGTCCCAAGCCCAAATAAAATTCGTAGGAATATCTACAGATATATCAGCAGATTTTCGGCAGAGGTGTAGATATTTTCTGCAGAAATCTTAAAGATATCTGACGAAATTATTTGACGAGTTTAACTTTGAGGTAATTGTCTTTGGATCCAAAGACAATGTTTAAGGTTTAATTTCATTTTATGTAGGGGAAAGCGCGCTACCTTCGGATGACTCAAGCTTCGGACAATTCATTTTTTTCTCTATGTACCATATGGATATCACCCATAGCTCTTTTCTGAAAATTTGAGGCATTGGACTAGCTATTAAAATATCATATTATAATGGGCCAAATTGATTTATAACACATTGAAAAAAATTATTTGTGCGAAGCATAAATCGTCCGAAGGTAGCGTGCTTTCTCCTAATTCCTCATGAATTTCAATTCTATTGTAAAGAGATATTGTAGCTTATCTTTATTAATTTCTAAAAGTTTAGTACATACAATTATAGCAATATCGATGGAAAGATTTGCACAACCTGAAAGTTCACTTAAAATTTAGGCAATTTAGAGACTAATCGCCCGATAAGAATGAAGTGATATCAGCTAACATGTAATTTTTCTGTTCTTTTTTAAAAATATTTTAGAAAGAATTCTCTCGAGTCAAAAGTCTAATTCGAAACAACATAAAAATCCTTTTCCTTTTTCAAATAATTTCTATGCCATAGAAAAACAAACGTTATACTTTCTGCTTCAAACTTTTCGGTGGATAGGATTTTTCAGACTATATTATTCATCTGACGTCAAAAAACTAAATATTTTCTGTTAGCTGATGAGTTAAACTCGTAACTGAGCGGTGGATTTTTTCACATCGATCACAACTTATTTTACGAAATAAAATGCGATATAAAATGCGCTAGAATTGTATTTTTTGTATTATAAAATTCTGCCAAAAAACCAAATTTCATTTAAAAAACAAATTCTGCCATTCAAGTGAGAATATAACTTATCAATTAACAAGAAATATTTAATTATTTAACGTCAGATGAATATGCTCTGAGAAATCTTGTTCATCGAAAAATATGTTTTTTTTTTCTAAAAAGAACCTCTAAAATTCAGGTCCCAACCGCTGAATTTTTAAGATTTTGAAATGAAAATTTTAGTAAATATAGTTTAAATATCGCACTTTTATATGCTTAAGAACTGTAATTAAAATAACAATTTATTATGTTGAAAATAAATTAGAGAAAATATGGCGTTTCCGGTGTTTTCCAGTCTTTTGGACCCACGTAACCCCTTAAGAGACTATCTATATTTTCGAATAATAAGAAAACAATCTTATCGTGTATTTTGAATGTATCTTAAAGAATATATTAGTTTCTTTACAAGAAACTAATAGAAACAATAAATATAATATTTGATTACAGCAAATTTCATAAGAAAAATTAGCTGCAATCACTGATCTCAGTAACATTATAAAATAGGCAAGAAAAGTAAAAATCACTCATTTTGCGTATGATCTTCAATCAAAAAAAATCCTTAATATGTTAAAGTATCTTTTCAATTTTGACTAAAATAGGATATCACTCAAAGCTTTGCTTGATCAGGAATAACAGCTGTACACTATAAATTAGCAGTTAAAAGGCATATTTGGTCAGCAAAAGCAAATTTGATCATTAGGGGAGACTGGGACAAAAAGTCACAAAAAGGATATTTTATTTTTTTACAAGCTACCTGAGCGCCCCAGAAATTTCTAATTAGCGCAGTTTTATAGAAAATTTACCGCTCAACAACTCTGTGAAAGTCACTCTCCTCTATTTTGTAAGAAAATACATTTATCGAGCTGTTTTCTAGAAGGTAATTTTGTGATCTTTCCCAAAAATGCTGGGGCAAATAGTACCAGGCATGGGATATTATCACAATTTGATTTCCTTTATAATGGGCTTCCGTTAATTTAAAAAAAAATATCTAGATAACATATTTCTATAGGAAATTTATTCATCTACACCTTTGTAAAACAGCGTTTTCTCTATCCGAACAAGAAAAGCTCTTTTTTTTAACTAATATTAGAAAAAACACAGAAAAGACTGTAAATCGTTTGACCAATGCAAACAACAAGCGACCAGACATGGTAATAACGTTTCTTTTCGCCGTGAGGCATCAGAAATTGCTTCAGTTTTTCTTACTTTTTGTTCCATACGTTTTGTTACTTTTTACCCCAAGTGGTCATTTTTAATAAAAAGAATTTCTGGAGATAAGAATCTTTGTAAAATTATAAAATAGATAGCGGCTTCGTATTCAAAGAATCCAAATCATTTAGGAAATATTCACCAGTGCACCAATTTAGAAAATAAAGTAGGTAAAAAATGATATCTGCTGTGGGGAAATTATTAAAAAAAGAAACAGGGCTAAAAATTTCAATATTTTTTATTTTCTAAATTCCTTGTTAGAATTCTAAAAAACTTACGACATTGAAGAAGGTCAACGGAGGCTATCTGTGGTAAAAATTTTAAGTTGCCATCTTTTTTATCTTTGAAATTTTCGATTTGTGACTTTTTGCCCCAGTCTCCCCTACATAATTTAAAACTTTAAAAAGCAGTAAAATCTCCCATCAACTACTTGACAAAGGGAGGTGTTCATGTAGCTGCAACTATCTTAGATGTTATATTATACAAATAAAACGAGTAAGACCGTTTTTTGTAAAAATTTAGAAATTTTACTGATCAAAATTTAATATTTTACTGCTCCTTTATTAAGATAACTTCTAGATTAGGGAGAAGTGGGCACATTTGAAATCGAGATTTTTTCCTATGTTTAAGTGGAACTGAGTCATATCATAATCTAATTTAGCTTCTCAATATATTTGTTCACCAAAATTATATCACGATAAGGCTCAATTTTATTCAAAAATAGGTGAAAAATCGCAATTTCAAAGGTGTCCCCCTTCCCCTTATTTGAATTTCTCGGGGTAGGAAATAATCCGAATTGCCCAAATGACAAAAAAATTGGCATGTGGTAATTCACTTTCAAAAAATAATATATAACACTTACAATTATGCATTGCTCAAACACGTGTTTAAAATGTTTCTTTTTAATATTAAATTGTCAAATTAAACTAGGAATAAGTTACGCAAATCCTTTCCATTTAATTTTATTTCATGAGTTGTTTCTGAACAGTTTGATTGGTTATCAACCAGTCTGAATTAATTTCCTTCTATTTGAAAATTCCTTGACAAGAGGCATGTTGGTATTTTCTACAATAATTTGTGGAAATGTGAAGAAAGATTTCTATAATAAATCTTCTTCTGTGCAAATTTTTACACTTGTATACGATCACTTTTACCTTGCGATGAGTGATATTGCTATTGGGAGGGTCTTCATTCGTCGACCACCAAGTAGATATTCCTCAGTGGATTGGTTATTGCCTGAGAAGAAGCCAAAGTAAATGCCGACAGCCATTGAGATGGCCAGCATTGAGATAAAAACCACATAATCCAACACTTGAAATTGTCCACTTCCTACTGGCAATAAACTTTCCGCAATGGTTAAATTCATTTTGTCACAATAAATAATTCAATCATCCAGTAATAAGAGATCACAATTAATTTTGTGATTACTGCCAATTTGCAGGAGACACGACAAAAGACTGAATTGTGAAAATTTCACAGTGAGTGACAAAAGCCCTGGAATATAATTCTTCAGTTGAAAAGATTTACTTATGGAACAACTGATAAGGTAGATTTTAATTTAACAATGCCATCGTAAATTTTCAAGTGGAATCCAACAGAGCTTCTGTTTCGAAGATCTTAAGCAAAGTTTAACCTCTTTCGAAGAGATAGGCCGCACATGGATGATAAAATGACAATCAAAAATATAACATTTCTTTAGGGATGTTTCCATATTTTATTTTAATTCTATGGGGGAAAATAAATTCAGGAAAGTAAGATAAGATAGTTAATTATCATCAAATAGACAAATATAGAAAGACCATGAGAATTGTTTTGATATTTCACTGTAATGAGATATTTCAATATTTTCCCATTACGCATCAGTCATCGCCCACAATTCTCTTCGATAGTTTTTCTTTATCATTCAACAAACCACAAAGAAATTCGCTAGCCACGGATTTTTTTGGAATAGGATCTCTTGGAGAAAGAAAGTGTGAATCTGTCGATCGTGACTGTGGCCGAAAGTGAATTGTAACCCCAAGAGAATGGAAGAGAGATGAAAATTCAATTGAGTTTGCTCACTAATAAATTACAAAGTTTTAGCGTTATTATGTTATTTTGTCAAGTATGTTTGAATAGCGATAAGAGCATTATTTCTAGTTGATTTTGTTTATCAAACATCTTAGAATATTTTTAGAAAATGTAAAAATTTCACACAAGTATAGTAACACCATTTCAATGTGTTTTAGATCTCAATTATTATGTTATAAATGGAACTATATTTGCACTAACCTATTCCTCTTTTGTGCTGTGTGTTCATTGGCGTGAAAAGAGAAGTATTATGCCATCGAAATGACCCTTTTAATGATGATCTTGCTCAGTTGGAGTCTTCCTTTCGATGATCATTAAAAGGGTATTCATCACTTGTGGTGATTTATGAAATGCCATTTGCTGTAATTATGTGTTTAGCGAATTATTGAAGAGAAAAGTCTTGTCGTGATCCTCGTGAGATTGTATTGCACGCTGTACCGAAAAATAAGGTTCGAATATCAAAAGATACAAACAAATCCGATTAAATGATGTATTCTGTATTAAATTTCCATTTGCACTACTGAGAAGTAAGTTCCTACTATCTATAATAGAATAGAATAGAATAGAATAGAATAGAATAGAATAGAATATTTATTTGGTTAATGCCCCGGTTGAATGCAACAAGTTGGGACTATACAATGTTATACATTTTTAATATAAAAAGACCAAAAAGACAGATATGTTTACAACAAAAAGTATACAATCAGATGCTTAATAAGACGAAAAAAAATGGAAATGCTACAGAGTTGTGATAAAAATTAATTAAATTTTTAAATTTTAATATTATTAATCTAGCGTTTGATTGGCAGATGATATCATAAGCATAATAATTCTTACTTAATCTATTATATATAAAACTGGTATGAGTTTATCATTACTCGAGTTAAATTTATTATAATAAAAACGGATAGAAATTAAAAATTAAAATTAAAATATTTTAAATTTAAACAACTTCCCTTTTCGGTTTAGTGTTATTTTGAAGTAGAATATTTTTGGAGCCATCAATATGATATTTGAATATCTAGCTATGTATAGCTTAAGTTCAAGCCTTTCTCCAATTTCATCGTGATTGGTTTAATCCCTTTAGAAGAAAATTGAATAGGCATATAAAACATGGCAGTAATGGTTACTAAAAAAAAGCAATATACCCTTTAAGAAGGGTTCATTCACAGTATGAAAAAATACGTAAACATTTTTGAATAGTAATATTCTTATTTAAATTTGCATGTAGCTTTTGAGAAACCATTTTACTCAAATAGTCAATTCTTGGAAAGGTGAAGTCTCAATCAGTAACACGAAATTCCATATAGGGGAATGTATATACTATCCCTTAAACGTTCATGCTTTAGAATAATGTGAATTTCTTTTATTTTTCTTAAAAGATTTACACATAATTATCAATAAGCTAATTAATAACGGAAATATGTAAATCTATTAGGAAAAATAAAAAAAATCATATTATTCAAAGGCATGAACGTTCAAAGGGACAGTAATTTTCCCTAATGATCTAATGATTTTTTAAAACCCTAAAATTAAGATTAAGATTTATCTGTAGATCGACTTAATGCCTTCGAATAACGTGAATTTCTTTTACTTTTCCTGAGAGATTTCCACATGATTGTCATATAATTATCAATAATTGATAATAAGCTAACTAACTGTTTAATAGAAGTGTTTAAGTCTGTCAGGAAAATTGAAAGAAAATTCACATTATTCGAAGGTATGAACGTTCGAAGGGAGAGTACTTTCCCCTATCTTTGAGTAAAAAATAAAATTATTTTAGCAGATAACTTTAAATCAGAGATTTTTTGCACAAAATTTTTTCCTACTTTTTCTCTGACCTATATCGGCAAATCTCATTTGTGCTGATGCCTATTTCTTTTAAGTAGGAGCTTGGAACACAGTGTCCTATAAGCAGGGCACCTAGCGTTCTTAAATGATGTAAGATGTCTTTTTTCCATTTGCTGTCTGGTTCCAGGATAAGCTTAGCCTAGTATATCTGGTGCATATTAGCGGCCTTTCCGTTGAAAAGATCCTTGATGCGACACCCAGAACAGCCACTGGAGCAATCAATGGTTGTCTAAATAGAAGAAAAAAAAGCCTTATTTCAAAGATACCCCAATTAAACGGTAACCCAGTTCCCCCTACTATTCAAATGTGTTTTTTTTCTAATTTTACTGCTCGAACTCAAAGAGAGAGCAGATTTAAAATCTATTCTTTTTCACCTTGTGACACGGCTAGAGGCCAGACGGTAAGAGATATCGACTTCCGGTCTTCAACGACCCTCTCATAAATCAACATTATCTAGGACAGTCTTTTCTTTTTTCTTAATTTATTCCATTTTTATTTATTTTTTGTTTAATAGTTACATACGATCACAATTTCAACACACAGAAAAATTTCGACTCTAAATTTAAGAATATATAAGATCCTGGGAACTTAAGAGGATCGTCAAGGAAAAAAAAGCTCCAGATTCAAGCTCTCGCGGAGCTACTCAAAGCATCCGTGATGTCCCCTGGTGGTGAAAAGAGTCATCACCCGCCATCAGCTGTGTCGTTTTTTCTACTGTTTTTTGTTCACGCTCATCGTCTGTCTACCCTTCTCCGAAGCGCTCCCCAGAGCACACAAAAAACTCATTGAAAAGGTTGAAAAACCCAAAGGCAGATTTTTAGCCTTGCGATGCATTATGATATTTTGTGAAGGAAAGAAAAAATGAGACATGCATGTTTTACGTATATCTTTGTCTCTAAAAATTGATAAAAAAAATTAAATTTTCAAGTGACAAAATTTCTATTTTTATTTTCTTCATAGTCCAAAATTTCTATTTCTTCAAAGGACGTGCATTTGAAACATTTGAAAGATAGGGGGAAACAGGTTTATTTTTTGGCCTTTTTTGGTAGGGGAAAGTACTCTCCTTTCGAATGTTCATGCCTTGGAATAATGTGAATTTTCTTTTATTTTTCGTAAGAGACTTACATATTTCTATTAAATATTAGTTAGCTTATCATCAATATTTATGATTATGTGATAATTATTTATAAGTCTCTCAGGAAAAACAAAAGAAAAATCACGCTATTCGAAGGCATGAACGTTCGAAAGGAGAGTTCTTTCCCCTATCCCTTACGATTCGAAATTTAAAAACTTTACAATCTTGGTAGGTCAAACTAATAAATAATTAACATGACCTTTATTTTTCCTCCATTCTTTCCAAAAACCATGTTCTTCTTGGGAATCTTTAAAAACGCATCCTGCGATTTTTTTATTTTTAAATATGTTTTAGAGGCCGACTCGGTGATAATTTCATATAAGAAAATACTGTTGAATCAAAGATTTTTCAAGGTAAAAGGTTAAAAATGCTCTAGAGAGCGTAATAAACCAGTTATGAAACTATAACTAATTTTTATCTGAAGTCCAATTGTAGTATTGTTAGCAAATTGCACAATCACAGTAAAAACTTTTGGACACTGACCAAAATATTGGTAAAAATTTTCTTTAGAACAATTTGTTACAGAACAAATATGTACCTAGAAAAGATATTTATTCGTTCCAATATTTTTTCTTTACGATTTTGTTAAGTATAGTGACAATTGTGTAAGTTTTCTTTTACAACCGTTTTGATACAGTGGAATACCTACAAATTTCAGTAGATTTCGTTTTATACAAATTTGATCTGAGTTGGAATAGAATTTTGTTGCGCTCTACTGTTTTGTTCCCACTGTCAGGAACAAATTTGTAGATTTTTTTCATAAAAATACTATCCCTACATTTGTAACATATTCGTTTCAAAAATTTTCGGTGTCCGCGGACGATTTAATTTTTGGAACAAAAATCGTTACTATTATGGGGAATCCTTTTGTCTCTCTTAAAAAGTACAAATTTGTTGCTAAAAGTCGGAACCAAGTATAGACATTTTGTTCCAATTATCGGAAACAAATTAATGCAATTTAAAAGATCTCGTCAAAAAAAATTCAGCTTAAGAGTGTTTTATACAGACTTGTGCATTACAAAATCACATGCGAGTGCTGGTAGCAGGAGGGCAAAAAATCTTGGGAATCTCGAATTAAAAAAAAAAGTGAAACCTTAAATAGCTTGAAAAATGCCACAAATTTAACATCCTCCTCGCTGCGATGGTGACTTTCGGAACAAATTAGTTAATAATATTGAGTATCTGTTTGTTACTCCTTGAGGGTACAAATTTGTTCCGAAAATTTTCGGTGTCCATGGATGAGCCACGTTGCAGAAAAAAATCGTTTTCATATTAGGTATCTTATTGAGTCTCGTAGAAAGCACAAATTTTTTCCAAAAACTTGTGTGTCCGTGCGCGAGCTAATTTTTGGAACATTATTTTATTAATTATTTATTTTGATGTACCGGGTTTTCTTCGCCATTTTGTACATTTTTCAGTTTACAAGTTTTTAATACAGATTACATTGTGTATGATAAATATGTCCATTCAGATGCTTCAGTCGTTTGCACCGGGCGGGACTCGAACTCACAACTGTGACAGTCGAGCCGGGGATCACACCGCCCAAGAGCCGAACGCTCTTACCAATTGCACCACGGAACCCCTATTTTTGGATCATCTATAGTCATTCGAGGAGAGATGGAACACCTTTTTTATATTCAATATTGCGGATGCGTTTTGAATGCGAGACAAAGACGAATCTCACTGGTTTATCATTTGAAGACTCTAAATTTAAAATATCAATATTAGAAAAGCCTAGATGAAAATAGTCAATTCGAAAAATAGAATTTAAAAAAAAGTTGCATTTTGAGGCACTCAAAAAAAAGTGCGGGTGAGATGGAACACCCCTAATTTTAGCAAAATATTTCTAGTTTATTTTATTAATTTAGAATAGGATGGAAGTGATTTTAGACATGAACACTATTTCATTGAATTTATTGGGGTTTATTTTATGTTTTCAATATAAATGATTTATTTTGTGGAATATGTGGTTCATATACTTCGATGGTAATTTCGCTGAGTGTATCAATTCAGTCTTACCAGAAATTTAGGGAAAATAATTTCTAAGATTTACTTGAAAAGATTTTGAAGAACATTGATCAAAATTCACACCGGAAGTGTTGCCAAAACTATTAAGTTCCATCTCTCCTCAACCCCCAAATACACGTATTCTTATAGCGAAATAAAAATTTTTGACCATTTTTCAGACTTATGAATGAGATGAGTTTAAAAAAAATTTAAATGACAGTATGGGAAGGTGGGGATACTTTGAGCAATAGGGTTACATTGTTATGCGATTTTTTTTTGCATATTTCTAAAGCAAACTGGGTTTTAATATATATTGTAATTTGGATAGACAAAACAGTTGTGGATATAAATAAAATAAAATAATTGTAGGAGCCAGCTTAATTTAAAAATAGGCAAAAAAACATATAACAATGTAGTCCAAACCCACAGCTCAAAGTAGCCCCATCTCCTCTTATATTAGTTCTCGAAATATTTCAGTTTTCGTAAAAACTGTATTTTTATAAATTTTGTTGTTTTTATCAGCTTTTCTCGAAGTCAATTTTGTTCTATTTACGATCATTTTTAGAGCTAATTTCGTGGACCAATTAAAAAAAAAACTTTGAAAAAGATGCAATAATTCTTGAGACGTATTTTGAATAAAATGAACTGTGAAGAAAGTTCTATTTCAAAATCGAGTTTTCTATTTTAATCTCGAAATCATGTTATGCTTTTTCGCTACTTTTAGGTTTATTTTGTAACTTCGCGGATCGCGGTGTGTTCGTGGATTTTAGTGGGCAGCGGAATTTTTCGTGTATTTTCGTGGATAGCGGTGTTTCTCCCGGATTTTCTCGGATCACGGAATCGTTCACGAATTTTCGCGAACCGCGAAATTTCTCGCGGATCGCGGTATCTTTTGCGGACCGAAGAATTTCTCACGGATTTACGCAGCCGACAGAATTTATTGTGGATTTTCCCGGACCGTGGTTTTTTTCGCGGATTTTTGAAGATCGCAGTATTACTCGCGGATTGCGGAATAGTTTCTGAGCCATTTTGGCATTAAAGTTTTACATGTATTTTTGTGCATTTCTGACAATCGAATTTGCACTCTTCAATTTTCAACGGCGAGGTTTCGAGGTTTCCTGTAATGAATCTCAGCTAGCATAAGGTTATCTGGACTTCGATTTTGCCCCCAATTCGAATTTGCAATGAAAGAATCACACATAGCATAAGCCCATTTAGACTTATCATTGACTTTTTTCTTCTCCGAGAAAAATTATATCCGCATATTTTGTAGTCACCGATATTAGCTGGTTTTGTGAAATGCCCATGACGGTTGACGATTCATAATTTTTACGATTTTCTACAATTTTTTGAAAGAACGAAACTGATCGTGAAAATCACAAAAATTCGCTCAGCTGTAATTCATAAGATTTCTCACACAGTGGATGAGTTTTGTTGTTTTGCATTTTTTTTTCTCCTCCGCCTGATCGAAAAAAACTGCAGGCGTGCTGAAGGTCAGAGAGAAAAGGAAAGACATGGTGAAAAATGCGACCAAAAATCCACGCGTTATCTTGTGGCGAATTGCTGAACAGTTTTGAGTAGAATTTCTCGGAAGCTCGGAAAGCTATCAAAAGCTCATGAAAATTTCCAATTTGCAGCATGTTGTTTAAAATTTAATTGCAAAAAAACTGTTAGGAGTTTTTCCAATTCTAATGTACCATTTGAAAGCTAATGAAATGTAGATTGGTACAAAAATAATTATTTATTCGGAAAAAATGATATTCTCGGTACAAAGATGCAATGAAAACTGTCATTTTTTGGACAATTTTCAATTGAAAAATACTTGGAAAATTTGTATGAAAAGTGAAAGAAGTGAAACAGGCATTTTATAGAGCATGTCTTTACGAACAAAATTAAAAAAATATATACCTCTCTATCTTTCATATTCTAGGAGATAATGCAGCTTCTTTGTGGCATGTTTTAGGAGTATACGAATGTTTGGAAAATTATATTACGAAAGGAAAACAGTTTTTCAAAAAATTAAAACAGAGAATTTAAAGATAATATAAAAAACTACCCTCAGTTAAATTTTCAAGGAAATATCTCAAAAATTGTAAGACTTGATACACTTTTAATTTTGGGTTTTTGTATGGAGACGCCATTTTCTGGCTTTTCGATCCTCTTAAATTGGACGTGAATCTCTGAGGCGTTTAAGTTTAGAAGCTCTGAGCGAAAGAAATGGGTTAGAATCCCTAACTCTTTTAAGTTAAGAGATCGGAAACTTAAGTTCAGCATTAGCTGGAAAATGAAAAATGTCTACAGATTTGCAAATTGCATCTAAAACTAAATGACCAAGGATTTAAAATTAGAACATTGGCATTCATTGGATGGGATTTAAAATTAAATTCCTGGGTATTTCCGTTTAAGAATTTTCCATTTTTCTGTGTGAACGATTACGATTTCAAATATCCGAAGGATTACAAAAGCTGTGACTGTTATGAAAAAATCAAAGATGAAAAATTTCGTGATTTATGCCATCTCTACACTGACTGTTCCATTAATTTATCTTTGCCCAAGCATCTCCATTTAATGAGACTGATGATGTGTTTTTTTCGTCTTCGTGTATTTTGGTTAATTAAAGAAATTTGTTTCTCCGAAAAGAAATTACGCTTAGCAATAATTTTCTCCTTGCGCTGTGTAAATTATCACATTATTGATTAGATTGTCGCATTAGTACAATTAAAATTTCACAAATTGTCTGCTGTAAAAATGCGTTAGATGAGATGTTGTATCGGTATCCGAGGAGGCTTATATGTACATTTCCGGCTGATACATCATGCTGCTATAATGCAATAAAATTAATTGTACTCCTTTTTCGCATAAGAAGCTTCAACTTCCATGGTCAGGTTGCCGATTGAAATGAGAAGGTACCTCTCTCGAGTGAAATGCAAACAAGTTTTGTGTGACTGTTGAGTAAATATTAGGAAATTTTAACGTGTAGCTTCTTTTTCGATTGATTTGTATGATGTAGCGAAAAAAATATTTGCATATAGGAATCATAATTTTTGAAGTTGCAAGTGTACAAAATAATTTATTATTTGCTAACATCTCCTTAAATGAGAGACTCTTCTGGGTGAAAGTAATATGGTGTTCAGTTCTCAAAGAAATTTTCGCATCGTCATTACAATGATTGAGAGTGCAAGTTTTGGTTGTGGTGGCGTAGGTGATTCATCAATGAAGGAAGAGGGAAGGAAATTGTAACAAAATCCATTCGATGGGAGAGAATAGTGTAGTGCCAATGTGTAGTAGGATTAATTCATATGGAATTTACACTATATGGAAATTCAACGTGACTAGAGATCAATGAACATCAGAGTGCATGCGGTGTGGATACAAATGATTATATTCTCGAGGATGCCGTATTAGATTAGAAATATGAACCAGACACACATATACATCACTAACCTTGATCGCGAAATCTCAATGAAAGTCATTTAAACCGCGCAATTGGAATTGTAAATTCATTTACTATATGTTGTCTTTTGCTTCTTTTTTCTTAATAATATAGAGCAAATTATCGCGTATGTGCGCAAATAGTTGTGAGAGATCTTTCACCGGTGCAACGTGGATGAATTGTGAGTGGGAGAGTGTGAAGTTTCCCATCAATTAGCAATGGATGGTGCCCGAAGAAAATTTATTTATGATGGCTGAAGAAGATAGTCAAATGGTTTATGTCCACGCAACAATAGGGTTTGATTTTATAGCTGTACTTTTCATTTTAATCACAGCTTCTGTGGTCCAATGTGAAGGCCTACACCACCTCATCAACCCCAATTCAACTACTCAAATCCTGTTTTATCCATCGTTACTTAAAAAGGTCATTATAGTTATCACGGAATTGTTCCATGACAATTCGAATTTGCCTGATGGTCTGTTATAAGATTTAGAGATCAAACGGTTAGAGATAGTGACTTAAGCTTATTGGGAACCCCTCGTAAGTTGACTTCAACATAATTAACATGATCATAATTTATTAAGTTTTCTCTTCATTTCTCTCCTTGCTCGATAAAATCGTGATTTATTGAGATATCTCAAAAACTGATTCAAACATTTTTTTGTCATTTTTGAACATAGTTTTATGATTGTCCAAATGTTCATTTTGTCCATATATGAGAATAAAATGTCTTGGAACTTCTATTAGGGGGATGTTGCGAATTTTTCGCTTATTTTTAAAGGAAATAGGGCATTATGACCAGCGCACAATAACTTTCGTTTGTAAACATGTTTTCAAAATTTCCCATGAGAATGAGCGAGATGACTAGATATATGTTTCATTCACTCTCATTGAAATGTCAAAAACATGTTTACTAAACAAAAGTTATTGTGCGTTGGGCATTAACGTAATGTAAATTAACTCTACAAAACAATTGTTGAACTAAATAAAATAATTCTAAAGCTCAGTTTCCTTTAGAAATGTGATAAAAAATAATTTATCATTGTAGCCTTACAGCTCAAAATAACCCTATCCCCTTATCCAATTAAGTGCTGTGGCACATACATACTCGTAATATGGACTACTTGTACAAAATCACAGATACTACAAGTTTATTAGGGCTCTGATGTTTTGGAGCGTGTGTTGCTCCTATAACATGTGCCGAAAGATTCACAGACAAGGTGGATATACAACAATGAGGCTATTAATTTTTGCCTCTTTGTCTAGCCGCTCCAAGACTATTATCCAAGAAGTGGGTATTTTATAAATTGAAGATCACTGTTTTGGCTTTGATTGAAGATATTTCTAATCAACATTACTTTACATCAGGAATTCAGAGTTCTCAAGTTTTACAAAAAGTTTATTACAGGACTTCAAATTCATGCATTGTGCTTTTGGCTAAGATAGATGTTTAATGACTTCTTAGCTCACTACATTCTCAAATTCCAATTTGGTATATGCCTGGAAATTTAGAACACACCCAAGTCTTCTAATAAGAAATGAAGAAATACTGAGTTATTTAATGGGATCATCAGTCTAACCGTTGTTTAATTTTCTGTCACGATAGTTGTAAAGTTTCGCAAATATGGTGGAGTCACCACTTATGAATGTTATGGACGTTATACACTTGTGAGAAGCTTGCAAAAATCTTAAATTCTTACCTAAAATAGATTTCGAAAAATCACGAAATTGTTCATCACATCATTGAGCGATAATTTTATGACTTTTTCGAAATCATTTTTAAGTAAGATCTTAAAATTTTTGGCAACTGTCTATAAGTGTATAACGTTCATAAGTGATGACTCCACGCCGTTATACGTTCTGCAGAAAACCGTGTAGTAATGAAAAAAAATTGTAATTTGGAATGAATGATGTAAGGGACGTAAGTGTGCACGGCATATCTAGAAGCTCAAATAGATTCACGCTAATCCTCGAGAATATTTAGCATGTAAAATTTTGCAGTAAAAATTTATTCCATACTATCATGCACTGAGGACTTAAGATCATTGATTAAAGTTCCTTTGCATAAATTTCCTTTACCTAATACTTTATTACCGAATTTTACAGGCTAAATGTTTTCGAGGATCAGCCTGAATCTATTTTGGCCCTAAAGCGGTCTTCAGAGTAGGGGTTTAGCGCAGTTCCCGTCCCGAAGGTCTCCACAAATCCTATATAGCGAGTAATATTATTGCTTTTTGAGAGCCTAATAAGTTAATTATCTTTAATAATCTAATCCTAAGTTAAATCTTTCCGAAAATTGTGATTGATACAGAATTAGAGCAGTTAAGCCATATGGCTAACTCTTTGGTCTGAAGCCCGTATAAGGATCACTTCTCCTTGCGAATCCGGGAAATATTCGGGAGCCTGGGCAATTACTCACAAACCCTTAATAACCCAAAAAATTCTTGAGAACTTTTGGAAATTCTCGAGAGTTTTCGAAAAAAAATCTATTCAGGAAGGAAAAATATTCAAAAGCTCGTGAAAACCTCTATAATATCTCGAACAGTCTTGAGAAACATGGGAAATTTTGAAGAAACCTTGAGAACCCTTCTTAGTCCTTTGGTAACCCGGAGATTCTTTGTGAAACTGGCGAACCTGAACTCAGAGAAAATCTCGGAAAATCGGGAATCCTCGGTAACTGTCGCAATCTCGTTGAGACTCGTATTTTTACGTCTTCACGTTACAAAATTTTTAGTTATTTGTTTTTTTAATCCTATCTTGTTAGCACTAGCTTCTCCTCAACGGTTAAACCCCCGTTGGTACTTGAATTGACATCACAGATATCTCTCGGAGCGGCGCCGATTTCTTCTAAGAGCGTTCTTAGTTCCTAGTGTTAGCTCATCATGAGTTGCCCCATCGGAAGGGGTAGCGTAGAGAGGATTGGTATTGAGAGTTAGTTCATGTTGGATCGTCATAGAGAATAGATCGTAAAGAGGAACGCTAAGGGTTCTGGAGTAAACTCTGGCGCCCAAGGCTCTCATTCACGAGATCGTCTTAAGGGCTCCGACCTTAAAGATTCCCTGACAGATCTAACAATCTATCTTTTTATTCGTGCGAAAAAAAATACAACTACACAATTATTGTGTGTATTTTGTACACTATTATTACACATTTTGTGTAAAGTAACGTAAATTTTAGAAAAAATATAAACGCTACATAGGGTGAAAAGAACACCTATTGACATTTTAAGAACTCGTGTCAGGACCTATTTATGCCGTACTCCACTCCGCGCGAAAAAACACCATATTACTTACATTTTATTATTGATACATTAAATAAATTTCAACATTTTGACAAAAGTGTCAATAACCCCTATGTGTTCATTCCTATGGGTGTTCATTCGACCCTAAATGTAAAGTATTTGTACAATAAAAATCATCGCATATATTTTTGTGCAGTTTTTCTTATCCAGTCTAAGTTAGAGACTCTTGTTCTGAAGAACATGAGAAATTAGTTGAGATCTTTAAAGACTCAGGGAAATCACCTCCTTCCGGGTGCGTCAGTAGTGTTTCTCTTTTCAGGGACACGAAAAACACACAGGATTTTTGCCAAAGCTTTCGGCGCTGCAGTGCGCCTTCCCCAGTGGTCAAACTGTGATATTGTCTCTAAAAATTGTCTTGAAATTATCTACACTACTCCTAATGAGGGTATACAGGGAATTTTGCGATCTCTCTGCGGGAGCACTTCACTGGACATTGGTCAGAGGCCCTGTGTACTAGGGCGTTTCAACTAGGAAAAAAAATTTTTGGCACTATTCTCACGGTGCTGTATTTGATGAGACAAGAGAGTTTTTCTTCTACGACCATATGATCAGACGCTTTTTAGAGGTGGCTGAATGACCCTCTCTGTAGTGTAAAATCCGGTAAAATCAGAAATTTGTTCTACAGAGAGGGTCGTTCAGCCACCTCTAAACAGCGTCTGATCATATGGTCGTAGAAGAAAAACTTTCTTGTCTCATCAAATACAACACCGTGAGAATAGTGCCAAAATAATTTTTTCCTAGTTGAAACGCCCTACTGTGTACCCTCATTAGCAGCGCCGAAAGCTTTGGCAAAGAATCCTGTGTTTTTTTCGTGTCCCTGAAAAGAGAAACACCACTGACGCACCCGGAAGAAGGTGATTTCCTTGAGTCTTTAAAATTCTACATAACGTCAGTTACTACTCGAGATTAATCAGTAAGTCCACATAATCTAGTTCGTACTATAGCAATAGGTCAACAATAAAAAAGAGCCGGTGCTACTACAGAAACAACCAAGTTCCAACACAAAACACTGAATTAGTCCATTTGCAAGAACTTATCTTCTTATAGCATTTCAATTATCATTTCAAATAATAGCCGAGAACTTCCTTGTATTATCAATCCAAGTAATTCACGATGACTCTGCACTTTAATTTTTTTTTCACTAAATGCCTGAAGAGATCATTTTCAAGCGGATCTTCCAAGCAAAGTCAAATGAATCTCCAATATAGTGTTTGGAGATAAAAAAGAAAGATGTTCAGCAAAGTGGACAAGAAATGATCACTGTGCCTGAAGGAGAAGAATTGAAGGAAATGTGGTTGACTCTTTGGCATTTTCACTTTGATGCAATTGATCGAACGAAGATGTTCATGTGACGACGCTCGGTGGAATGCCGGCGTCTGTTCATTACAGA
Source organism: Phlebotomus papatasi (assembly GCF_024763615.1). Lineage (NCBI taxonomy): Eukaryota > Metazoa > Arthropoda > Insecta > Diptera > Psychodidae > Phlebotomus > Phlebotomus papatasi. Next base: position 78,924,380 of record NC_077222.1, read on the forward strand.
AAATTGGCGGAAAGTGTCTGTGCAGTGTGGAGGGAAGCATCGTGGTCTAAGAAGTGTCTATATATATAAATATATATGCAAGATGGGGTATTATGTAAATAGTCACTGAACAACACAAAGAACATCTTCCTTTCTCTTTGTCCCAGGTATCACCACAAGAGAGAGAGACATCGATAAATTCCTTGACGATGGCAAACATTTTTTTTCTATGGCAGGCAAAATTGTGCACATTTCTTTCAGCGCGATCTTTCAAATGGGAATTAATATTATGCAACATCTACCTCAATACACACTCCTCCATCGAAAGAGTACTTGGTGGAATTTCTTGCATCCATTGTCTTTTTCCCAAATGCTGGGTGAGGAGAATTCATGGGTGATAGAGAGGAGAAAATCATGAAGGTGTATGTGGAAAACAACAAAATTTTCGATTAGATAATTAAGCGGGATAATTAAGAAAGTTAAGAGATAATGCTAAGAAAAAAAAAATTTGAGAGACTCTCCCTCGATGGTGACTTTCTTTTCATACCTATATGATAATTACTTGACCTTTTACTTCCACTTTCTGATGATGGTTCCAAGTATAAAGGTTAGTCTATGATGATAGATAAAAAAAAACAAATGGCGAACGGTGACAAAATTTTATTTTTTTCAGCATTTGTAAAAATAAGTTTTCGGTAATATAATTATTATAAAAAAAAATAGGTAAAAACACTTAATAACTATAAAAAGTTATGAATTTATGTACAAAGAGAAAGGAGTTTGATGGAGAGGTTTTTTTGTCTCCTACTCCTCATCTCTTACTATTTGTCTAAGAGACGAAATCTACTGGCATCCGCGATCATTGTCACAAAATCTGCCACTCGCGTGTGGGAGTCTCCATCCCCTGGTGCGCGATCATGAGAGAGAGAGATTGAGCGCGCTGGGAAGAAGATTCCCAAGCCACGATTCTGTGGGAGATGACATGAAATGTCGCTCGAAGATGTTGATGGGTTGGAGCCAGAGATGCATAGTGGAGTCTCACTGGATGGTATGAGGAGACTCCACTCGTTTTATATATATATTTTTTGTATATGAAATTCTCGACTTCCGTGTTAATGGGATCCGATTCGTAATGGTGGCCGCGGAGATGATATTGCTCATAGAGTGGTATTTTGGTCGTCAAGGAAGGGGGATTTTCACTGGTTGTGCCATTGGTTACTGATGGAGTAACCAGGACAAGAGGATGGGTGGGTTTGGATGTGTCATGAGGATTGAGGAAGGCACATTAGAAGGGAGCACCGTATGAGCTGCTAGGTCTAGATGCAGGTCCGGATGGGTAGCCGGAGAAGCCACCACCGCCAGATGATTGACTGGTCTGGAGGAACTGAGCAACTTGGATGGCTTGTCGTACGCCCTCTAGATCGATACCTACGACACGGGATTGGTGGGATGGCACACCGTATTGTGGAGATGGTGGAGCACCATATTGGCTGGATGGGGCACCGCCACCGAATCCACCACCTCCACCACCACCATGTCCACCTGACTGGCTTTCTTCCTTCAGCAGAATCTGACGGATCTGCTCAAGGAGCTGTGGATCGACATTCTGGCCCTCGGATGTCTGAGCACCAGGGCTGACAGACTGGTAGCCACCACCACCACCGGACAGACCACCGGATCCGAAGCTACTGCCGCCGGAGCTGAAGCTACCACCGCCAGAACTGAAGCTTCCTCCGCCAGAACTGAAGCCACCACCACCACCTCCGCCCGAGGGGCGATTGTAATTGTACCCGGATTGGGGTTCAGCTACGGCCACCGTGACCAATACGAAGGCCAAAAACTGCAAGAGGAAAAATGAATCAGCATCCACGAATATTTTATCCTTTATGATCATTATCAAGATCATTGCAATTTCTGCAATGGATCACACAACTTATCACACAATTTAAAAAAAAATATCTTTCACAGTAAATTCCTCTGGGCAAAATTAAGAGCACTTTTGAAGAGAAAGATGAAAGTGATCAACCGAATTAACACATGAACTTCTCTTTTGGGCTGTGAAGATCAACGTAAGAAAAATCAGCCCACGTCGAGATGATGCACAATACACTGTGAGTAATCCTTTCGAAATTGGCAAGAAACGATCGTGGTGCGGTTGTTAAAAGTGAGAACTGCACGATATTAAATTGCAATTTGAGAAAAAGAGTGACGCGAAGGAAACAGAGAACTTTCACAACAAAAAAAAACACAGAATCACATATAAATGAAAGTCGTGAGCACAATTTTTTTTTTTGGGAAACTTACCACGGTGAAGGAGTTCATGGTTCTTGAAGGTGTATCCAAAAAGGTCTTGTGACGGAGTGTGGCTGCTGCTCACCATGGATGCCTCTTTATACGAGCATCTGCATGAGAGTTGGATGAGAACGCGAGTGGGGTACACAACAATAGTGGAGGAGGCTCGAACTTCTCTGGCCAATTTGCCAAATGTAGCTGGAAATTTTTGCTGGTGACGGGAGGGGACAATTGATGGCTAGTGTCGCCTTCTTCTCCTCTTCTGGACTATCAACCATCCGGAGAGCAGATGGTCAGTATGGATATATACCACCAGGAATTTTATTATGGACATACAGCACTGCACATTGCAAAAATACAAGTAAAAAAAAATTCTCCTGACCAAAGGAGGGAGCAAGATGCTTTCAAGAAGGAAATCTAAAATGCAAGATATTAGCTTGGGTATCTTCGGTAGTTTTATTGGTGCCACATCGAAAAGTGGAAAATCACGCTTTACTTCCACTCTCAGTTGTACTCACCATCATCTGACAATTTTTACACATTTTAATTCTAATCATACCGGAATATTTTTGCATTCACACAAATACTGCACCATGCCAATTCGCACGCGTTTCATAATTCAACCGGGCAAAAAAGCCCATAGATGCTGGTATATCTTGATCTCCCAGGCGTTTGTGTGTGAAAGAAAAACATGAGACGAAGAAGCGTAAGAAGATGAATTTTAATATTCACATCTTCACTTGCAAAATCCATGTAGCTACCTTTTTATTACTTCAGGAGATACTTCGGGTCAGCTCTTCAGGCTTTTGCGGGATTGCTCAAACTCGCTTAAGTATTTTTGCAAAAGATGCTATATTGCCATCAATTAAATTTTGCAATTATTTAATGATGCTCATAACATAAAAATTGGTTTAAAAAAAACCTAAACATTTTGGTTAAATATTTCGTTCGAAACCCACATGAATCTTGCGGTTCTATATGAGAAATAAGAGGATTTTTAATTAGAGGATGGTGCGACAGTTCAGACAGCTAGTTTTTTTTTTTAATTTTTGAAGCCTAATTTGTCAAATGTTTATAAACTCTAAGTGTTTTGCTCAAAAATTATCTTGTTTATTTATAAATTAGATACTTAAAAGCCATTAAAAGTTCCTGAGTTAATAAAGATGATTGCATATTTTCTTCTACAAGATAAATTTAAAATAAAATTATAACTCCAACAGTGCTCCAAATGTTTCCGTTCAGAATTCTTAAAATTTAGAACTCTTTCCAGATTCTTTTGCTGTTCGTTCTACCCCAGGCAATGGATAATAGAAAACACATTGATAAATTTAATCAAAATTTAACAGAGCTTTCGAAGGTCATCACAATTTTAAATTTACTATTTTTAAAATCAAAATTAATCAAAATGATAATAATGAGACAAGGGGTGCCACAACCCTATCATCTGAGAGCCATGGCATAAACTGCCACTGATCTTATCCTAATTAAATTATATTAATTATCTTAATTAAATGATATCCTAATTAAATTTGCGTTTTTTTTTTCAATATTAAAATATTTGTTAAATTTTACCATTGTATTCATGATAATATTATTAAATAGAAAATAAGTATCAAAATGGCAAAAGGAGCAAAAGCTATAACTTATTCGAATCGACTATCATGTGAAAATTACCTTCTATTATTAAGAATTTAGTAAAGGTAAACATACGGTGCTATCACTCTAGGATTTTCACAATTTAAATTTAAATTTAATTGAGCCAATTGAGCATTATAGGATTTCTAGAATTTACTTGAAAATTCTCACAGCCAGGACACATTTTGCAAGAAATTTGCTCAATTTTAAATATTGATAAATCAATTTTTAATAGTGAATTACTCCGGAAAATGCGTGATAGTACTTAAAATGTCTTATAAGTCACTTATCTGTTATTCAGAAAGATCCCCAAAGCCAGAAGAAAGATTTGTAGGGAAAGGGCTGATGAAGCGACTCTCATACATCTTGTTGAAAATCTGTGTGAAGTCATAAACAATAAATTTAGTGGCAAAATAATGGCTTTAGAGAGGAAATTAGTAAATTACTCCCGATACTGATGCTTCACTCGCGTACAAGTTTATCACTAAATTACTGTACTTATCTTATTTTTTGGCCACAAATAATAATTAATTACGAGTAAAAATATTTAATAAGAAACAATTTGGTTCAAAAGGATACTTGTTTAGTTGCAATAAAATTGAAATTAATAACCAATTTTAGCATTTTAATTTTCTGAATTCAAATTTAATTGAGCAACAATATTTATGCTATTTTAGCATGTTTTGGTGGGCCAAGTATTAGATTATATCAATAAATAAGCGAAAATCTATCAATTCAAATGATTTTCAATGCAAAATAACGCATAGGAACAATTCATCTGAAAATTAAATTGAATTTACAAATTGAAAAAATCCTAGTGTGATAGCACGGTTATACTGGAAAAGTACAATACTTGTTAAATTAATTCAATCTTATTTTAATCGACTTGTTTCATCTAAAATTATAGGTATGTGATGTGATAAGCATATTAAAGATAGCAAAAAAATGACTGGAACATATTGGAATATTGAGATTAAATTTTCGCAAACTAATTAATAACTAATGAATAATATTCAGTTACATTTAAAAATAAGACAAAAATATCCCTATTTCAGAAGTACCCTAAATCAAAGGTGCCCCACTTTCCCTATCTCAAAATTAAAGGATATCAGAGATCTTATTAAATTAGGCCCCTCATTACGGCAAAGAATTTGGTGAGACAATTCTTAAAGAGACAATATTTATAGATTTTTTTTGTTTACCTTAAGATTAAATTAAATTACATTTTAGAATTTTGCATGTTTATTAGACCTTTTCTTAAGATTATAATCATGTGTGAGAAACAATACCATATTATAAAGTCCGTTCTTCAGTAAATCACAAAAAGAAACTATATAAAAAAAATCCGATTTTGTGAAATATGAGGAGAAAGGGCCACTAGTGAAAATGAAAGGATCACCAGGGATCCTTTGAAAGTATCCCAGTTTTGACACTTATTTAATTCCGGAATAAACGAATAAAAGCAATGAAAAAGTTATCTATGGTGTTTGCTCAGATGAAAGAAATATGATATGAGCAATAAGTTTGCGATAAAACATAATCTATCGTGATAAATGTGCATACAAAATTTCCAGAGACAATAGTGATCCTTTCAAAGAATCAAATATGAAAATCTTCTTGAAAATTATGAAATATGATCCAATTTGATCCTTTTATTTTTACCAGAGTGGCATATTTGAGAGATACGGTGTTAATTTTTTCCACTTATTTGCTAAAGATATCTTTAGAATTGAATCAAGCTTTTTCTTGGTTTGGACAAAAAAGAATCCAGCGACTTAAGACGATATAGGATATACAAGTAAAATGGAGGATAACTTTATTACGATTAATTTAGCATTTCTCCAGCAATATAATCAATTGTTATATATCTTTTTATCTTTTCTACAAGGAAAACAAACAGGAAAAAACTATTTTTAGAGTGGTGTAAGCCCTTTTCGCCACCTCAAATGAAGTGGCCAGTTCAAGACATTTTTTAAGAATCGTAATAACAAAAACAGTAGAGCTATTAATGTGCAATGCCCAACGCACAGTAACATTTGTTTCGTAAACATGTTTTTGACATTTCAATGAGAGTGAGTGAAATCTAGATCTATTCATCTCGCTCGTTCTCATGGGAAATTTTGAAAACATGTTTACAAACAAAAGTTATTGTGCGCTGGGCATAAGGTTCCCACCTTTGTTATTTATTGTTTTTTCTCAGTATTTGTCAGATAGTAATTTTATAGATTGATGATTTGGGTATCTATTTCTATGGATGTTTTTAAGTTTTTTCATAGGATACTGGTCAAAATAGGCGTAAAGGCCTAAGACCTTTGTAAGGGAGGTTAGGTGAGGGGGGAAACAAAAAAAAAGAATAACAAAATCCGAATGTTATGCTGTAATGCAATATTTTGATATTTTATTAGACTTAGTATTTCATTAATATTCATTTTAAAATAAGTGGTGAAAAGCTGAACCACGTTGTTATTAAAGAATCTTTTTTTTCAATGAGATGAACAAAATGGGGTAATTCAGAATCTTTTACTAGTTTAGGATTTTAAGATTTCTTCACGGTTTTAGATAAGCAAAAGAAAAAAAAAAACACGAAGGTAGTACTCTTGAATCCAGAGATCTTGAACTGGGCTTGTTCTTCTTCGTGGTCTTTTGTTCTATGTCCATCTGAAACAGCGAGAAATACCAAAATTCGAAATTGTAAATAATTTCAAATTGTTACATTTTACCCCCAGAGAGATAAAATTCATTATAATCTGAAAAGAATTATAGATTTATAAGGTCTTTAAAGCTTTAAACGTATGTATAACCTTAATTATAGGAACCTCTATTATGTATTCTTTAGGCACTGTTCACATTGAATTGAATAATATGTCAAACGACATTAGTTGCAGCCTAATACTAAAGCTATATAAACTTATTGTGTATGAGGATACAATGTCAGCCACCTTATGCCCTAGACACACTTACGACTTAAGCCGAGAAACGACTTAGTGAAAAATGATGGAAATATAGTTTGACCATTATTTCTAATATAATTACGCTAACCCGTTTCTCGGCTAATCCTCAAGACTGTCAAGGCCCTTAGAATGCATGCATTCTAAGTGTTTATCTAGCAATTAAAATTAAAAATAGAATAATTTCTCAAGACACGGAAAATTTCTTTTTCCCTCCATCAAGTACGGGTGTAATCGTGAGAATAGCTATGATACTTTTAAGAATTCGGTATTTTGGCTTTCAGGATTTTGACCGGGACCCATTTTTAATTTTCCTTACTGTTTTTAATTCCCATTAATTCGAGGAAAACTCTTTCAAAAATTTCGTGGTTGCAAAAGAAATGTGTAATCGGACATCTATAATATCAATATCGTCCTTTGAGTATATAGGGCTGCAGCAATTACGATCACTTTTTAGATTTACTATCACTACCCATAATCAATTATTTTAATGGAATAAGTAATTTTTTTTGCTAATTTTGAATTATTTACTGGACAAAAATGTTTATTTTTTTGGTATCCTCTAAAATAAATTGCCTAAATAATTTTGTTTTCTGAAAATATGCAATTATAAATGAAATCGCCTTCTTTTATTTTTATAATTATCGCCTACGACCAATAATATTGAAATTAAAATAATGAAAAATATCTTAGAATCGAGCATTTTGCGAATTTCTTTCTATTAATCTTTTATAAATCAATCTTTTCTATTTTTGAGTGACCTGAGTATTATTGCAATTGATAAATTTATTGCTTAGATTCTCAATGAAATCTTCTACGTTCTTTTTGTGAATTGAGTATTCAAATGATAATTTTTCAGACAGGAATTTAAATAAGATATTTCAAAGTTGTAATCTTTTGCAACTTCCTGCAAGATTCCCATATATAGTGTCTACGAATGGTTCACAAGAAAACAACTGAGACTTTGTCCAATAATATCTGATGAAAGATTGAGACAGAGATGCAAGATTATTACATTATTTTCTTTTTTTTCTTGAATCTTTTTGGTAGTCGTTTTTTTTCAACTTCTTTCCTCTCTTTCTCTCTAGCAAAAAAAGCAACAAAATATGAGCAAAGAAGCGCCACATTAGATGTTCGCGCAAGTGAAGGGATCTCTTCTTACATAAAATCCGCGCGCTTATATGTGAAGATGTTCCAAGGTTGTGTTTTGCACAACTTTCTCGATTGATATCTTCTGTCTTTCTCTCTATTTTTGCTAGAAATGTGCTGTATTGATTAATAAGAAAAAAAATCTCTATCTCATACAAGATAATTTTTAATGCAGTATTCATCTGGAATGCCAGGAACTTGGTAAATAATTAAAAGTTATGCTTAAAATTGGTTTTGTATGATTTTCCCGCCAAAAAACTGATATTTTGGTCTTTTGGCCTTTAACTTTGGCATCAATTAAGATTCTCAACTATGTATTTTTTTTACACAATCTTGGGCTCTTTTTTCCAATTTATTGTACGACGATCATATAAGAAAAATGGATTTGCTCACGCATTTTGATGTGTTTAATGTACTCTTTTGTGTGACATCACAATGTTCAAAGAATTAAATTATGATGACATAACTCATAAATAACGTGTGAGATTCTTCTCCATCTCTTCGCACTCACAAGTATAAACGAGGTAGATGATTGTCTGCAAAACGAGAGGCAATTTAGAACGCTTTTTTCTTCATCTCATCTTCATTTTTTATTTATCTTCTTTTTTTCTTGCTATGCAGGCAGATCGTTTTATTTGACGAGAGATTATAAGAGATATTTTTTTTTCTTTTTAAAATGTCTTGTACACCAAGAAAAAAAGTTTTAAGAAAGAAAAACTATATGATTTTATTATGCAAAAGACTTTTTTTCGGAGGGGGATATTTTAGCCAAACAATGAGTTTCTAAGTATAGTAATTTGTAATAATTAAAATATTTTTTTCATTGTTGAATTTGGGAGATGGAGGGAGGAAACAGTTTCTATGTACATACACTTAAGAAATTACATATTTATCTCCCATTCAGAATACAGTGAATAATAATTTTGTAAATTGTCTAATTAATTTTTTTATCTCCTTCATTTTGGGTGAAGTTTGAAAAAAAGTCACTTAAGAATCACCTCCAATGATGAGAGACATCCTTGACTGTGGGAAAAATTAGCTAGCAAAATTATTAAGCAAAATGAGACGTGTCTGGGGGAGAGGAATAAATGCGTATATATCCCCAATTTATGTCACTTTTACTTGTGTAGTTTTACATATTAATTAACCATTAGTTTGTATTGCAAAAGAAACTGACAATCCAGCAGAAAAAAGCTTACCACTTGAGCGTGATGAGAGGAGGTGGGCAGGGGCTTCCAAATAATTAAATATTTGACGGTTTTTCATATATACATGGTCACAGTAAAGTATTTTGTCCAAGATACTATGTTAGTATAGGAAATTATTTATTAATTAAATTTTTGATTGTTGTTTAAAGTTTTAAAACATTTTAAGTATGTGACATCATTCAATTTATATGTCTTTTGAATCTCTCTAAAAGGTGTTTTGCAAAATCACCTTGTAATGCAATTTGCCCCTCTTGATATCAACACGAAGAGTTTATAAAGAAATAATAATAGAACTAAAGACAGACTTATTTTATTAATTAATTCACTGTTAATAAATTTAAATGAAAGCATATTTATGATGATACATTAATTTTTGCTATTACATTTTGTTAGGATATAGTGTTGGACATTCTAAATAAATTTCATCAAAAAATTATTTTAGGTCACGCCTTAATTAATAATTTAATGATACAGTGATACTCGTAGAAATTTTCTTTTGAGCTCAACTCTAAATATCATAATCTCACGCCACCTTCGAAATTGAAATTTTTCACCTATTTTTAAATAAAAGTGGGCATTATCGTGATATAATTTAGCTTCTTAATCTCTTTGTGCACCTAAATTATATCACGATAAGACTCAATTTTATTTAAAAATAGGTGAAAACTCCCAATTTCAAAGGTGCCCCACTTCCCCCTACATCACAATATAATTCTATTGACAAAAAAATTTGAATCTTCAAAATTTATTTTTTACGATAATGAAATAAACAGTCAAAAAAAAACGATTTTTTTTTTAATAAAATTGAAAGCATCAAGGAAAAAAGGGGTGGCAAAGCATCCCAGGCTTTGCGAAATGCTCGAACTTGTGACTTAGATGTTATACCGCAAAAGTACTCTCCCAACATTTACCGTTTACCGGTTCTCAACCGATTTGAACCGATTCATAAATCTCTCAAAAGATCCCCCAAAATAGTTTTAAAAGTAATAGGATTGATTTTCAGATAAAATTTTTTATCGGTTATGAACCGGTTCATTACCTATTTAAAACCGATTGGAACCGGTTTAGTTTTGTCGGAAATTCCAAGACCTTTCCAACGTCCCCAAACATGACCCCATTTGCTTGATAAATGCGCACTCTAGTGTCTTTTTAACCTTTGACCTTGAAAAACCGTTATTAGGAATGATTCAACGGTATTTTCGTATATGGACGAAATATTCGCCTGGATATTCTCTAAAAAATCCAAAAAGAAACATAGTTTTGGTGGGGAAGGGGAGGGGTGCGACATATGGGGGCTCCCCCGAAAGTCCCAAGACTCTATCTCTAACCGTTTGGCATCTAGAGCTGATGACAGCCACACGGACAGACGGACAGACTGCAAAGTGAAGATTTGTTATGACAAGTGGTCTCCGGAGGGGTGGAAGGTGGAAATTTGGGAGGGGTGAAAAAATCGAGGGATTATATACTGCTCTCTCCGTAGAGTTCGAGCAGTAAAATGATTAATGCCACAACTCTATAAGCTCACAATTTAAAGTTAACAGTGCTATAAAATAAAGACACGACAAATATAAAATAAAACTAAAACCAAGATGTACAAATAAAAAAACTATAGATCTCTTAACATACCAATATAAACAAAAACTGATTTTTTTAGAAATATTGATAATTTAAAAAATAACCATAGGGTAAGTGTGACAAATTTCGGCCAGCTTGCAACTTCGGCCAGCTTTTTTGTTCCTCGAATTTCCATGAATTTTTAGTTTTTACATACTCTAGAGATTATACAATGCAAAAGAATAACAAAAAATGTAGCTTCGACAAACAAGATGGCGTGAAAAAGGCATTGAAAGAATTCCCGAAGGGCAAGGAACTATGAGAATGAAGGTGGCCGAAATAGGGCACCAAAGCTATGTCTATATTTTTATTCATTTTAAAATATATTAAGATTAAGAATGATTTTAGAGTAAATAAAGACGGTAAACTCTTTATAAGGTTCCAAGCTACACTCGTTCAGAAGAAAGAATAAAAAAATCAATTTGTATTTAAAATATTACATTTCAAACTTAAGACTTTGACGCTTGCATGCAACTATGCCGAAATTTGGCACACTTACCCTATGTATGTATATATTGTAAATGTATGTATATATTGTCGTTAACCCCTTGCACAACCCTCTCTAGAAGAGCCAGATCCCTTATTCGTTAGACTCAGGTTCGTATTTATAACGCAAAGGTTGGTTACCCAATCTTCCATCTCTCACCTGAATGTATCAGGGCCTACCAGGGCTACCAGGAATCTAACCCGCTTAGAGGTGATCATACGAATTGAGGGGAAGAGGCTATGTGTCGCATCGCATTACCGACCATAAAAACAAACAAAAATAATGTTAAACATATTCAATATATTCGTTTTCATGTTTAACCATGATGTCAAAAATGTTTCAACATTATGCCAAATATTATAAATAATAAAAAAGTTAGGGAAGGGCGGGGTAGTTAACCCTTAGTATCACATTGACACATTAAAATTTCAATCTGTTTCACATTAATCACTAATTTGTGTTTTTGAATCACTTATTAATGCTTAGAATTTGGTCTATTTATTGATAAAAAGATAGATTTGATCAGAAAAAATTGATTAAAATTTACCCTAAAAGTTAATATTTTCTCATTAATGCTATAAATCAATATAGACCAGTTTTTGTGGACCAAAGCCTACGATTTTATCAATAAGTAAATCAGATTCTTAATATTAAGTAATTCAAAATCACAAATTTCTCATTTTAAAACGACACTTAAAGACAACTAATGTGAATCGCATTAAAATTTTAATGTACAGGTGTGATAAGACGGTGACGAAGAGCCACTTTCAATGTTTGCATACTTTTCATATCTCTTTGAAAGAAATGGAATAAAATTTTTAGTGGTAATCCCAGACTAGTAAAAATCAATGATTACGTAAACGCTTCTCGTTTAAGTTCTGCAATTAATCTCATAAAACTACATAAAATTGAAGCTTTCTAAGATATTTTGTTTTCAATAATGTCTATATGTTAATTATTTATCAAAATATTAAATAAATGAAATAAATTGATTTCAAAATTGAATGGTACGTGAGGATTGTTTCATGCAGGCTCATTGGGAAGTTTTCAATGTCCAATAATTTATTATTTTAACGAAAACAATTTAAGATAGTCATTAAAAAAAGTTGTACTAATTGTTTTCAACGATAAAGTTTCAAATTTCGAAAAATAAATTTTGCAAAAACACATTAAGGAAAAAATAAGCATACTTCTTATACTTATAATGCTTTTGAAGTGCTTGTATATTTAATTGGAATACTTGTTGGAATAATAATTCTTCAAATTATTTAACACTACAAAAGGCTTTCCATTCGCTTATAAAATTATCAAAATATTTTATATTTTCTGTCTCATATACAAATAGAATTAAAATTATATAATAAATAAAATCCTTACTTGATTATATTTTGTTTGCTTTTAAAGCTTTAGAAAGCCTTAATTGAAAGACAATAATTATAGGGGAGAACGCCCTATCTTCAGACGACTCAAGCTTCGAACAATTCATTCTTTTCTTTTTTAATTAATTTGACCCATTATAATATTATATTTTAATAGCTAGTCTGATGCTTGAAATTTCCTTAAAAGAGCTATAGATGAAATCCTTTAGGAATATAGGGAAAAGTTTGAATTGTTCGAAACTTGAGTCGTCTGAAGGTAGAGCTTTCTCCTAGTCTTAAGATTTGTAAATCTAAAAGACGTTAAATAAACTGCAAGTTCCATTTCAAATTTTATTACCATACTTATGTAAAATTATGTATTAGCGTAGGGTAAGTGTACCAAATTTCGGCACAGTTGCATGCAAGCTCCAAAGTCTTAAGTTTGAAATGTAATATTTTTAATACAAATTGATTTTTTTGTTATTTCTTTTTCATAGATGTTGCTTTAAATCTTGTTGATAGATTATCGTATTTATTTTCTCTAAAATAATTCATAAAATCCATTTTAAATTAAATAAAAATATATAAATGATAAATAAGGTAAAGTACCCTTACTCGACCGGGTTCCTCTATTCGACCGGTGGGTCAATTTTTGAATATTTGATGGTGAATTTCATCAATTTCTATGAATTTGTCACTGATTCGTATTATTTAAAGAATAATTGACCTATTAATGTTAGATCATACACAAAATATTATACCAAATATAATTAAATTGAATAAATAAATCTACCGGTCGAATAAAGGGTACTTTACCTTATATAAATACAGGAATGACTTTGGGTAATATTTCGGACACCTTGTTTCTCATAGTTTCTTGACCTTCCGGATTTCTTCCAAAATCTTATTCACATCATCTAGTTCTTCGCAACGATATTTTTTTATGCAAGAACTAAAAATTCATGGAAATTTGAGGTACAAAAGAAGTAATCGAAATTGCAAGCTAGCCTAAATTTAGTACAGTTACCTAGTACTGAATTTAGTACTTATATACTGTTACCAGTTAGTACAGTTTCATTAACCAAATTTTTTTTGAAGCCTAATATCTAAGTGAAAAAATTGAAATCTTTACTGCTACTCCGTATTTACTTCTGCCCTAGTTTCCTCTACTACCTAAATGTATCTTATCAATGATATAAAAACCATTATTCCAATCACATCACACTCTGGACATAATGTATACTATTAAGTGTGGTGCGTATTTCTAAGTCGATAGCCCATAAAGGTGAGGGAGACATGAGTTTTTTTTTCGTGAATAACAAAAAATATGAAGATAATCAAAGAAACGACTACTTGAGCTCCAGTCACTTAGATCCCCATTGACCTGCTAAAATCTTCTTGTACAACATAACGTTGAAGGATGTGAAATTGATGGTAATTATTTAATCATATGGGCAGAGCCAGATGACGAAAAAAGCAGAGATTTTGACGAGACGGGGAGTCTCTATATATCTACAATAAATTTAATTGAAATTTTATACTATGATAATTTACTCGAAGGAATTATAGCCAGTTTTCCATTGATGATCTCGTCGGTGACATAATCAGGTGAAGAGATGATGATGATGATCGAAGAATATCCTCCAATTAAAGTGACGACACGCTTTGAGTCTCACTCTTAAGTGACTCTTCTCAATGGCAAGAAAGGAGTGAAAGTGCATAAAATGAAGAGATCTATCGATTTTTTTTTTAGCTGAGATTCTTTACATTTCATTTTATAAAAGTTTTCTTTAATATTCATTTTGATAAATGTAAAAAAAAATAAGAAGATAATAATCACAAGGGATATAAAAAACCATTCGTGTCGTTGAAAAAATGCGCCAATTTTGGTGTCTTTTTTTTCTGGTGTAGAAGATGAAGAAGGAAAAGGAAGAGAATAAGATAATCAATTGAGCCAATTGTTGGATGAGTTAGGTGAAGCTTACGGTGGAAAAGGTCACAGACTTTCTGAACTAGTTCCGGCACTCAATTTTCATTCATCTTCTGCGCTTTCTGCACGATGCAGAGACACTGAAAGCCGCTGATTCTCCAAACCAAAATATACAAAAAAAAAAGAATCGGGGTTGATCACGATTTACTTTTGCTTTTAGTTTACATATTTAAAATTGTTTCTGTGCACATTAACACAATTTCTCTCTGTCTTTGACATTTTCTTACTCTTCTTATTACACCATCAAAGCACATTGAAATGTCCAATATTAGTTTAGCGTTCACTACTCGTCTTTGTTCAAAATATTCCATTTCACACTTTTTAAAAGTACACAATGCGCTTAGAAGATTGTTTTATATGCAGTAATAATAGGAAAATAATGAATAACATAATAAACAAAACTAAATAAGCTCTATATAAATTTATTAGGGTGATATAAAAAATTATTAGGTCAACTTTCAATTAATTGAATGAATAATGAAACATAATGTTTTACGACATTTTACGGGGAGGTGGGGCTACTTTGAACTATGGGGCTACATTGTTATACTATTTTTTCGCATATTTATAAAGGAAACTGGGTTTTAACATGATGTAATTTGGGACAAAACAATAGTGGATCTAAATAAAATAATTGTAAGGACAACTTCATTTAGAAATATGCGAAAAAATCATATAACAATATATCCCCAGAGCTCAAAGTAGCCCCACCTCCTCCTACATTATTTCCATTACACACAGAAAAATTTTGACTCTAAATTTAAGAATATATAAGATCCTGAGAACTTAAATTGGACGTGAATTCCCGAGGCGTTTAAGTTTAGAAGCTCTGAGCAAAAGAATAATGAGCTAGAATCCCTAACTCTTTCAAGTTAAGAGATCGGGAACTTAAGTTCAGCATTAGCTGGAAAATGAAAAATGCGGGGGCATGACATTTCCTATGTTTCCCATATGTTTCTAGCGATCCGAAAAAACTTTTGAGTTTATTAGCTGTTTTCTGTCATTGTAGAATGAATTAGCAAAAAATACTAATACTAAATTAAAGCCAATTTAATAACGAGGAGGCAATAGAAAACCCTAAATTGGCAACCTACGTAGTTTTGGATATATCTCGTGAAATGTGTACGAAAACGGGGAGAAAATTAGACTAAAACCGGTCGCATTTTTCAGAGCTAATGTCACCCTCCTGGAAAAATGCCTACAGATTTGCAAATTGCAACTAAAACTTAATGATCAAGGATTTAGGATTAGGGCATTGGCATTCATTGGATGGGATTTGAAATTAAATTCCTGGGTGTTTCTGTTTAAGAATTTTCCATTTTTCTGTGTGTAATCTACAAAGTGTCACATTGTATTTTTTTTTAATTTCCAGTGTCATTAGGACCGAAAACCCGCACGCAATGGTTTTATGCATACAGAAAAGTTGCATACAGGCAGGAGATATCTTTCAAATATGTTATAGAAACGCCGTATTATATGCAAAACTTTTTTTCGAGTTGTTTTCAGCACCAACCGTTCAATCAAAAGAAATGCATCTTAAAATTACCGCCATGGTGTTTCAAAAAATGATTTGACACAAATTAGCTACTAGGCAAATTGTAATTGCATACACTCACTCAGTCCTGGCATTAAACACTTCGGAATTATGCACCTTATATGATTATGCACATAAAATTATGCATGTTTGCTTACTATTGGAGTCAATTTGTGTAATCATTCTTAAAATACGCCTTAATGTATACTATTTTGTGACACGGGAAATTTGATAACGCTATGCTTATTTTTCAAAATAAAACTTTAATTTCTTTTATTAAGGTAAAGTTTTTGACTATTCTATCAATTTATTGAAGAACTGTGACCCAAAAATTACTTTTTTTGGTAATGTATTTCTTTTAAACTGTTGAATCTTTTTATTGGAGTTCCTTTAAAAATAAACTTTTTCCTAAATATTACTGTTGGAATTCAAAGAAAGAGCAGTTATATAATCATCTTTTTTTCCAACTTGTCACCGGCCTGGAGCTTAAACGGTAAAAGGTATCGACTTCCGGTCTTCGATGACTCCTGAAAAACAATATCCCCAGACGTTCTTTTATTCCCCCGCCCACTCCATCCCCTCGAAAACTATGCTTTTTTGGTTTTTCTCAAAATTGGCCCAAGCTTTTACAGTGATTTTCGAATATGTTTTAGAGGTAGTTCAGGCGAGCATTTCCTCCAAACATACCTATTACCGGAAAAATCGCCATTTTGAATTATTAAAGATTAAAGATCAATCACTTTTTGAGTACTCATTTTTTAACCGAACTGGTTAAATATGGATTTTTTGGGAAAATATTGAAATTCTGAACGCGTCTATATCGGTCTTCATCGGTAATGAAGCGGTTAAGATAAGATAAGATTTTGTAAGGGGTCACTTCTCCATTTCGGATATTCCGAAGCATCCAGGCCACAATTGGGCCCCTTATGCTTCCCCATTCCTATTCTATATTATCCCACGATACGGGTAACCGCTCCATATCACAGCTCTGTGGGCAACCAGTGCCGCTACTATATCACAGCAGCCCATCTCGATCTCTGTTTGGATCAGTGACAGTGAATATTTGTATCGACTGAAGTACCACTTTCAAGCCGTACCAGCCTCTATTGTTTAGGCGGTTCACTTTTTTTGCCAATATGCAACATTGACATTACTATTCATTCATTCACTGGACGAATTCAAAGCCGATATGGCATGAGAAATCTTTTTCTGCTGCTGCTCAGCTTTGAACCCAAGACCTCGCAGTCATAGAGCTACTACTCTATCCAATGACCCACTCGAGGCTAACGAAGCGGTTAAGTACTGATTTTTATTTTTTATTTTTTAATGCTGTGATTTATGGATCAATTTTTGATCTCAAGTAGACCAGTAAGCACCAAATACAGTGGTGTAAATAAGTATAATTCCATCCCTTAATCCTTAAGGAAACTCAACAAAAAAAGGAAACGTCGAAAAAATTCATACGTAGACCATAACGTCCTTCCATGCCAACATAAAAAATCGACATTTTGATTTTTTTATTCTTAGTATTTTTAGAAATATAATAGAATTTTGTTTTTAGGCTGGAAATAAGTATAATTCCACTGAATAAATTGAGCGTTAGGAGGGTATTTATTTTTAACCAAATTTTGGGTTAATATCTTTTAATAAATTTATTTTTAAGCCTCTAACGGTGTTTTCTTTAATATGCGAAAAAAAGTTCTAAAATAATGTTTTCTAGGATAATTATGATCCAATAAAGTCGAAAAAACCATCCATTCTTCATTATCTCTTTTAGTTTAGGCGCTAGGTGAGAAAATATAAAAAATTTTTGAAACTCTTTTTGCTTCTGAAATTCACATTTTTAGTTTTTTCAATTTTTTTAAATAAAATATACAAAGTAGTTCAGTAAAAAATAAATTTATTTTAGTCAAATAACTTTAAATCGGTATTTTTTATGGAAATTGGAAATGAGTTTTTGTGCACAAATATTTTTTGTTGCTATTTCTCTGACCTGTTACACAAAACTGGGAATAACAACAAAACGAAGAGCCAAAATGAGTTCAAACTTTCAAGAGATGTTTATAAGAATATTACCGAGGACACTATAGCACTTTTAAATAAATAAAACCTTTATTGTCGCTGTAAATGTGATTTTTGTTAAGACCGCCTGGAGGCGGTCTTACCCGTTAGAGGATTAATCTTTACCGTTTTATGTTTCACAGCTGTGCGTATCTTCAGCACAATATTAACAGTTTTATACTTAGTCTGTGCGTGTTGTCTGCACAAATTTAACAATTTTATGATTGATCTATACCAGTTTTTAGCACAACCTTTTACATTTTGTAATTGAACTATGCGTAACTTCGGCACAATGTAAACCGTTTTATGCAGATTTAACGCACAATATGAGAAATACGAATTTTATGCACAATCTAAATTCTAAACCGTGTTTTGCTTGTGCTCTGCGTGTTTTCAGAACAAACTTGATTTAAAATTCTAAAGTATTTTTTTAGTTCAACTCAAAATCTTGAAGGAATTTAAGGACAAAATGCATTTTAAAAGCCACAGGGGCGCCAAGAAAGCCCTCCAAAAATCTTGGTGCCCTTAGAAAGACTCTGAAGGAACTTAAAGTGTCCCTTTTTATTTCAGCACGACATCTTGCAAAAATATAAGGCCAAAATGCTTTTTAAGAGCTAGAGGAGCGCCCCACAAAGTCCCAGGGAATTAAGTTTTTTTTTTATTTCAACGCAAAATTTTTTAAGATTAAACTGACATGATGCATTTCAAGAATTAGAGAGGCGCCCCATTGTCTCTGAGTCTCTTTTATTATACAGTAGACTCTCTCTCAATTGGGCATTTGGGGCAAAATGTCATCCGGTTTATCGATAGATTTGGGCGTCAAAGCCTTTATAAATTCCACAAAAAGCGCTCAATTATAAAGAATCACGATGAAATAGGAAGAACTACAGCGAATTTGAGCAAATTAGCTTCATATAATTAAACAACAAAATTTTTCGCCCGATTGAACATGTCGATCAACATGTCAAAAATAAAGGGTCAGAGTGTGAGCTACGAGGCGACTCATGACAGTTCATTTGATTAAAAAAAAAACAAAATCGGTGCCCCTGAAGGCCCGCGCCCTGGGCGGACCGCCCCTCCCGCACCCCTCTAGGTACGCTACTGTGGTAAGCTCCAGTTCCGTTTAAAAATAAGAGAAAAAGCCCAATTTCAAAGCTGCCCCAATTCAAAGGTGCCCTACTTTCCTCTACCTCTTCGTGTTTTTTTCCTTTGTCCCATGTAATGGCCTCTACTTGTGCAAAATTTCAATTGAAAATAAGCAAAATTGAATGAGAATTTCATAAGTGTTTGAAAATCTTTAAAGACACACTAGAGAAATTTATGTCCATATTGAAGAAAATTCCTTACGCTTGTATAGGAAAAACTCTTCAATATGGACATAAATTTGTCTAGTGTGTAGAGAACATAAAACAGTGAGAAAATCTCAAAATTCCAATGTACGATCAATTCCAAATTACACCATTGTACCCTAGATAAACTGCTATTACCTTTTTAGTGAAATTTCCTCGAGTCATTGGTAGGGTCTTGAAGAAATTGCGAGTGTCTTTATGTAAATTTTCTCGAATGTTGCACGACAAAAAGATCGCAATGATGTTCCGTCTGGGACTGTGGGAATTGATCATGGGCATGGAAGTAGAGGTGAATTTTTGGATGATGAGGAAGAGAATAGAAAAGATATGAAAAAGACTGTCTGATTCGAAATCTGGGGAAATGACTTCAAAGCCTGATGGGGTACACGGAGGGCAAATCCACATGACAATTGTGTGATCATCCTGCATCTCCATCTCTCGCGTTCTTTTGCATAGCGTGTGTGTGATCTTTTTTGATGGTGAAAGTGCGAGTTATCGACAGAACGACAAAAAAAAGTAATGAAGGTTCATCGGTCAGACCTCGAAAATTTCTGTAATGGCACTTTGGGTGGCTGGTTTTTTCATGTACACCGGCACAATTTTTTTTTAAACCATCTGCAGTAACAACTCGTTTTTTTTTAGAGTCATTTATTATTAAAAATTTCATCTGACAATATTTATGAAGACTTCTATAGAAAAAAAAATCATTTCACTCTTGGCTGTTTTGTGTTGGATGTGTTTTCTTCATCTCTCCTCCTCTCTCTTTCTCTCTCTATCCTGAAGGTGAAAATTTCATGACAGAACATTGTAAAAAAAAAACAAAAAAAAATTGGAAATAAAACTATTTGACTAACATTTTTGCTCCCAATCTCCTCAATCCAAATTTTCTTCATGCAATTCTCCTTTTTCATCTTCTACTCTCAAAAAACGCAATTGATACAAAAAAAAATATTATAGTAATTGTAAGTTGTTTCTCTTCTCACCTTCTTTCATACTATTTTAAAAAAAAATAAAAAGAACATTTATAGGTTTTAATGGCATTTTTCATGAATTTTCCACATTTTTTTTCTACTTCAAATTTTGTTTGTGGGATGGGTTTTTCTTTTCACAAAAATCTCTCAATCTTGGAATAACATCTTTTTTTTTCTCGGTTAGTTTTAGCCGACAAAAATTCAATCGCATCTTTACTGTTGCTCTTTCTCTCTTTTTCACGGATTTTCTTCCATATTTGTATGAAGATGTTAATTATTTCTTGAATTTCTTTTATGAGGCTTATTGCTTCTTTTTTTTCTTCTTCTTTTTGATTGTAAAGAGTGGTTCATCTCGTTATTATTTTGGCTATAAGAGATAGTGCAGTAAAAGAGATATACAAAAAAAATATCTCATAAATTTTATTAACAGCAAAGAGGGACAAATTTGATCAAATTAACATATTTTTACGTTTTATCAGATGAAATACATTTAATTTCTCTGCACTTTCTCGCGACAATTCAAAAGAGACGAATAATAATTTCGAGCAATTTTTCTCACTTGATCGAAAATCATTAATTTACCAAATTATTTCATAGAAAAAAAAATAAAAGAACATTGAATACACAAAAAAAAAATTATTACAAAATTAAAGACGAGGAAAATTTGTATGGCAATAACACCTGATTCTTTTGTACATTATTTGGGCCACTTTTGCCCCCTTTCTTTCATTTTTGCTCTTTTTCTCACACTCGGCTGAATTTCAAAGGTTTTTTTTTTTTGGGGAAAATTTATACCTTATATGACAAATAGTGTATTAATTTAAACTGTGTAGTAACAAGTGTAAATTATGAACTACTTCTTAATAGAAAAAAAATTTTTTCTCCTTGCATATTAATAACGTACATTAATATTTTTTCTCTCCTCTTTTTTTTTTAATTATTTACATTAATGTATTTCATGCTAATATACAAAGTTCTCCTTATGAGTTTTCTTTTTTAAAATTTTATCCATTTTTTTTCTTAAATCTTTGCCACATCTCTTTTTTTTTGTCAAAAATACTACATTGCCTTTAACTATAATTCAATTTGTTTTTTTTTTCTTTAGTTCTTTTTTTCATCTGTCAAAAACTAAGATTTATAAAATATTTCCGTGTTGACACTTCCCAAGTTAAATTTAGTATATCAATTTTCATTTTCGGGGCGTCTCTAGTAACAAAAAAAATACAATTGAGGAAAACTAAAAAAAAACAGAAATTTTGGAAAAAAAATAAAAAAGAGAGTAGAGAAAAGTAATATTGAAATTTCACACAAAAGATGATAAAGAAAATCTGCCTTACATTTTCTCAGTTGTGGATGTGTTTGTGTGGGTCTGGTTTTGAGGGACATGGCTGCATTTATGGAGCTGCAACTTCCTCAGTGGGTTTTGGAGATATTTTCGGTTCACCTGAAAAAACAAACATAACATACATTTATTTAAAATTATTTCACAAATTATTTAAAAAAAAAACCGAGGATAAATTGATGTAGGGGAAAGTACTCTCCTTTCGAACGTTCGAAAATGTGAATTTATTTTATTTTTCCTAAAAGACTTAGGGTAAGTGTGCCAAATTCCGGGCAGCTTGTAATTTCGGCCACCTTTTTTGTTCCTCGAATTTCCATGATTTTTTAGTTTTTACATACTCTAGAGATTATACAATGCAAAAGAATAACAAAAAATTTAGCTTCGACAAACGATGATGACGTGAAAAAGACATTTGAAGAATTCCCGAAGGGCAAGGAACTATGAGAATGAAGGTGGCCGAAATAGGGCACCAGAGCTATGTCTATATTTTTATTCATTTTAAAATGTATTAAGAATGATTTAAGAGTAAATAAAGACGGTAAACTCTTTACAAGGTTCCAAGCAACACTCCTACAAAAGAAAGAATAAAAAAAATCAATTTGTATTTAAAATATTACATTTCAAACTTGAGACTTTGACGCTTGCATGCAACTATGCCGAAATTTGGCACATTTGCCCTAACAGAATTTCATTTAAAATCATTTCATAACTTCAAAAAAACAAGTATAAATTGAATTATTGATCTCAATTCTAAGACCAAGATCAAGAAAATTTAATGAATTTGGTATTCTGAAATGAAAAAGGGATGACAAAGCGTCCCAGGCTTTGCAAAGTGCTCGAATTCGTGACTTAGATAGATAGATTGTATAGGGAGCATGGTACGATCTGTGGGCTGCAGACACCTAGGCTCTATTTGAGCCCCTTATGTCTACCCAACAAACCTTACTCCAATTCTTTTAAAACGTGGCTGAACTGCAGAATATCCTGAGCTGCCGCTCTTTTGATATCCTCCAGTGTCAGCACTTCTTTCTTAAAGATCTGAATTCTCTGGCTTGAGAATTTGGAACAATAACATAAAATGTGTTCTACTGTTTCCAGACTCTCTCCACAACCCCTGCAAGCTGAGGTAACGTCTACACCCAACTTTGCAAGATGTGAATTTAGCCAGTGTCCTGTGTGAATTCGTGACTTAGATGCAGATTTAGATTTATTGTATTCAAATGTACTTTCAAAATATTTGTTAATATCTCTCATGGAGCCAAACAGTCACCAATGGCTAGGCTCTAGTATTCTCTGGTTGATATTTGCTGCTTTTAACCCAGTGGACTTGAAGGGGATAGGGGAAAGTGCTGTCCCTTCGAACGTTCATGCCTTCGAATACTGTGAATTTTCTTTTATTTTTCCTAAGAGACTTACACATAATTATCAAAAATTGATAATAAAAATGTGTAAGACTCCTAGCAAAAAATAAAATAAATTCACATTACAGTGCTGTCTCTCTATATGCACAGATTTTGTGTCGGTTGCATTCAAAATCAATTTGTTTACATTTTGACAAAGTAATAAAGAAAATTATTTTCTTGGTAACTAATTTTTCTTGTTTTTAATTTTCTTAATTTTATTTTTTCTGTCTCATATTATATTTAAAATAACACGGGAAATTCTAGAACAATAAAAAAATGATAATTTATTAAAAGAAAAAAACCGTTGGGAATTTAAAAAAAAAAGTTGTGCATATTCAGAGAGAGAACTGTCAAAAAAAGTACCCAAACTGTGCATATAGAGAGACAGCACTGTATTCGAAAACTTGAACGTTCGAAGGCAGAGTACTTTCCCCTATTTATAATTATCGGAATGAACGCCAATATATTGATTGATTGGTTGAGATGTTATTCCTCAAAAGTACTTTCGCATCATTTACCGTTTACCGGTTATCAACCGATTTATTGAACACATAGAATCACTCAAACGATCGTCCAAAATAGCTTAGGAGAAATACAACTTATTTTCTGATAAAAATTACTTATCGGTTATGAACCGATTAAGTACCGGTTTATAACCGATTAGAACCGGTACAGACTTGTTAAAAATTCCACAAGACCTTTCCAACGAGCCCAACATGACCCGATTCGGTTGGGAAATACGCTCTGTTGAGCTTTTGAAAACTTTGACCTTGAAAAACCGTTATTAGGAATAATTCAAAGGTATTTTCGTATAAGGACGAAATGTCGTCTGGGTAAATTGTAAAACATTTCCAACAATAAAAATATCACATGACACATTTCCGAGGAATCCCAAAAACTTTGGTTTTGGAAAGGAAGGGTTGATTTATGGGGGGTCTCCCGAATATCCCAAGTCTCTATCTTTAACCGTTTGTCTTCTAGGAGTGATAACGGCTGGACAAACAGACAGGCGGATAAACAGAAAACACCTGAAATGCAATTTTCACTGGAAATTTTAGGGTATGAAAAACTTGAGGGATTATACATACTGTATCCGCCAAAAGTTTCTTGACAAAGTTTTGTTCAAAAAATCAGGTGGAAAAAATGATAAAAAAAAACTACTTTTTAAATTTTTCTTTTTGTAAATGACTGGTTTATAAATTAGAGATATTATTTATGCGTTTCAAAAAAAAGAACTAATTTTAATTTATTTAAAAAACTATTTTTTTCCAAAATTTTATAATTTTTCATCGACCAAAAGTTTCTTGACAAATTTGAAAATGTCGCTCAAAATGGTCAAATAGGTGCAATCAATATCCTGTTATCAGTTATATTATCAAGTTTTGTTATTTGAGAGGTAAATGATCGGTTTGCACATTTCTAAATTTTTCAGTGGTCAATATGCAATATAGAAGCGATGATAAATAATGTATTTTTGTTAATTTATAATTTAGGTGATAATGGCAAGTTACTAAAAATTGAAAAATTGAAAATCGTCCAGAGATACTACTGGAATAAATATGTGTCACCAATATTTAAATTTGATAGAAAATCCCTGCAGGATATACATAAAATCGTAAATATTTATGGTGATAAGGTACGAGTACATTTGAAAAGGCTACTAGCAGACCAAGGGTTTTAACTCAGACGGTTGATAGCCACATTATAAGTACAGTGGAACCTCGATAGAGTCAACCCCCGATAGAGTCAATCTCCAATAGAGTCAACAGCTATTTTTTTACTCTACGCACTCCGATAGAGTCAACTTTTCCTTTATTATTGAACTAACAATATAATATGATTTTATTATGATCTTCTCGAAATTAAAACTAGTCTTTTTGTGTACCAATGTAACGTCTTTAACACAAGAAAAACATTTATGTAAGTACATGGTAATTATGATAAAACTCGTATATTAACCATGTAATCATTTATCAACAAAATAATTTTCTTCTCGTGATTTTAAGCATTTTGACCGATTGAAAATTCTCTTGTCTTTTCTTTCTTGTCTTAAGATTTTTTGATAAAGCATATGACCGCAATGATTGAACCATCATAAATTTGGAAGTGAATAATATTATTGCACAAGCAGAAAAAATATGAACTCGAATTACAAAAAGAAAAACGTACAAGATGCTAGTTTTTTGAGCATAACATAGTGAAGAAATTTTTCTTTTTAAAGAACTTACTGGTTAAAAAAAAATGTACATGATAAACGATCATAAAATTATCCTTCAAAAGAAAACGTGTAAGTTTATTTTAAGATACATTTTTAATTTAAAAGATTAGCATCTTAAAAGAAAATTTGGATCAAAAACAAATAAGCAACAGAAAATTAAAATTGGTCAGCAAAAAATGATATTACTTTTTTTGTACATTTAAGATTTAAGTACTCAATCTTCCGAAAAAAAAATCCGTACGACGTGTTTTCCTGTAATCACAAAAAAACCATTTTAGTGGTGAAGGGGAGCTGTAAGTAGGAAATTTAGGTCATATTAATAATCATGAGGTTGACTTATTAGGGGGTCATCAGAAGACTTCAAATCGATATCTCTAATGCCCATTTAGCGCCCATATTACAAAACAAGAAGAAAAAAATGAGAACCATTGGTTTTATTACCCTTTTTGTGAAGTTTAGAGCCATTATTAAAAGAACTATCAATCTCTTGTTTTATAAGAAAGAAGTAAGTTTAAATATAAATAAGTTTAAATATTTAATAAATAGTTAATATTTAAATATAATAAGTTTAAAAGAAATTTCATTGGGCTCGAATGTTTGAATAAATAACTAAAATTCTAGTTAATAACGTTAATTTCATCAGAATTTTCAATAATTAAATATGTACCGGAGCTCTTCTAAAAAAAATTGAAAAAAGAAATCTTTAATACACTATGTCCGTATCTTAACATCGTGGCTTGACTTCAATATTACCACATGAAGAGTAATTTATACTCAAGATATTTACTAATAATAAAAACATTCCGTAAAGTCATATCTTAATCACCAACTTTTTCCCAAACATGCGACTTTTTCGGACCAGAGGGTGTAGAATTTATGGGATAATTAAATAATATTCGACTATAATTTTGAATTTATCAATGACCTAGTACAAACATAAAATAATATCCCTTCCTATCAAAATTTCATATTTTAATGATTTTTTTTTAGACTCCAATAGAGTCAACGAATCCAATAGAGTCATCAGGCCTGGAAATAATTAGTTGACTCTATCGAGGTCCCACTGTATCTATAATAGTGACCCAATGTTGTCTGCTCCAAAAATTCAAAATCAGTTGGTTGAAGAAGGAGCATAAGCCCCAAATATTCCAAAAATCAAGCTCAAATTGAGAAAAATGGTAAGAATGATTGGATGACTCCTTGGATTTCATGGATAAGCAAGTTCAACCTGAATAAAAGGTTAAGTTCAACTTAAAGCGTACATCAGCATAATCTGCAGATTGCTGATTACTAATGTATTATCGATTGCCCGAAAATGCGTCGTGCGATTTTTTTTCATTTTTGGATATGTTTTAGAGATATGTTTTTCAAGGTCAAAGGTTAAAAATGAGCTCTAGAGAGCGCATTTATCAGGCTAATGGGGTCATGCTTGGGCTCGTTAGAAAGCTTTTCGTAGAAAAGGAATTCTTGACAAGTTTGAGCCAATTTCAATCTGTATGAACCGGCAATGAACCGATTCATAACCGATAACTAATTTTTATCCGAAATTCAATTATATTATTCCTAATGTGTATTTTGGACAATGTTTTGAGTGCTTTATAAATTGGTTAAAATGTAAACCGGTAATGAACCGGTTATGAACCGATAAGTAATTTTAGTTACACAATTTTCGTTTTAATTTAAATGTCTCTAACGATAGCTACTAGTCCATTTCCCTTACCGTTTCCTTCCAAAATTATTTTTTATATTCAAATAAGTTTTCTGACTTTAGTAATTTCACTGTTACTTTTCCCCTCCGTCTAGTTTCCCGACAATAATAATTTAGGAAATAAAATATTGTTTGTTACTTACAAGATTCAAGAGCAGATTGATCTTTCTTCTCTGGCGAAGCATTCTGTGCATCTTCGGGTGTCTTTAACTGTGGCGTATCTACCTTGACCTCCTCCTTCGTTGTCTCACACGGTGTCTCTTCAACTTTCTTCTCCTCGACAACAGCTACAGGTGCTGATTCAGTTTTTTGTGTGTCTGACTCCGTATTTGCACTCGTCTCTTCCTTTTTCTCCACCACAACAGCATCAACTTCCATCTTTTCCGGGCTTTTGTTGTTACTCATCTGTTCTGTCTCCTTCTTCTCCTCAGGCTCTTTCACTTCTTCAGCTGCATCATTGGCCTTCTCTTCTTCCTTCTTTTCTTCCTGTGGCTTCTCTTCTACTTTGTCATCCGCTTTGGCGGGAGTTTCTGCCTCCGTATCCGTGGTCTTCTCAGTATTATTTTCCTCTGGCTTTACTTCATCATCATTTTTCTCCTGGAAATTTTAATTATTTGTACAAAAGGTTAACAATGTGGGCTGAATAATAATTCAAAATATAAGTAAATATTTTTTCAAACAAAAGAAAATGCCTTTTTGTCTTGACATTTCGATAAAAAAAAATGTAGGATATTTCATAATATCGCGCAATCCACGCCAAAAATGAGGAGTAACGAAAGAAAATAATTGAGTAACCTTGATAAATTTTGTAATAAACTTACTCAAAGGTCAAAAAAAAAATTTACTATGCGGCAGTTTCTGATATTATGTTTGGTGTCTTTTTGGTAAACAAATTTGTTTAATTTGTAAGATGCTTATAAACAAAATTGCTTCATCTAAAAATAAAACATCTTTTCATATAAAAAACGAACTTTTTTGGTTAAAATTTTATACTCAAAAATCTTATTTATATTCCTAATAATAAAACATCAAATATGTAGAGATTTTATCTAGAAGAGAAAATCAGGAATTTAGATGACTCAAGTCTAGCCTCACAGGGTTTTATAAGTTAGACCAGTTCCAGAATGACCTCTTGAGGTTACTATAAAAATTTCCCAAAATTTTAAAAATGTGAAACTTTCGGGATTAAAAAAAGCTTTGCTTGTCCCTCAAATAGTAAATTTGATAAAAAAATATATACTTTCATTGTGAAAAATTCAGTAGGGGAGACCGGGGCAGATAAGCCAGCAAATGAAATTTTTGTTTGCCTAGACTTTGTGAAAAACATGTTTTAATGAAAGTAATAAATATTTCAATGAACCAGAAGGGAGTTAATTACTCTGATTAAATAGTAGAAAGGGTCCCAGGATTATGCATATTTTCGGGACCGAATACCGGACAAAATATTATAAGTTACAGAAACGCCGTGATGTACGAAAAAAAATCGGTTTCAATTTCTTTCATCTTCTTTCAGGTCTAACTAAAATACATAACGTATAGGCCTTACAAAAATGATTTTATAAGATTCCAAATTGCCATTTTGTACCTTAATTGTAAATAAAGCACTATTGATATTTTCAAAACAATGACCAACGCACAATAACTTTTGTTTATAAACATGCTTTCAACATTTCTTATGAGACTGTGTGAGATGACTAATTCTAGATTTCATTTACTCTCATTCGAATGTCAAAAACATGTTTACAAAACAAAAGTTATTGTGCGTTGGGCATAACACAGTAAAAACAATTTGTCATGTTTGCAATTATTGATTTTTTTTTCTATTTCATTCTGAAAGGAATTTAAAACTCAATAAAAGGGACAACAAAACGTTCCATGCTTTGCGCAATGATCAAACTCGTAACTTAGGGTGGTGGCATTACATACTTCTGGCCTGTCTTTCTGTTTAGTTCGAGCAAATAAAATACCAGAACAATTTTTGTTCGATTTTAGGAACTACCAAAACCGACCTTATGGCATCTACACACTAGAGAAATTTATGTCCATATTGAAGCGAATTCCCTAAGCTTACGTACAGGAAAAACTCTTCAATATGGACATAAATTTCTCTAGTGTGTTAGACAACAAAAACATTTTTGGCGGGATATTCTTAAATTAAGATTTCTACATAATACTGTTTCTAATATTTAAAGTAAATATTTTTAGTTCAAGCATTGTCTATTCTAGGAGACCACCTTTTCGGAGAGGAGGAGTACTTTTCGCCACCTTGTAAACACTTTTTCGCCACTTGTTTTCAAGTGATTTTTAAGAAACAGCAGCTTTCGAAAACCCCCAAAAGTACACGGCACAGTACTTTACTTATTTAACACCGATATTAGACAATTATTAGAGTATTTCGAATCATTTTTTGCACATTTTTTATTTGCGATAAAAATCAATTGAAAATTATGCTTGTTTCAACTAAATTCAGCGAGGAGCGCCACTTGTAAAATGCTTGGAAAAATGAGTGGCAAAAAGTACTTACACAACCGAAAAAAGTAAGCCCTATTTCACCACATCCGTATTTCTTTATTTTTTGGAAAACATTATTAAAAAATGATATTAGAACAAAGCTTAGTTAATAACGGATTGAATTTTAGTGAAAAAACATAAAAAATTGCAAGACAATTTGTCTGAGCGTTGACAAGTTTATTAAGAACTCCATTTTTTTGGTGACTGTTCATCTTGTCGACAATTTCTTTAATTAACTTTTAAATAATCTAGTCGGTGGAGCATCTGATATGGTTTTCTGATTCATTTGGCTGGAGGTCACGAAATAACACTCATTTCGTAGTTCCACAAACTCATAATTTTCTTAAAATGTGATTTAAATTTAGATGGCGAAAAAGGCTTACCGGCGAAAATGTACTGACTCTACCCTATTACGTTATGCTATGGCCCAGCTTCATTTATAAATATGCAAAAATAGCGTTTTCAATGTATCTCCACATTCTTCTATTTAATAGTTATTCTATTCTATTTAATTTAATCTTATTTAAAGTTAATCTATTCTATTCTATAATAATTCTATTTAATTTAATTTCTATTTAATATCTATATCTATATCTATCTTCTATTTAAAACTTTTTGAAATATTACGTGTACCTTTTGTCAAAGTAGTAATTATATACTTGAAATTGTAGGGCAAAAAGAATAAACATTAAAAATAAGTTTATCAGGATTTAAAATGAAAAATATTACGAAAAACGCTGGAAATGGTTAATTCTATGCTATGGCGTTAAAAATAAATTTTGGATTGACAACTAATCGAGTAAAATCATTTACCATAAGAACTATCACAGCTTTACTTTACTTGATGTTTTCCAAAATGTTGACAAGTTTTTTACCTTTGGTGTTCGCTAATAGATTTTTGTTAAATAGTACGGATTTCTAATCGATTTAAACTGCTTTGAACTTAATAAAATTTTTCGTTGCAAAAGCTAAAGGGTTCTTTTTAAGAATTCGTCACTTATATCAGCAAATGTAGGGGGAAGTGGGGCACCTTTGAAATATGGATTTTTCATCTATTTTAAAATATAATTAAGTCTTATCGTGATATAATTTACAGTGCCCGCTCTCTAATCCGGATCGGCGTAATCCGGACGAGTTATCGACGGTTACATTTAAAATCATTGAGGTTATGTATTCAGCAATGAAAATGAATTCTCCTGTGAAGTTTTTGTTTAATAAATGAAGTATAATAGCATAGAATTCTCTAATTATGTCTTTTTAAACTTCTTTAAAACTTTTATTCTAATTCTAGAAAATAACCTTGTATTATATTCTCGAGACGTTGAACAAATTCAAAAAATACATCCGGATTACGAAGCGGTCATCTGTCATTTTGTCACCCAATCATCCGGATTACGAAGCGGTCATCTGTCATTTTGTCGCCCAATCATCCGGATTACGAAGCGGGCACTGTAGCTTATCGATTTGTTTGTGCAAATAAATTATATCACGATAAGGCTCTGTTTTATTTAAAATTAGGTGAAAAATCCCAATTTCAAAGGTGCTTCACTTCTTCCCTCTACTAATTGTAAATCAGGCTTTCTCGGGAATATTTTAGTAATGTCTCCGTAAATCAATTTTTTGTTTTTTTTAATCAGATTTTGATTATTAGAAGTTTGAGGTTATACTGAACATAACCTTAAAGACCTAACCAAACTTCTAATGAAAAAAACAAATATAACAAATTACTAAAACTTTTTGTTATTAATTAAAATTCTTAAAACATTGCTAATGTAAAACACATTTTGGTTGTTACTCTTTTTCAATGTAAGGATTTGTGCTATAAAGTCCGTTATAGTGTTTGAAAGTTGTAATTTGTGAATTAAGACGATTAAGACTCACCTCAGCTACTTCCTCATGATTCTCCAGCTTCTTGGGACGCCCACGTCGTCCACTTGTGGGAGTCGCTGGAGTGTTACGGGCCTTCTTGGCCGGTGGTGGTGTAGCAGCATCCTTTGTGGATGGTGTTGTACCTTTGGAACTGGAGCGTGTTCGGCGTCCACCTTCCAATTCAATATTTCCACCCATTGTCTTCAGCAACTGCTCACTTTCGGCCTGAGCCCGCTCCAATGTGGTCTTTCGCTTGCTGGGTGTCCTCTTGGGCTGTTAAAAGAACAATAAAAAATAAATAAATATCACAGCAAACTGTGATTTCCCTCCTTTTTCCCAACAAGTGAGGTTATGTCCTAAGTGAAAACAGCGCGAATGACCTTCAATAGAGTTGTCTCACTCTTGATGACTCTTTCTCCCTCTCTCTCTCTCAAAACTCAGAGAGACAGACGCACGGTGAATGTTGATGCGTTTGGGGGAAATGATTTGAGTGTTCCTCAAATTTTTTCTACTCTCTTTCTCTCTCTCTCACCCTCTTTTCTCCCTCTAGAGAGCTTATTTGATAACTCTACCGCCACGCATTCTCTCTCCCTGTATGATGATGCCATGGACAAAAAGTGTGTGCAAATTTCTCGGGAAAATGCGCAAATTCATGAGAAGAAAATCTCGAAATTTCTCTGTGATTGCTCCAGTGGAAAAAAAAACTGCGTTGCGAGGGAAAGAGATAGGCGTTGGAAATTTTTCTGCGCGCGTCCTCTATTTGCGCTCTCTGGCATCGAACAGAGAAAGGAGAGCAAGGCAAAGAAGACGGGAAAAAAAAGCCAAATGTATGCGAAGCCACGCGTTTTTACCTCAATTGCACAATATTGTATATTGTGTATAATGAAAAATGATATGAGAAATTGGGATAGAAGTGGGTCAAATGGCTGGATAATTTGTATGAAAATGGTTGATTTTTGTTCTTACCGGTGTCTTGTCATTCTCCTCCACCTTCGGACTGACTGGCTGAACTTCTGACATCTTTTTGTCCTACTTCCACACTATTCCAATGGAAAACACTTTAATTTCGTTCACGACACACTCGAGCTGAATTTTGAACTATTGAATATGGTGCAGAGCGGTGGAAAATTGGAGTTTTCAGCTAAACTAGCTCCCGCACAAACTCTCAGTTTCACCAAATAATCTCGTTCAATATGGCGGCATGTTCGCGTCGGTCACGTGACCGCCGACAGCGCATGCAAATTCAATGGCGGCAAATTCAAAACTGGCATAAACTGTTATACTCAGTTACAATTTATTATTTTTGCCGGAAAAATTACAAATGAAAAATTGTGGGAAAATAATTTTAATGTGTGTTGGAGCGTCGGAACCAGAAGCGTGCTCGGTAGTCATCGGAGCACGTGAGAAAAGCCGGATGCGTGGGAGAATGGATGATATAGCGTACGGGACCATTGTGGCCCAGAGACATGAGATGCAGCCTCGAAGCATTGCGAGAATTCCAGGAGCACAGAGATGTTGTGGCTTCATCGGGAAAGAGAACATAGTCTTCGGTGTGATTGAACACGGCCTGGGTGCTGTGTTCCTGCTTCCCGGTTGTTCCAGCTCCCGTGTAGGCTATCAAACAGCGACTGGTGCTCAATTCCCAGAGTTTCACGAGCGAATCCTTGCCGGATGACAAGAGATATTTGCCATTCTTGGAAAATGCCACTGAGCACACCTCGGCTCCATCGTGAGCAGCAGCAAATGTATTGACACACCGTCCACTGACTCCGTCCCACAATTTTATGGCTCCATCGAGGCTTCCGGAAGCAAAGAGCTTAGCTGTCTGGGCGTACTTGACACAAACCACTCCAGCACGATGCTGCTGCGACGGAATAGCACTCACGAAGCATTGGGATGTCGCAATGTCATATACCCTGAGAACATGATGATCCGTGCCCACTACCATAAAATCTCCGGAAGGATGAAAGGAGAGGCATCTCACGGGCTCACAGTCCGTAAGAATCTTATGGGCTTTCTTCACCGAAGCCTTGGAGATGTCAAACAACTTCACGGAACAATCACGTGAACCAGATGCCAGGATTTGCTCCTTGGGATGGAATTCCAAGTAGGCAACTTCATCTGTGTGATCATACAAAGTCCTGATCACCGGATGACCTTGCTGCTCGCGTCCCGGATCGAGTTCTTCGGGAGCTGACTTGGCCAGCATTCGATCAACATCGAGAATCTTGATACTAGCATCAACACTGCCCGTGGCCACGAGTTGTCCATCAAAGCTGAATGCTCCTGCCCGGCATGCCTGCTTGTGCGATGTCACATAGGCTGTCTCATACGATGCTGGCTCAGGAGCAAGACTGGACCCTTCAGTCTCAAATTCAAGATCCAATCCACAGGCAATCTCATCGTACGAATTCTCCCGCTTAGTCGCCTCCTCCTGCATTCCTTGTATCATTACATTAAGCAACCTGTCGCTGGGTGGACACGGAGGATCAGCTCGTACCATTGTCGACAGTTCCACGGCGAGATTGTGATAGCCATCATAAAATAATTGGCTGCAATTCACAAAATAATAAACATCAAAAACCCCTTTGAAATATCCAACCGGAAAACTCACCTAATAATCAATCGATAGAGCAATTCCCTGTTCTTCAGGGTATTTCCGCTGTATAGGATGTCCATTACACTGCCTAATAAATCTCCCAACACAACTTTTGAACCTGAATTTTCCTTAAAACTTGAGAAAATTGAAAATTTAAGAGACGCCGCGTGTTTGTTTATATTTTGATTTCTATAACAAAACCACCAGGTGGCGCTGCAAACTGAAAAAGGAGGGTTACCAGATGAGTGAGAGAAAAATAAAGATTTGTAATTCTTTTTTATTGCAAAAAGAAATAGACAAAAGGTCATGGGAAAATACTTGATTTATTCTTTATTATATTCATTTATAGATGAATTTTCCAAGAAAAACAGGACTTCCGGGAAGTGTCCCTTCTTTGAAGTGCCATCAGCGCCACTGGTGGCTGGTAATGGAAACACGGAAAGCGTCATTGATATGATACCACACTGAAGAAACTACAAACCCTCGGTGCGTGCACAAACTTTCAAAAACACCCAGAAAAAGTGTGTCAATAAAGCTCATTTTAATTTTATCATCTGAAATACAAAAAAAAACAAATACAAATAAAAATTTCTTGCATGGGGAGTATGGAGTATCCACGTCAGCTCCCGTCAAATTCTGGGGCCCACATACTAAAAATCACATAAATTCTTAGAAAAAATGCATTTTTTGTCGCAAAATAGTTCCTTTTTGTTTCCCTCCTTCACTAACAACCCCTTACCAATGTCTTAATCTAGCCCCCGGCGAAGTGTTTTTTTATATGGAGCTGTTTGAAGCCACCTCACAAATTGATCAGAAACTCAGCTTACACTTCTCGGAACAAGACCACATTTAGACGGATAAGGCTTAGAGTGTTGTACACAAGGCTCAGCTCAATTTTGACATATATCGTGTAACGGTCACGAGTGCAGAAAAATTCCCATACGCATTTGTATGTGAAAGTAAGAAATTGGCTTCAACTTTGAAGGCCACTCGCAAGGGACTAGGTCTTAATGCCCTAGACACTATGAATTAAGCCGAGAGACGGCCTAACGTAATTATAATCAAAATAATGACTTGAATGAATTCCCATCAGTTTCCCACTAACTAAGCCGTTTCTTAGCTTAAGCCGAAAGACGGATTAGGTAGGAACTAATAGAAATGTTAATCTCATCATCATTTTGATTATAATTCTGTTAAGCCTTCTCTCGGCTTAAGTCGTAAGTATGTCTGTACAATTAGGTCGTGAGACTTATTTTGACCAATTCCTGATACATAAAGTGATCATTTATAAAGCTCAAGAAGTTTCACAAACTAAATAACTAAAATCATATCTTTATAGCATTCAACATATTCGCTATCTTACCCATCTTATAAAAAAGTGAACAGATAACCGATTCAAAAATCTAACCTATTTATTAACCGTACTCGCGATATATTTCATGAAAAATAAAAAAAAATATCCTTAACAAAAACTTACTAAACGGGTAAAGGGGTTGTAACCGAAGGTATGGAATGACAGAGCAAACAATAAGGAAGTAAAATAGTAGATTTGTTTTCCGATCATTCTGAGCCCAGAGTTGGGGTACAAATTGTGCGTTTCTGGAGCGATGTTACTATTTGGACGGTTTGACACAGAATCTGTCCAAATGGTAACATCGTTCCAAAAAGTCATATATGAAGTCCAAGTGTATGTAAGGCTACAAGTGAAGTCCAAGTGTCTACTGGCTTCTATAGTTATTTTTTGCTCTAGTTTTTGTGACTCCCAATTTTTGAACCTCACGTCCTTAAAGGGTTAATGATGAGACTATTTTCCCTTCGAAAATCAACAATAAGAGTGCAACTAATAAACAAAATTAATTAAATGTCTTAAATTTAACATTTGAAAATCCAATAGAGTCTAATTCGGTGTATTTTTTGCCTCTATAGACGATAAAGGGAAAAATAGGCCCAAATATTTAAATAATTCCTCTGACAATACCAATGAATGATATAATTTTTTGCTTAAAATATTGAAAATATAAAAAAAAATTAAAATATAACGGTGATTGAAAATTAGTCACTTTTTAGTGCATATGTGCATCTAAATATTTACTACTTAACAAATGGCTGGAAATTTACAAAAAATTTAGATTTCTACACCTTCTATTTTACGATTAGGGGAGACTGGGGCAAAATTTGCCAAAACGGATATTTTATTTTTTCACAAGTTATCAGTGAATTTGAATGATTTCTATTTAGCATACTCTTATAGGAAATTTACCGCTCTACAACTTTGCCGAAGTTATTTTCCTCCAGCTCAAAAGGAAATGCGCTTTCCGAGCCATTTTCCAAAAGATGATTTTATGGAAATTCTCGAAACAGCTGGGGCAAATTTTGACAGACGTGGAGTATTTTTTGTCATTTTCTTTCGTTTTGTTACGGGTTCTCGTGAATCAAAGAAATATTCAATTGAGATATTTTGATAGAAAATTTATTCCTTTGTAACTTTATGCAGACCACTTTTTAATATCTAAACCAGAAATATGTTTTCCAAATTATTTTCCAAAAGCTGTTTTTGGCAAGAAAATCCTCTTCGCCGGAGAAATGACAGAAGAGCGAATTAGCGAGTTGAATTGAACGAAGTTTGTAGAGTAAATTTCACATAGTAAAATAGAGGGAGAAAGGTGGTGGAGAGTGTTTTGTGTTTATGGATCTTCAGAAAAATTCAAGCATTAAAAATACATTTGTGATGTTGGGAATTCTTCCAAAAATCATTTAATCTCTTCCTGTTGGAATTGTGCTGCCTCAGAAATCATCTGCAGTTTAATCAGAACCAGTGACTGTATGTGTCTATTCGTCATGTGAAATGTCGGAATTATTCGTTTTTAGCCACCAATTATTGCCCCATGCCTTCTTGTAAATTTTAATCCGAGTGTTCATTTTTAATAAAACTAGATACTTCTGGAGAAAAATCAGTTTGGAAACAACAAATTCGTGTTCAGGATATCCAAATTATACAGCAAACACACACTAATCTAATGCATCAATTTCGGAAAGTAAGTTAACGAAAATTAATATCTCCTGAAAGGCAAATATTTTAAAAACAGGGCTCAAAATTTCAATATTTTTTTATTTTCTATATTCCTTGCTCGAATTCCTTAAAACCTTTGACGTTTACTGAGGTTCATGAAGGCAATCTATGATAAAAATTTGAAGCCTCTGTCTCTTTTTTCTTGGAACATGTCGAATTTTAAAATTTTAGAATTGCCAAATTTTGCCCCAGTCTCCCCTACATACAAGGATTAGAAAAAAAATTATGGAAAATCTTCAGTATAAACTTTCGATATAAATTCTTTTTCTGAAAGTGCGCAAAATTTTATATTCAATTTTGTAATAATCGAAAAGTCCTCAAATGCCACTAAAATAGCGGAAGTGCGATGTGAGTGAGTGAGCCCCAAAATTTAGAAAAAGTGAATGTTGAATGATGAAAAATAAAAATGAGCTTTTCGACCTACTTTTTTCTGAGTGTACTTGAAAGTTTTTGACTCACCGAAATTTTGTAATTTCTTTAGGGTGGTCATTGACATTTTTAAATTTTGTAAACAAACCCACGTGTAAACAAATAATTTTCTAAGGATTTTTGTGGAAAAAAATCAGTAAAAACCACTGAGAAAAATGGTAAAAGTGCGAAAACAGCGTCAGAAGAAGTCGTACAACTATGCAGCTAATAGAAAACGGATGAACAAGAAGCAGACTCGCGATGGGAAGATCAAATGGTGAGTGAAAATAATTTATCTGGAAATTCAGTTAGAAGTGAGCCTCATTTGGGGGCGCTTTTGCAGTCCGGAGGCAAAGGGTGCTTGGGAGAAAAGTCGCACTGTGAGCAAGAATTTCAAAAATATGGGTCTGTCGAGTGATCCCAATGCTGCAATTCCCATCCGGAAGAGTCAGAAGCAGCGTGTTGAGGTGCTGAAGAAAAGTCTCGAGAGTAGGGATATTCCTAAGGATGTCGTGTCAAATGCCCTGGAGGCTGGAATTCGTAGAAAGAAGAGGAAGAAGGTGGTTGCACCAAAGGGGCATGTGGCGAAGGAACTCGAAGAGAATGCCAATGCACCGAGAGAAAGTGGTTTCCGCTACTCCAAAGGCCAAGTTACGTTGATCTCCTACTACCTGGACAAGTACAAGTTGAACTACAAAGCCATGGTGAGAGACAGGAAGAACTATGAGCAGGAGACATGGAAGCAATTGAGGAGGAAAATACGGAAATTCCTGTCAATTCAGGAGCACGTCGATGGATACCTCAAATCAAGGGGCCTGGAGAGACTGAGCCTGGAGGAAGAGGACACAGATTCAGACTGAGGTGTTATTTTGTTCAAGCCTCTTTTTTTTTAATTGTTTCTCCATGTTTTTTTTTGTTTTTCTTCTCTTTGTGGTAATTGATTATGTCACATACATTACATTTAAATAGGTTTTTTTTCTCAACTGCAAGATATTTTGGGAATTTTCTTTTTGAATAGAACTTTTTTGTTTTCAAGTTATTGAAGTGTATTTTTTGTTTCTACCAAGGAGAATACATGGGAAAGAGATTGAAGGGGGTATATTTTTCTTTTAGTTTTGTGCAATATCTTTGCCAAAAAACACTATATATCTTCCTGCCTTCAATCCTTGAAAAGATATTTTCAGGATTTTTCCTCTTGGCAGGAATTTTCTTAAGAAAAAATTATACCCAATATAATTATTAATGTGAATAAACACTTAACGAATTAAATTTTTTTTCTAATTAATAAAATTCTTTCCAATTGTTCATTAAAATCAATTCTACAATATTTTTTTTTTAATATATTAGTTTTTTTTCAGTTTTTCTTGCTTAAATAGAAATTATCTCGACCTCTGCTCATTTCACAAGCATCACATTTTCCTTTACGGGATGTCTTTCTTCTCTCTCTCTCTCTCTCAATCTTTATCAGCTTGTATTTCCAATGATGATTTTTTTTTCAAGGAAGAAAAGGATGCACATGGAGCAAAACTGATATTCCCACTTGAATATTAGATGAGCACATATATTCTGTCAGTAGAAGAGGTCGAAAGTTTGGAGTGGTATATCTCAGCTCCTGATGAACATAATTCGATGGGTGAACTATTGATGGAAAGCTTGGCTTATTAGCTTTCAGAATCTGGTATATGTAATCTTCTATGAGTAAACCATGGTCATCCAGAACCATTTATGTCGAAAAAGACACTTTTTGCAACGTCATTTTTGGCCACCACTGCTGGGACCAGAAGTGACCCATAATTCTAATACATGGACTACTTGTTAGAGTAACTCAAAGGGTATAATTTGTAGAAGAAACTTTTTTTTTGGACATCTTACTTTTTTTATTCATC
Source organism: Phlebotomus papatasi (assembly GCF_024763615.1). Taxonomy (NCBI): domain Eukaryota; kingdom Metazoa; phylum Arthropoda; class Insecta; order Diptera; family Psychodidae; genus Phlebotomus; species Phlebotomus papatasi. The sequence goes on from NC_077222.1 coordinate 78,963,969, forward strand.
GACTTTTAACAGAATTTTAAAATGTTAAACGCAAGGAAAAAATTACAAATATCCTTCTATCCCATTTTCTGGACAAACTGATGAAGATATCGATTTGGAATGTTCTGAGTACCCCCCCATAAATTGATCCAAGGAATCCAAATGTCACTTCAATTTCACCCCAACGTCTATCTTTCCCCTCCAGAAACCACTCTTTTAGGAATATCTCAAGAACCAAACCATCGATACATTTCATTTTTGGATATGTTTTAGAGAGTGTCCTAGCGGACATTTCATCCATACATCTCAAAGACGTCCAACCTCTTCTTCTTGCACGTGCTAATAATCTGGTCAGAAGAGCAAAATTTCCTCTGATCAATTTTCTGACCAAAGAGACAAAGTTAGCGACCTTGATTGTTCTGAGTATCCCCCCAAAAGTCAATCAAAAGAATCGCAAAAACATATGCATTTGCCTCTAATCCCACTCCTTGTCCTCCAGGAACCACTCTTTTGCGAATATCTCAAGAAATAGACCATCGATCTTTTCCAATTTTGGATATGTTTTTGATATGGCCAAGGCGGATATTTTGTCCTCAGGCACCAATATCATACAAAAAATTTTTCTTGACATTTAGAAGACAACTGTTTAAATTCTTGTATCAGTGAATTTCAGCATAAAAAAATTACTTAACCAAATAAAAATTTGTCAAACTTGTAAAAAATTTAAAGATCTATCAAATACAGGGACTGTTTTATAATCCGGATGATTGGGAGACAAAATGACAGATGTCCGTTTCGTAATCCGGATGATTTTTTTTAATTTGTTCAACGTCTAGAAAATATAATACAAGGTTTTTTGTAGAAATAGAATAAAAGTTTTAAAGAAGCTTAAAAAGACATAATTAGAGAATTTTATGCTATTATACTTCATTCATTAAACAAAAACATCACAGGATAATTAATTTTCATTGCTGAACACACATCCATACATAACCTCAAAATTATTTTAAATTTAACCGTCAATAACTCGTCCGGATTACGCTGATCCGGATTAGAGAACGGGCACTGTAAAGCACATCCTGTCTGAATCCGTTAAAAATACACTCTCTTGCGCAGTCTATTCATTGGCCTTTAAAATTCCAAAAAGAAATTTCTGGATGATATTGGTTTCTGAGGACAAAATGTCCGCCTTGGCCATGTCAAAAACATATCCAAAATTGGAAAGGATCGATGGTCTATTTCTTGAGATATTCGCAAAATAGTGGTTTCTGGAGGACAAGGAGTGGGATTAGAGTCAAATGTATATGTTTTTGCGATTCCTTAGATTGACTTTTGGGGGGTTGGTACTAAGAACAATCAAGGTCGCTAACTTAGTCTCTTTGGTCAGAAAATTGATCAGAAGAAATTCTGCCCTTCTGACCAGATTATTAGCACGTGCAAGAAGAAGAGGTTGGACGTCTTTGAGTTGTATGAATGAAATGTCCGCTAGGACACTCTCTAAAACATATTCAAAAATGAAATGCATCGATGGTTTGGTTCTTGAGATATTCCTAAAAGAGTGGTTTCTGGAGGGGAAGGATAGACGTTGGGGTGAAATTGAAGTGACATTTGGATTCCTTGGATCAACTTATGGGGGGGTACTCAGAACATTCCAAATCGATATCTTCATCAGTTTGTCCAGAAAATGGGATAGAAGGATTTCTGTAATTCTTTCCTTACGTTTAACATTTTAAAATTCTTTTAAAAGTCGATGAATAAAAAAAAGTAAGATGTCCACAAAAAAAAGTTTCTTCTACAAATTATACCCTTTGAGTTCCTCTAACAAGTAGTCCATGTATTAGAATTATGGGTCACTCCTGGTCCCAGCAGTAGATGGCCAAAAATGACGTTGCAAAAAGTGTCTTTTTCGACATAAATGGTTCTAGATGACCATGGTTTACTCATAGCAGATTACATATACCAAATTCTGAAAGCTAATAAGACAAGCTTTCCATCAATAGTTCACCCATCGAATTATGTTCATCAGGAGCTGAGATATACCACTCCAAACTTTCGACCTCTTCTACTGACAGAATATATGTGCTCATCTAATAGATTTCTGTGCATGGAAGACAATCAAGGATTTAATTTTTTTTGAGAGGGATTTTTTAATTAAATGCATTTTCCTCCAAATGTTTTTTATTGCTCTGGGAAAAGACGTAAGTGAATTGTGAAGCGAAACTAGGATAAGATTGCTCCATGCACGAAATCTCAGTCTTCAAGGAAATGTCCAGGGGGAGAGGAATCATGTTTTTCAGTTGAAGTTCCCATGGGAGATTTCTTCATTTTTTTTTGTTTAAAAAAGGAAGGAAGAAGGAAGAGTTCAAGAGGAATATTTCTGGGGTTAGCATGGGAATGTCATGGCACAAGCGAATGAGGATATTCTAGTGATGGATGCTGAAGAATAGGGAGCAGCAGGAGCAAGACAACGATGAGGAAAAAAATTGGAAGAATGTGGAATGAAATGTTGATTCTGGGGATGGTAAATGGGGCTTTTCCTACGAAATGCCTTCCGGTGGTGCCGATAGATGTGGGAGGAATGTAAGAGTGTGAGGATTGTGGACTTTCCAGTGCATTTATCATCATCCCCATGGACACTTGCGAATGATGCAACGGTCAAGTAGATGTAGAAGATGATGGCTTGAGAGACAATAGCAGCAATATTATCTAATAATTGTTTGTTGTTGTTGTTGTTGTTGCTTGAGTATTTGTTGAGTGTGGTAGTAGTTGCATTGATGATTGAGGGGCCCTCTAGTTATTTCTTCTTTTGGGCCTTCTCGGCGGCCTTTGTGACTTTACCAGTGGTGGATTCTTTGAAATTCACCGACTTTATCACACCCACTGCAACCGTTTGACGCATATCGCGCACCGCGAAGCGCCCCAATGGCGGAAATTCAGAGAAACTCTCCACGCACAGGGGCTTCGTTGGCACCAAATTCACAATTGCAGCATCACCGGATTTTATGGCCTTGGGATTGACTTCGGTGGTTTTGCCAGAACGACGATCGCATTTTTCCTTGATTTCAGCAAATTTGCACGCAATATGAGCCGTATGGCAATCCAGCACAGGAGTATAGCCATCAGCAATCTGACCAGGATGATTGAGGACAATCACCTGTGAACAAATTGAAAATCTTAGCTTAAGTCATTTCCGTCTCTCTTGAAGAGGACGGCAGGGGACACCGAGGCAAATTAGTTGATAAGGTTGATTCGACATTTTTGGTGAGGAGAGAAAATAAAAGATCACTACAGCACCAGTTTTGGATTAGATATCGAATGCCGTTCTTTATTGAATACACTCAGTCCCGGGATTAACTCTTTCGTCTCTTTTGGGACTCTGAGTACCCAAAGAAGCATATGAATATTCTATGAAAAACAACGTTTTTTAATTATTTAGAACTGATAAAAAACCGATTCTTGGGGATGATTACAAATTATAAGGATGTCCAAATGTAAGATATTTTTTTGTAGAACCTCAATTAATTCCTGAGTTTAGATATTTTTGATTAAAAAATGATGAAATTGGCTTGCAGCATTTTTTAATCAAAAATATCTAAACTCAGGAATTAATTGAGGTTCTACAAAAAATATCTTACATTTGGACATCCTTATAGTTTGTAATCATCCACAAGAATCGGATTTTTATAAATTCTGAATAATTAAAAAACATTGTTTTTCATAGAATATTCATATGCTGCTTTGGGTACTCTCAGAGTCCCAAAAGAGACGAAAGAGTTAAGCACATTTTCGAGACCGAAAAAAACGCGCAAAATGTCTTTATGCAGCGAGAAAATTTGCATACTCGCAGGCGATTTCTTTTGAATGAATCTGCCGTAGAACGAATTTCAGCGCAAAAAGTCAGAGCAATAAAAGATTCAACTATATATTTAAAAGAAATTCAGTACCGTTTGACCAAAGTTCTTCAGTTGTTAGAATATTTAAAATTTCTACCCTAATAAAAAAAATTAAATATTTTTACTGAAAAATAAGCAGAGTCTTCAAATTTCCCGCGTCATAAATAGTATTACATTCAGGCGAATTTCAAAAATGATTTCATAAATTGACTCCCAATGGTAGGCAAACTTGCATAATTGTATGTACATAATCTCGTCATATGTGCATTATCCCGAAGTGCATAATGCCGGGACTGAGCGTACAATTTCAAAGAGACTGTATGATACAAATAATGATTGTTCATGCATTTTATGCATGAATTGTCTTTTTGGTCTATTTTGATCCCTAATTTTATTTTGGAGACTTTTGATGCAGCATATGCTGCATGTTATTGTGCAAATTGCACTCTTTTAAAATATTCCTATCCCACTTTTTTTCACTTTCTATTCAGCCTTTGAGAAATGAGCATTATCGCGAACATCGTGGAAAATTGAATTGTGAAAATTGGAATTAAATAAAGCCCTTAAGGCCAATAAAGTCTTTTAATAAGTTAAAGTGATTCTTTTAATAAAACTACCGCCGCTGTGACGGCTATAGGTATTGAAAGGCGCTGAACAAGCAGCTGAACTTGAAGTGGGCACTACGTCTTTTTTTGGCCCCTCTTCACTAGCTGATAAACCCATTTCAGGTAAAGCCCCAACAATGATCAATGATTGATTTAGATGGGCTTTAGACTTAAGGCATATCCGGCAGAGCTTCAAATCTAGGCTTACCCATATGGCTTAACCGGCTTGGCTTAACTTTTCTAATTTCTTATCAACCTATATTTCTTGGAAAATTATCATTTCCAATTTAGTGATCCATTAAATTTTAAAAAAAGCAATAAAATTGGTTGCTATTATGAATTTCAAGATCCTGGGGAACTGAGCTAAACCTTAGGTCTGAAGCCGGTCTTGGTCTTAGCCATATGGCTTAACTGCTCTAATTTCTTATCAATCACAATTAAAAAAAATACTGAGAATTAGATTATTAAAGACAAATGAACTATTAGGTTCTCAAAAAAAAACAATAAAATTGCTTGCTACTTAAGATTTTGGCACCTTCGGGAACTGGGCTAAATCTTTAGTCATCCTGAAGACCGCTTTACAGTCATGTCCCAAAAAGTGTTTCACAACATAGGGGGAAGTGGGGCACCTTTGAAAATTGCGATTTTTAACCTATTTTTAAATAAAATTGAGCCTTATCGTGATATAATTTAGATTCTTAATCTGTTTGTGCAGCTAAATTATATCATGATAAGGCTCAATTTTATTTAAAAATAGATGAAAAATCCAAATTTCAAAGGTGCCCCACTTTCTTCTAGTCAGTAAATGATTTTTTTCGTTAGGGCGAAGTGGGGCACCTTTGTAATAGGGCAGTTTTGAAATTGGGCTCATTTCCTTTTTTTTAAGTTCAATTGAGCCTTATCATGATGTATATTTCCTTCGCAGATGGTTTGTGGAGCTAAATTATTTGCAAGGTCCAATTTTAATTTAAAATATGAGCAAAAAACTCTATGTTAAAGCTTCCCTTATTTCAAAAATGCTCCACTTTCCATTACATATAATTTATGAAAAATGTTCGTAATGGATTAGAGCCATGGCTCTTTTCAGGAAATTTAGGCATTGGGCTAGCTATTAAAATTTAATATTAGAATAGGTCAAATTCAGTAAAAACATATTAAAAAAAATGAGTTGTTCGAAGCTTGAACCGTCCGAAGGTACTATGCGTTCCTCTACTATTTTTTTTTTGTTTTCCGGTTGTGCTTAAAAGCTCCTCAATGTTAGGTAATTTTGTCGAAATTGATTACGTAAATTTTGATACATATTGAAATTAATGGTTTCTAATCATCACTTAATGACTCTTTACTCAATCACAAAAAAAAAACAATTCTGAATTCCTCGGGATTTCAGAACCTTTCATATAAATAAAATCTTGGTCAAATAAAAGTGGGAGGGTTTGACTTATGACCTTAATGATCTTGAAAAAACAACTACATATTTTCTTGAGGTAAATGACCAAATGATTCCTCCATCCCGGAACAAGGTCTTCCAGGAGAAAGAAGGGCATGTTCATCCATTCATATTCTTTAATTATATCCATTCATAAGGTCAATTTGTGGGAGTCAGCTAATTTTCAATGTCTTAGAGACCCGAAATCGATACATCGAACTGGTTCATTCGTTTCACTCAAACAGTTAGACAGAAAAATGGAAGGTGGGGGTCACGCTAAGTATCTCAAAACCAAAGGACTATATAAAGATTTCTTTTTTAACAAAAAAAAAAAAGAAATTTTACCTGAGCAGTAAAATCAGCAGCAGCCTTGGGAGGCTGATTCTTGGAGTCCCCAGCCACATATCCGCGACGAAGCTCCTTCACTGACACGTTCTTCACGTTGAAGCCAACATTGTCACCTGGCATGGCTTCGGCCAGAGCTTCATGATGCATCTCAACGGACTTCACCTCAGTCGTGAGATTCACAGGAGCAAACACCACGACCATTCCTGAAAGAATACCCAGTCAGGAGAGGACCTTCTATTTTTAGAATCTTGTATTTTATCTCCAAAATCTTTTAAATTTCAAACCTGGCTTGAGGATGCCAGTTTCCACACGGCCCACTGGAACGGTTCCGATGCCGCCAATCTTGTAGACATCCTGAAGTGGAAGTCGCAAGGGTTTGTCTGTGGGTCGAGATGGTGGTAAGATTGCATCGAGAGCATCAATGAGAGTGCGTCCTTCGACTTTTCCCTCTTTGCGGTCAATGGACCATCCCTTGAACCAGGGCATCTTCTCGCTCACTTCCAGCATATTGTCCCCATGCCATCCACTAATGGGCACAAAGGCTACAGCAGCAGGATTGTAGCCGATCTTCTTGATGTACGAAGACACCTCCTTCTTGATTTCTTCATAGCGAGCTTCGTGGTAGGGCGGCTCAGTTGAATCCATCTTATTGACGCCCACAATCAACTGTTTCACGCCCAAGGTGAAAGCCAATAGAGCATGCTCGCGAGTCTGCCCATTCTTGGAGATTCCTGCCTCGAACTCTCCAGTACCAGCTGCTACAATCAGTACAGCACAGTCAGCTTGAGAAGTCCCAGTAATCATGTTCTTGATGAAATCCCTGTGGCCAGGAGCATCAATGATGGTGATGTAGTACTTGGCCGTCTCAAATTTCCATAGAGCAATGTCTATGGTGATACCACGCTCACGCTCAGCCTTCAGCTTATCCAGTACCCAGGCGTACTTGAAGGATCCCTTGCCCATTTCCTGAGCCTCTTTCTCAAACTTCTCGATGGTACGCTTGTCGATGCCTCCGCACTTGTAGATCAAATGGCCAGTGGTTGTGGACTTACCAGAGTCCACATGACCAATCACGACGATGTTAATATGAATCTTTTCTTTGCCCATCTTCAGGGAGATTTCCTCACTCGGGTTTCACTGTTCTTTTTCAACTGCAATAAAGGATTACTTCGATTAGGGTTTCTGGATTTTTTTTTAAATCTTGTTACTGAGATTTTTATTAATTTTTTTTTCACCAAAAATTACTTTTTTGTTTGTTTTATTGGGTTTACTAGTTAAAACGTGTTGAGATTTCTTTAATCGAGCGTAAAAGAGAATAAAACAATATTCATAGTAATCTTCCATACTAAAATAAATTACTACGATTATCCTGTAATGGAAGTAGCATGACTATCGTAGTAGGGGGAAGTGGGGCACCTTTGAAATCGGGATTTTTCATCTATTTTTAAATAAAATTGAGCCATATCATGATATAATTTAGCTGCGCAAACAAATTAAGAATCTAAAGGCGATTAGGCTCAATTTTATTTAAAAATAGGTGAAAAATCGCAATTTCAAAGGTGCCCCACTTCCCCCTATAATTTCCAACGATTATCTTAGCAAATCGTTCAAGTTTCAGATCAAAATTCAATTTCTGCTTTTTGGATGAATTACAACGATTATTATCTTTCTTTTTTTTTGAAAATTCAACTGATAAATTTCATTTAGTTTTTCTATGTTATCTAATTTAAAAGCATAATTGTCCTGTTGAAAAATTAACTTTTTACTACGATAAGCCTTGAAGTTGAAAATTTTACTACGGTAATCGTATTATTCCCATTACATGGGATAATTGTTGTAATTTGTTTTACAGTGGAGAATTTCTACGATTGTTGTTATATTATTTTCGACAATCGTTGGAAATACTACTATGATAATCGTGTTAGTTTCATTAAAAAAAAAAGGATAATCGTAGTATTTTTTACAATGTAGGTGAGATTATTGAGAATCTAACATGGGTTGCTAGGGGGTTAAGATAAATTATAAAAGAAGCTATAATATAACACACATATTCGTCCTCATGTGATATTAAGTTACTTCAGATAAAAAAATCAAATCCATAAGCTTTTTAAAGTTTTCAAATAAACTTTCAAAAAGGTTGAATAGATTGAGCAATAATTTGTCAAATATGCTTCGTAAATGTCAAATGTTTTGATTGAACAATTAAAGTGGATCCATAAATATTTAACACATAAGAAATAATAAGGTATGTTTCCTTGGAAAACGGTAGAATTAATAAATTAAATATGAAATGTGTTGACAATTTATACACGATGATGGTTTAAAGTGATTTCTGTTCATTTTTGGTTATTTATTAACCAAATTGGAATATAATATATTTTGTGGAATTGAATTGAATTTATTTTCCATTTCCTTGTTTTAAGTCGTGTGTTTCTCATTGTTCTCACGATGAAAAATCCCATCATCATTTTGCTACCGAATCAAGAAGTTAACGTAGGAAAAACGTTATGTTCACGTTATTAAATAAATATGTTAAAATTAACTTTTTCTTGTGATGATTTTTCCAAAATGTATGTGTGGATTGTGTGGAAGAGGACCTTCAAAACAAAAACAATGAGAAAGTCCCACTTTTTTAACTATTTCAATTTTTGAGGCCTCTGCTACATCTTTAGATCAGGAAAATTTCATGAAATCAAAATTCATTTGCCTTTCTATTTCAAATGTTTTGTGAATATTCTGGTCATTCTAGTCAGCACTCAATTTAGAGTGAATCTAAATTGAATTTCTTGTGATGTTCAAAAGAAGAACAAGAATATGCTAAATAAGAGTGTCTTATGAAAAATTTTTGAGGGGAATACAAGCTCAGCTCAGCTCAGCTTTTCATTATCTCTTTAAGGACGTGAAGGTCAAAAATTGGAAGTCACAAATTTCTTTCTTTACTTTGTAGTGCAAAACATATGGTCATAGAAAAAAATTGTTTTTAGGTCACCGGTGATCCAATCGTTCTTAAAGGGTTATCTTGGCTGATTGGGCGACGAAATGACATTTTGGTTTTTTGAATGTGGTTAACGGTTTTTATTTTAAGAAAGGGGTATGAATTTCGATTTTATGAAATTTTCCTGATGTAAAAGGTGTGCCGGAGCCATTACTGCCCAAATTTAATTTATTTAGGGCTCGAGCAGACCTTTTATATCAGGACAATTTCACGAAGTCAAAATTCACTACCCTTTCTTAAACGTTTCCCATCTTATGAGACTATCTCACTTTCTCGCTTTCTGTTTTCTTTTCTTGAACATCAATATAAATTCAATTTAGTTCAATCCAATATTGAAAGCAAGTGGAGAATAATAGGATAGAGATTTGCAAAATATTTGAGAAAGAAAGGCATGCAGATTTTGATTTCATGAAATTTTCCTGATCTAAAAGGTGTGCCGGAACTATTATTAACCAAATTTAATTTTTTTCTTGACTACATTGAATTTTTTTGACCAAATTATATTTTTTTATTGCTCAACTATTTTTTCATAAAAAAACATTTTACTAAATTTTAATTATTTTATGCTCAGGATCAGGAAAATTTTATAAAGTCAAAATTCACATCCCTTCCCTTCTTAATAGCTTTGCATGTGTCTATCCTAATTCTCCACACTCTTTCATCTTTTGAACATCACACCAAATTAAATTTACTGCAGTCCAATTTTGAGACTGAAAAAATGGGTAGACTTATGCAAATCTTTTGGGAAAGAAAGAAAAGTGAATTTTGACTTCATAAAAAAATTCCTGATCTAAAAAGTTAGCGGAGCCATTACAGAATGAAATAATATATATATATTTTTAATTTTCAAATTAGTTCTGCTATAAATCACAAAAATTTTATGTCCTATATTTTTCCATTTAACTTTGTTATGAAAGCAAATCTTATCTTAATCTTCCTATCTAATCATTCCTAATAACGGTTTTTCAATTTCAAAGGTTAAAAAGACACAGAGAGTGCACTTATCAAGAGAATGGGGGTCATGTTTGGGCTCGTTGGAAAGGTCTTGGAATTTCCGACAAAACTGAACCGGTTCCAATCGATTTTGGACCGGTAATGGACTTTGTTGATTTTGTAATGGAATTTGAGTGATTTATGATTCGGTTCAAATCAGTTGAGAACCGGTAAACGGTAAATGACGCGAAAGTACTTTTGTGGTATAATAGCATCTAAGTCACGAGTTCGAGCATTTCGCAGTCTAAGACACTTTGTCACCCCTTTTTTTTAAATTAGTTCTGCTATGAATAACAAAAAAAATATTATGTCCTATATTTTCCAATTTAACTTAGGTATAAGAGCAAAGCGTATCTTAATCTTAATTTTTGATCATTTTTTTAAACTTTAACTTCACTTTTGAATTGTGTTCTGGTTTTACAGTTTTCAAGAATACCAGGAATGGCATTAATTATTAAAATCTTCCCTTCATCATAATTTTTTGGATAAACATACATTTTCATGAAACTTTTTCATTTTATATGCAAAAAACTTTAGGATTCCCACCTGAATAGGTAACACCCTCTATTAACTCTTTTGCATCATTTTGTGCTTTTAATATACCCAAAGAAAAATGATTATTCTGGGAAAAACAATTTCTTATACTATTTAGTATCGATAAAACTTCGATTCTTATGGATAATTACACACTATAAGGATGCTTAAATCTAGGATATTTTTGCGGAAGCCCGGTAATTTCCTGAGCTAAGATATTTTCGATCAAGAATGTGTAATTTTCTAGCTGGAAATGTTACGTTCTCGAAAGAGTTAATCCAGTGAAGAGAATTAATAATTTTTGTAAAACCTTTCTCCTTCTGAGCTGCTTTTATGAAATTATTTTTCCTTTGGAAAATCCCTCTCTTGCAAAATATTGCTAAAATATTTCCAAAGCTTTAATATAAGCCGTGCTATCGATATTTTCTGAGAATTCCTGGAACATGCAATTATTTTCCCAGGACATGTATTTCCTTGAAATAGGATTACAACACAATGTAATACATTATATTGAATTTTCTCTCTTTAATGACATTTTGCCTGAGAAAGTGCTTCCCATTCTCTCTTTGTAAAATAATATGCCATAAAGGAATATTTTTTTTCTGGTTAGAGGTAATATGGAAAAACTTTTGCCACAACATCAGTTCTTGGAGAGAAAATTCTTTATGGGAAAAAGTCCCACGTTTGTGAGCTGGAACTGAAGGAACTTTTGTACAAGTATTTAATTCTTAAAGGAATTAAATTTAGCAAATTTGATGAAGATATGCTGCGAATTCATTTCCAAAAATACTCTTTGAAAAGAGATTCTATATACTTTGGCTTTTTTTTTGTCCCTTTTGCCATTCTATACTGTGGTTCATCGTGTCCCTCCTCCCCATCTGTCTCCTCGAATGGATGCACCGATGCAAATTTTATTTTTGGAATATTTGAAGAACAAAAACGACTCAGCAGAAAATTGCTGCAATTTTCACATGCAACCGATCTTCTTTCTGTTCTTGCAATCCTCCAAGGAATTTGAGAAACTTTTCTATACTTCCACGGGGGAGATGTTCTCTTTTTTTTCAACTAAAAGGGGTGCTTGGGGGGAGGAAATTGATTTGGCAAATGGCGTCTAGAGAACCGGCGTGCCACCCACCAGAATATATCCCAAAAAACCCATCCCAAAATTTTGCCTCTGTCGCATTGATGTTGGGAGGCAAAAAGGAATAGAAAAGCTTTGGATTTTCATCGGGAAATTTTGTCGTGAATTTTCACACGGTGGGAAAAGAGATTAGTGGGGTGGAAAATCTGATGGAAAAGCGAAAAAAATGGAAGGAGACGTGAAAAAATCATATGAAAAATAACGCTTAAATGAAACCAACAGTGTGGAGATTTTTTTTTGCCAAAGACCTGAGAAATTGAGGCTTTATTGGGGAAAATCAATTATTTCCGGGAGGTAAAAGGCTTTTCAAAGTAAATTTACCACCCCACGTTTTTCCTTGATAGTCTAAACTCCCATCCGATATCGGCTTTTTTCAGGAAAATTTTCCAATTTTGTGTTATTCAGACGACAAACATTGCTAAAATTCGCGCCAATTTGAAGCACAAAGTCAAAAAGCTCGATTAGAAATGCGGAAATTATGATTTTTTCTGAGGAAAATCAATCCCAAGATGGAAGCCGGCATTTTCCCGAATGTATAAGAAAATTCTATTAATCCTCCCAGACACTCTTGGGATTGGGAAATACTCTCCCTCATTGCCTACAGGATTGTGAAAAATTCTTAAGAGAGAACACTTAAAAGATGAAGTACCTCTTGGTGAGATTGTGGGATGCAAAAATGGAGTCACCAGGAACCACCACACAATTTTTTTTTTCCACAGTCAAAGGAGTCACACACAGAGCTTCCACTCACCACGAGCACGTACGAACGAAAGAACAAATTTTTCAGTCACGGTCTCACCACTGAGATGCTCCTGCGCTCTGGCAATCCCGGGAACACTCGACAGTCATCCGATCGATAAATAGAATCTCTGTGGCGGATTGTCTATTGTTGCTCATCTCTCCATCTCACGGTGAACGAAGCTTAATGGGGAGCTACCAAGGGCGTCTTGGGAATGGGGAGTTGAGGTCAGGACAATGGGAATCCAATTTAATTCAAATTGACGGAAAAAATACTCATTTCTGTTGAATTTTTCTATTTTAAAATCATTTTTACAATTTAACACAAAATTTTAATCCAATTTATTGATGATTAGACCAAATAGGAAGAAAACTGCTCCAACCGAGTCCTTCACCACCTCGTGCTACAGATTGCAGCTTCTGTGTCTCTTCTGGACTCAGCTTAAGAATTGTATTCAGCACAGGTACCAGATGAGCCTTCTCATCACCATTGCTAAGAGTCAGGAACTGGAATTTAATAATAAATAAATAAATGGCCAACATTTTACCTACGGGAAGAAAAGATATGGGGCAGTTTCACTAAGGGGCATTTAAAAATGAGCTTTTAGCAGTCCCTAAGAATTTTATCACAATTGTTAATTCAAATTTGGATGCTATTCAAACACTGCACTGAGAGAAATCCGAAAAAGTTAAAATAGCATTCCGGAAATGTTTATTTTACCCGTTTTACCCTGCAGTATTGATCCGAAATCGGTGTAAATATTATGCTTTTTAGGTGTATTAGGGGTTAAAGTTATCCTTTTTCATGTTAATTTTACCCTTAGAAAGGTGTAAAATTAACATAAAAAAATGTTGATATATTTTTACACTTAAAAAGTGTTAAAGTTATGAGGAAAAAAAGTTAATCGTACCCCCTTTTTTCTCATTGCATCAGCTTATAATGCGTTCAATGCGTGATTTGTGTTTTTTGTAGGGAAAGCGAGCTACCTTCGAACGACCCAATGCAATGGAGGTCATTAATGGAGGTTATGCAGATTTTCTAGGGAGAAATTCTGCCGAGAATCTGCAGATTTTCGGTAGAAATTCTGCCGAAAATCTACAATTTTCTACGCAGAAATTCTGCCGAAAATCTACAGATTTTCTCTGAATGTACTAGAATATACCGTTAAAATTCAAAAAACCTCCGAGTAAAATCGGCAGGCAGAGCAATGATTTGACGGGTTCAGTGAAAAATATTCCATCTTTTCTGACACAGCTGTCTGGAAAGTCTGGAATGTAGATAATAATCCACAGAAAATCGGCAAAATATCTACAGAAATTCGTCAGAATATGCACTAGAATTCGTCAGAAAATCTTCAAAAAATTCTGACGAATTTTGTCCCAAGCTCAAATAAAATTCGTAGGAATATCTACAGATTTCTCGGCAGATTTTCAGCAGAGGTGTAGATATTTTCTGCAGAAATCTTAAAGATATCTGACGGGAAACCTTGTATCCAAGCGGGAACTATACTTTTTTGCCAATATGGCCGATAATTTTGACATTTGGCAGCGAGGGAGATTGCTTTCGGGGAAGTTTTTCCTATTCTTCCTGATTTTGGTGAATTCTGATTGTCCAGAAGTGTTTTTTTTGGCTCTTGAGAAAGCTTAATGTGTCTGCAATAACATCGTGTTGAGAGAAATGTGTGTTAAAGTGTTATTGTGTGAAATATTTTGAGGAATCTGTTGGCAAGCAGGAACTTTGTGTCTTCTTGACCACTTCCTGGACATCTCAGAATGATACTGGTCAATAATTCTTCTTGTTTTAGTGATCGACATTGTAAAGAAGTCATTTGACACGCAAAAATAATTCACAAAATTGATATTATTGGCTTTTGGAAAATTCAAGTTTGTCTCCTTTTCGTTCTTTTGGGGACGAGAGTACCAATGAGTTTTCAAATTTCCCAGAGGCGGAAAAAATTATTTCTCTCTAAAAGTGTCATATTTGACCACTAAGACTTACAATAAAGTGAGTTTTACTGAAATGCGTTCGCTGGATATGTTGTGGTCCGGAAAGAGTCAAGGTTTTTCGAGTTTTATGAACTTGATTTCAAGGAAGAGGTAGGGCAAATGTCCTAATTCAAAACCATTTCCAGACGCTTTGACTTTCACAGAAGATTCAACACATTAAGTTCATATTTTTTCTGAAAGGAATTACATAAATTTGCTCCTTGACTCTTCTAGAATGTTACTGTTTAGTGAAAATTCTTTAGATATAATTTGAAAACTTCTTAAATACAAGAAGAATACGCGAGGGTAAAATGCTTCTATTGGAAACATATTAATCCAAATGGAGACAAGGGAAAGTTTCTAATTGGAGACAAACAGTGTAAGTCAAACCGCGATGAAAGGCTTCCAAAACCTTGTTGAGTTGCTCTTGAGTGCACGATTTGTTCTTATTCCTGGTCTTTTCTTCTTTCCCATCTAAAACAATAAGAAAATCTCTCCAAAAAAAAATCATATTTCCGGGGTTTCATATTGAAGCATTTACAGACACTTCAGAAAAACCCTTTTTGTTCACGAAATTAGTAATTATTTCATTTGAAAACTTCACGTACCGTTTATAAAGATTAGCACTTAATTTAATTAAAATTAGCCAGAAATATGACATAAATGTTAAACGAAATGAATAAACAACCGTCACTTTATTGTGTTTTTCATTGGAAAACATGGTCGATCGATGAAAACTTCGATGTTGAAAAGGTACACTTTTAATTTTTCTGAGAAATTAATAAATTAAAATTCGTGAATATGAATGGATTTTCGCTTTATTTGGAGCAAAATTAACTATATAATGAAACTGAGGTATAGAAAATATATAAATATAGTAATTTAGTACTGTATTTATCATGATATATACAAGGAAATATAATTAATATCAAACCAAAGACAACGAAATTTGGAATAAACTCGATACACTACCATGCAATAAATAACTATAACAATTTACCAACCAAACTTAAAAATGCAAATGAAAATGTTAAATTTAAGAAGTTATTGATAGATGGGCTTTAGGAGGAATCACCGGAGAATCGGTTGCAACAACGAAAAAGAAAAAACTAATTGTATAGTCTTAATATAGAATCTATGGATTTGTAAGACACTAAGTGTAACAATAAATTGAATTGAATTGAATTGAGAACAGTGACGTTTCCATTTAGAGTAGTGAAAAATTTCCATTTAAAGCAGGTTATGAATTAGCTTAATTTACCCTACCCGATTTTCAGATTGCGGCACATGATGATTAGATAATGTGAAATTATGTGAACTCAACTCACCTTGAAAATGACATTCTTCAAATACTCGGAATTATGCAAGTGAGCCTCCCGTTCGAGGGATCTCTGTTGTCGCCGCACTTCCTCCTTCAGCATCTCATTGAGTTGCGTCAACTTAGCCAAGTCCTGCTCAGCTTCTGCCAGAAGAGCAGTTAAGTGTTTAATGTGATTTTCACTGGCCTGCAACTTCTCCTTCGTTGCCTGGAGTTCGGCATTTGGCGAAACAGATCCGCCTACGGCACCCTCGTAAGTAGGCGCATGATCTTCAAATGGTGAATTGAGAAGTTCATCCAGTGGAATCAAGTCTCGACGTCCTCGACTAATTTTTCGTGTTACTGCATTGGATGATTGGGAGGTATTTTCTGATCCCTCTCCATCTTCTCGTTCCATCAGCATGAGGTCCATTTTCTGTTCATCCGTTGTGGCCAGATCAAAAGGAAATCTCGCTCGTTCTTCTTTTCGTACATCAGGAATATTGGCTGTTTCAGTAGGAACTTCTGGTTGAACTCGAATATTGGCCAATTCCTTGGAGTACTTCTCGTGTAGATCATCAATTTGGGTCTTGAAGCACGCATTGAGTGTTTCAATGTGAAGACGCTGGACTTTCAGAGCTTCTTGATGATCCTGTAGTTGTTTCTTGTTGGCCTCGATGAGACTCTCGTTGGTTAAACGTGTTTCCTCGAGTTGTGTCATCAACTCCTTGAGACGCGTCTGCGAACGGACTTTATCATCCTGAAACACTTTCACCATACGCTCAAGTTCATCATGCTGCTGCTTTAGGGCTCCATGGCGATTGTTCAAACTGTTCACTGTACTCTGAAGAGCTGCAACTTCTTCTTCAAGATCTCTCTCACGACTTGTATCCTTTGTCTCGTGTTTCTTCATAAGAACAGCCTGAGCACGAACTTTATAGTTGGAAAATTCTGCTAGAGTCTCTTCCAATTCCTTTGTCTTCTCTGACATTTCCGTTCGTAGCCTTGTAATTTCTTCTTCGAGATTGAACACCTGCCTCATGAATTTATCTCGTTCAGCCTGAAGAGTTGAGCCTACTTTCTCAGTTTCTCTACCTTTCTCAGACAATTGCCCACGAATCTCTTCTAGATCCTGACGACCATTCTCAATTTCCTTGGTTGCCTGATCGAGCTTCATGCGCAATTCTGTTTTATCGTGATCACTTTCTCTGAGCTTCTTCTGCTGCGAATCAATTTGCTTCTTCAGTTCAACTGAGTGAGTTTGTTCAGATTTGAGGCTCTCCTCGAGAACACGTATCTGATCATTCAACACTTTTATGGATTCACGTTGAGTCTCTAGACTCGTTTCAAGATCTGCGACTTGATTCTTCTTAGCATCGAGTTTCTGTGATACTTCATTGAGGGATTTCTCGTAAGCATCAATTTCCAAGGAGAGAACATTAGATTTCTTAGCTACAGCTTTAGACTTCTCCAGTTCACTCTTCATGTTCTGCTCCCTCTGAACGGCCTCTTTGTGTTGATTCTTACTCTCTGCCAAGTTCTTTCGCAATTCGTCAATCTCCTTCTGAAGCTGTCGCTGCGTGATCAGAAAAGCTTCTTTCTCCTTCTTCAGCGATTTCAATTCACCAAGATCTCCTGAATTTGAATCGAGTTTCTCAACTGTTGTCCTCAATTTTTCATTCTCTTTCTGGAGATTCTCACGATCCTTCCCTTCAGCTTCCAATGCAGCGATTTGAGCATTTTGTTCACTGACTTTCTTCTTAAGTTTTTGCGCCAGGACACGAAGTTTTCCGTACTTTTCTTCGAAATTTTCTCCTGAAGTGGATTCTGTGGATTCCTCCAGATGCATCTGGGAAGACGATGTGTTAGGATCAGGAGAGGAAAGTTGACGCTTCTGCAGTTCTTCAATTCTCTGCTCAGCTTCATGGAGTTGAACAGCTAGCTTGTCATTTGCGGCCTTCAGTGACTCTAAATCAAGTTCCTGCCTTGATATCATCTCCCCACGTTCCTTCAGAACTTCATTAATCTCCTTCATTTCCTTCAGCAGATCCCCATTCTCTAGCTTATACCGCGATTCCATTTCTTCAAGCTGGAACTTGTGCTTCTCCAGTTCAGCTTGTTTCTGTTCAGCTTCCTTTTGAGACTTCTTCAGTTCTTGGCTTTGTTCATCCAGGAACTGTTCTTTTTCTTGAATTCTTATCACCAATTCTGAAGATTTAGCTTCCAAATCTTCAACTTCTTTTTGAAGCTTAGCGTTTTCTTTCTCATGTTTTTCTAGAATTGTTCTCAGTTTCTCTTCAAATGATTTCGTCAACTCTTCAATTTCTGCTTCTTTCTTCTGAAGAAGATTCTCAGTAGAGAGCTTCTTCTCTGTTAATTCCTGAACTTGAAGCTGGAGGTTCTCAAATTTACTTTTCTGATCTTCATTGAGAGATAGGGCTTGTTTCTCGAAGCATTCGGTAATTTTAAGGCAATCTGCTTCCTTCTGCTTGATTTCTTCCTCTAATTTTTGGGATTGTTCAGCCATTTGACGAAGTTTTTCTTGAAGATCTTGAACTTCCTGGCTGTGATTTTCTTTGAACGTGTTGGACTGCTCTTCTTTTTCTTTCGTCATCCTGGATAACTCCGCTTCTTTCTCTGCTTCCTTCTGCTTCAATTCTTCTTCCAATTTATGGGATCGTTCAGCCAATTCACGAAGTTTTTCTTGAAGATCCTGAATTTTCTGGTCCTGATTTGCTTTAAGGTTGTTAGATTGCTCTTCCTTTTCTTTCGTCATCCTGGATAACTCCGCTTCTTTCTCTGCTTCTTTCTGCTTCAATTCTTCTTCCAATTTATGGGATCGTTCAGCCATTTGACGAAGTTTTTCTTGAAGATCGTGGATTTTCTGGTTCTGATTTGCTTTAAGGGTGTTTGATTGCTCTTCCTTTTCTTTCGTCATCCTGGATAACTCCGCTTCTTTCTCTGCTTCCTTCTGCTTTACTTCTTCTTCCAATTTATGGGATCGTTCAGCCATTTGACGAAGTTTTTCTTGAAGATCCTGAATTTTCTGGTTCTGATTTGCTTTAAGGGTGTTTGATTGCTCTTCCTTTTCTTTCGTCATCCTAGATAACTCCGCTTCTTTCTCTGTTTCCTTCTGCTTCACTTCTTCTTCTAATTTATGGGATCGTTCAGCCATTTGACGAAGTTTTTCTTGAAGATCCTGAATTTTCTGGTTCTGATTTGCTTTAAGGATGTTTGATTGCTCTTCCTTTTCTTTCGTTATCCTGGATAACTCAGCTTCTTTCTCTGCTTCCTTCTGCTTCACTTCTTCCAATTTATGGGATCGTTCAGCCAATTCACGAAGTTTTTCTTGAAGATCGTGGATTTTCTGGTTCTGATTTGCTTTAAGGGTGTTTGATTGCTCTTCCTTTTCTTTCGTCATCCTGGATAACTCCGCTTCTTTCTCTGCTTCCTTCTGCTTGAAGTCTTCTTCTAATTTATGGGATCGTTCAGCCATTTCACGAAGTTTTCCTTGAAGATTTTGCACTTCCTGGCTATGATTTTCCTTAAGCATCTTCAACTGCTCTTCCGCTTCTTCCCTAAATTTGGTTAATTCCATCTCCTTGCTGTTGCATTGCTTTTGAAGATCTTCAAGTTGCTTCATTCGATTTTCCAGTTCAGTATTTGACTGTTCTTGTTGGAATTTCTCAAGCCCCTGTTCTTTAAACTTCTGCTCAAGTTCAGAACATTTATCAGAAAATTCCTTAATTTTAAATCGAAGATTTTCTATTTCTTTTTCATAATTTTCCTTCATAGCGTTGGATTGCTCGTTAAAGGACTCAGCTAATTGGACGTTGTATTGCTCTTTCTCATTCAGAGCAGACTCTAGGACCTTAGAATGTTCAGAGAGCTTCAAGATTTCTTCATGGAACTTCTCCACGTCTTTCTTTTGACTTTCAATTATGTTCTTCGTCTCATTTTCCAAGGATTCTGCCAGCTTTTCGCACTCGCTTTCCTTTCCTTTCAATTTCTCCTCGAGATTTTGTGATTTTTCTGTGATGTCTTGGATTTCTTTCTTCATGCTCTCAATGCTTTCTCTGTGATTTTCTTCTATTAACTTCCTTGCGTGTTCTCTCTGGACTTCTGCCTCCTTCAGAGCACTTTCCAATTGCTGTACTTTCTTCTCAGCTTCCAGGAGGCTTTCTTTGTGTTCTTCTTCTTTTGATTTTGAATACTGTTCGAAGGATTTTTTATACTCTTCCTCTTTCTCTGATAGCTTTACATTCAGCTCCTTGATTTTTGATTCAAGTTCCTTTATCACTATTTTGCAAGCTGCAATCTCTTGCGATTGATCATCTGCACTTTGTTGCTCCTTCAATAATTCCAACTCTTTGATTTTCTCACTGAATTTTTCCATTTCTACATCACGTTCTTCAATGAATTTCTTCATTTTACTGGCCACTTTTTGCATCTCCTTCTGCCATCCTGGAATTGTGACAGAATAATCCTTAACGATTTCCACCACAGTCTTGTAGGATTGCTTCAATTGCTTCAGTTTGGACGACATCTCGATAATCTTCCCTCGGTAGAGTTTCATTTTCGCAGCTGATTTTTCCATCTCCTTCTGGTACTTTTCCTCCAAAGCTTGACTCTCGGAGAGTTTCCTATTGTGTTCATCCTTGAGGCTCTTGAGGTCTTCCAACAATTTTGTGTTGTCTTCAGAAACTCTAGCCAATTTTGCTCGAGTCTCTTCGAGAATTTGACTATCTTTTTCTCTGCTGGAAGTAGCTTCCCTAAGCTGAATCAACAAATTCTGCTGTTCCACTCCAATCTTACTAACTTCCTTCAGTTTAACATCCATCGAAGTAAAATCAGCAGCCAGGGAGTCATTTTCCTCAGTTAATCTGTTAATTTGTCTCTTAAGAGCTTCATTTTCAATAGACAATCCCTCCAGGGATTTCTCCCTCTCAACACAAGCTTCCTTCAGCTTTCCCTCCAGGGATTTTATTACACCCTCAAGCTCACTAATTTTTATCGTGGCATTGAGCTTGTTTTCAGTCAGTGACTCCACAACTTCCTGCATGGCTTTGAGGCATTTCTTATCAGCACTCTTCTGTGATTCATAATTATTGATATCTTCCTTCAGGTTTTTATTTTCTTCCACCAATTCTATCGAAAGAACATCGTGCTGTACCTCGTATAAAATTCCCTAAAGACATTGACTTACCTTCTTTCGATTGCTTAGTCTTCTGTATAAGACTCAGCAGGAACTTGCATTTCCTCACTAGCTCCTCACGGGACATTCCCTCGAAGGGACTCGCCTTTTTTCCATCCGAGGTGCCCTGAGACAAAATCAATTTATCAATAATTCTGTTATTAATTTTCAATGATTTTTCAACAATCACCTGCTCCGGGCTTTCCTGATTCATTTTTAATAAATTTTTAGAACTTTTGGCCAGGAATTGAGGTAAATTCTCCAGCTTTTCCTGGAAATTATCATTTTTATCCCACCACGTCAAGTGACTTCACTTTCGAATGATTTGCACTACACTGAAGTAATCATTCTAATTTACAAAAAAATACACTGCTAAAAATTACAAAACTTAACGAAGAAAAATATTTTTAAAATTTAAAAGCAATTCTAAATAATAGAAATATCAGTCACATTTCAATATATTCAATAGATAATATTTTTAAGTGTTGTAACTAGAAGTTGATTTTTGATGATTGGATTTACAATTTACATATTGATATTTCTATGAGTTTTTCTCGTCCTTAAAGGGTTAAACTTCTGACTTAAATATTATATTCAGATTCAGAGGTTAAACAGGCCTGTCACTCACGGTTCACTTTTGATGCCGATTTAGCGCGATGATAAAGGATGAAGGACTGAGCGGCACGCTCAGCGCAATCACGAAGATTTACGGTGCGATTAGCGCGATCACCACGATTATTGAGACCATTGAGACTACTATCTCAAAAATACTTTCACATCATTTACCGGTTCGAGTTCGAAACCAATTTGAACTGATTCATATCACTTTAAAAAAAAAACGCCTCTAAAATAATCTAGGAGTAATACAAATAATTTTGGGATAAAAATGTTTTATAAGATTTACAATTGGTTCATTACCTAGCTAGGGTAAAGTGATACAATTTGGAATTTGGACAGTGGTACAAATTGGACATTTTCTCAAGTTCAAATCAGACAGCGAATTTTGTGCTTGATAAATACAGTAACTAAAGTTTTAATTTTTTTTATTTTCTATTTTAGAGTTTTATTACAGTAGAGTCTCTCAAATCTGAATCTCTCAAATTCGAACGCCGTTTGGATTCAAATTGTCAATTGTGAGGTTATGTTAGAAAGTTCGTATTCTTGGTGAATGAAAATCATATTTATGTGCTTCTTCCTGAATGTTTACATACATTATGGTCGAGTAAAATGAAAAGGAAGTGTGTTGCCACTAAGACTTGCGAGAAAGTACGGGAATTTGATTCAAAGTACAATTTAATCTCACACAAATTTCGTTAGTTTTGAAAAAATCGTTCGAATTTGGGAGGTGAGAAATGTCAAAAATACCCCCCGAGCGTTCGAATTTAAGAGACTCTACTGTATTTGGTTTCTTGTGCTCCAATTAAAGTGAAAATCCATCAATATGACTAAATTCTAACATACAAAATTCTCATTTGAATTAACAGTGCAACTTTTCAGCGTCGAAAAATTTCATCGATCGACCATTATTTCCAAAGAAAACCCCAAAAAGGCTGATTTTTGTTCTTTCGATTTTGTTAACATTTCTTAACATTTCTGACAAATGTTAGTGGGATAAAGTGTTTAATCTCGATAGTTAACAGTACATAAAGGTTGCATTTTATATAATTACTTATTTGTAAGCAAAAAGTGGTTTTGTGAAATATGAGAACGTGAGTAAGTGACAATTTGCACACCGAGATTTGATTTTATTGCAGAAGCAATCTTAAGGCCCATTTATAGCTATGTATTACGCCGACGTAATACACCGGCGTATTACGCCGACGTAATACAACGTTATATTACGCCGACGTAATACGCCGGTGTATTACGCCGACGTAATACAACGTTGTATTACGCCGACGTAATATAACGTTGTATTACGCCGACGTAATACAATGTTGTATTACGTCGGCGTAATACGCCGGTGTATTACGTCGGCGTAATACATAGCTATAAATGGGTACTTACTGTTTCAGATGGGTAGGAAGACGAGGAAGACAAATATACCTGTGGGATTAAATTTCTCACTAGGGGAGACCGGGTTACTTTTAGCCAGCAAATGAAGCTTTTTTTTCGCACATTATTTGTGAAAAATGATAAGGTTTTTCTATTGTTTTTATGTTTCATAATTAGCATTAGGATATTGGCTGTATGGAACAGTGTAAAAAAAGGTTCTGGCAAAAAGAGGTCAAAAATAGTCGTATGTTCAATATACGTCTTTAATACGAGTGTCCAATACGTTTTGCCCAAATTGTATTGTTCTGCATTCACATAGTTTTCTAGTGTTTAAGAACTTTTTGAACGGTATTTAAAGAAATTGCAATAAACAGTAATATTCTAGAAGAGGGCATTAGATTAGAAATCTAGATTACATTAGAGGCAATAAAGGTTTTTTAAATTTAAAATTAGTTTAGTACCCTCAGTCGTAGTCTTACTAATATTTTTTTGAAAGTTTGAGTTCATTTTGAGCTTTCGTTTGGTTGCTGTTGTCAGTTTTGTGTGACAGGTCAGAGAAAAAACAGCAAATTTCCTTGTGCAACATTTCTCGTTTTCTAAGTGCAAAAAAACAATTTAAAGTACTCCGTTTGAAGCAAATATTATATTTCCTGAAAGGTGTTATTCTACTTCATATATTGGGTTTTATGACCGTAAAAATTGAAATTGTGAGTTTTAGGAGCAAAAAATGAATATATTCTCTGGAGCCTCGGGTGGTTCGATGTAAAAATTCAAAAATAACCGGCCTTAGCACTTAATTGTTTTTTTCAAGTAAATAACTATTTTGCATAATTTCTCTCACAGAAGATAATTAAAATGGCATAAAGACAGACCACAGCGAGTAGTCAGGTCAAATTCTTGGAATTGATCAATGATAAACGGCTGGAATTCATGGTTTTGGTCGTAATATACGAAAAAGCAGATTTTGGCTGTGATGATGATTGAACCCGACTTTAAATGTCCAAGATCATGAAAAGACCGGAAGATGAACAATGTATTTTATATTACCTTTAAGATATACAAGAAAGTGACATTTTCATAGCTGATCTGTGAATTATTTGTTAAAAATCAGTTTTGTCAACGCTAAATTTTGAAAATTCTAAAGTTTTTTTCTAAAAATATATATTTTTTATAGTAATCATAGAACAGCCATCCATAAAAATACTTAGTATTAATTTATTTTATTCTGTGTTCAGTATTTTTTAATAAAAATATTTTAGTCATTTGATACCTAAACGATTATCAAACTCTTCAGGGTATCTTCACCTTTTCTCACCTGGCTCTGAAATTAAAAAAAAGATAATGACGAACAGATGGTATTTTTGAGTTTGTTGGACCATAGCCTAGAAATGTAAAGAGTCTCATTTAAAACTTATCTCACTATACTTTTTAAAGAATCAGACGTTAGAGGTTATAGGGTTAATAATAATAAAGAGAAGATAATTACTAAAATTTTGCCATGAGAGGGTCAAAAATCGGTGGTCAGAAAAACTTACTTTTTCTGACTTTTTAGATCAAAATACAACTTTAGAAGGCAGTAGGAAAAATTTTATTTTTGGGTTACCGGTGACCCCGGTGACCCAATCGTTCTTAAAGGGTTAAGTTACCTTTGCATTTTCTTGACATCCCTTTAATTTTGCTAGTTACCTCGAATATTATGTAGTGTAATAACGACCATTTTGTAATAAAGTAAAACGATAGGTGTCAATAATATATGAAAACTTTAGTCTGGTTCGTCACAGATTCTGTGGGAATGGAAGAAAATCAAGAAAATACTAAATATTATGGGGAAATCTCTGACGATAATAATTCTTCATTGATTGGGGGAGAAGTGGCAGAAGCTCCAACTCCTGAATATCTTCAGAGGAAATTGTATTTCCTCCTGGAACATCTCAAATTGTTCCATGCAGAACTTCCAGAGTAAGACTTTGTTATTGTTTTGATATGGCTTGAATCCTTCATTTCTTAATGTTATGCAAAATCCACCCTTATCACAGATCATACCAGATGAGGATCCCATATGAATTACTTACCGGTTTGGCGAATTCTCTGCTAAATGACACCATTTTTGAGATCGTGAAGGGTCTGATGGAAATTCAGCACGTTACAGAGAAGCATCTGGAACAATTGCGGCAGCAAGTTGAGACAGAACACAATATTGAGGTTCAGGAATGGGTATCTAAGATTCACGATGATGAAGAATTGGAGCATATTCTCAATCTCATGAAGATAAAACATACGCAGAAATTGAAGGAAACGGACATAAAGCTTGTATTGCATTTGGATCAAAAAGTGAAGGATCAACAAATAACTCTGGATAAAGCAGGTGTTCCTGGATTTTATGTCACAGACAATCCTAAGGATATCAAAATCCAAATGCACCTATTAGATTTTATTCTTCGACTTAGCAATATGAAATTCGAGCCAAATAAATAAAATTGTATTTTGAAATTCCCGCCTGAAACTTTTCGTTAATTTTTTTTGCGCTCAGTTTTCGCTGAGTTTGACGTTGGGGTTCGGCACGTGAAAAACGTAAACATTGAGAAAATAGTGGAAAATATTTGTTAAAAATGTCCAAATACAAAAGTTTAATAAATTTAAATACACCCTACGCAAGGAGGATGCAGTATTTGTCTAATAGGATTTTTGGGGAAGTTGCCAGACCTACAAATTCAAAGTCAATGAAGGTGGTCAAGATGTTCAGCGCCAAACCCGTAGAAAAGGAAGATTATTACGTGAATTACTACCCGCGGCATGTGGAAGTTGGCTGGTTGATGAGGCATCTCCGGGCATATGGTCTTTTCCGCGATGAGCATGAGGACTTCAAAGAGGAAATGAAAAGACTCCGCGCTCTACGTGGGAAAGCTCCTCCACCCCGTGGCGAAGGCAAGAGATCTAAGAAATAGTCCCTGGATCAATTTAAATTAATTTCTTTACATAGAATTATGTAGATAAAAATGAGTTTATGTAAAAAATAATTAAAATTATTAAAAAAAAATCAAAATTTTTTGTTTCTTTTACTTCACACCCTTCACACTGCTGACAGCGCTATGAGTGGCTGGTATTCGTATTACAATTCAGTCGAATAGAAAATTCAGTTGGCCCAGTCGAAGAAATTTTATTTTTCTCGTAAAATGTGTTTTTTATTAGTTTTTACACAGAAAAGTACTTGAAAATATACTCTTTAAAGTTTAATTCTAACATCACATATCTAGAGAAGTTTATTTTGGACGTGAATATCCCAAAATCTAGATTCTTTATTCAATAGTTGAGTTGTCATTAGAAATTTACAATAAAGTTTTATAATTTTTGGTATTTTATCACAACATCGAATATACGAAAAGGTAAATACTTTTTTCTTCCTCAAATATTACTTTTTAATATCTTACTGATTGTAATATTTCGGAAAAACCTTGGAAATTGTTCTATTGCTTCGTTCAAAACGAAGTACGTAAAAGAATGGGGCATAAGTATTTTTTCCAAGAAAAGGGGATGAAAGACTTGTATCTGATCCGATTCCTGTCTCTTTTGAGGATCATCAAACCTAGTTTTGAAATATTAACAAACCCTGGGGGTTTCTTACCCTGTTAGTCTGCATTTAGGAAGGAAATCCTTAGGGCTTATGGGATGATTTAGAGCTCAAGGAACTTAATAATCTTGGTATCTTTGGCACTGGGGTTTAGTTTTCTTTACTTTAGAAGGGTTTTGATTCCTCCAATTCAATCTGGAGGTTCTCAAGAAATGTCTGATGTTCAGATTCTCTGCATTCTCCTGGAACAATCTTAGGATGTGTTCATGACTGTAGATCGCCGATTGTAGCCTTTCCGACTTTCAGTAGTTCCTTGGGCTTCACATTCCTTCCTTACGCGATTGATAATATTTGCCACAAGTTGCTCATCCCGTTTCCTCTGATCTTCCCATGAATCTTCAAAAAGGCGATTCCCTGTAGTTATTTTCACGGACACATTTTCTGTAGACACTTCCTGGTTCACCGTGATGGTAGCAGGAAAGTCTACGGTGTTTGTGTGACGACTGGCCAGATGTCCGATGTAGCCTTTGCGAGATTTAAAAAATGCACTGCACTGGTCACATTGGAAGAGAGCACTTGGGTGGCTAGAGGAAGAATTAGTGGGATTGTGGATTTTGTACTTGTGGCGGTACCAGTGAGTTCGACTGGATAGAACTTCTCCGCATAATTTACACACAACACTTCCGTCCTCTTGAATGAGATAGTGCAGTAAGTCAGCCTTCTCTTGGACATTCTTAGTTTTGTCCAAAATTGCAGATTCCCTTTCTGGATCGTCTTCTGCATTTTTTGGAGGTTTTTCTGGAAGAATCTGCACTACCAGGGCTGGTGGGAAGTTGCACATATCCTTGGTTTTATCTGAAAAGAAAAAAGAATATTTGAGCTCCCTTAGACTGTCTTCAGACCAAAGGTTTAGCCCAGTTCCCGAGGGTCTCAAAACCTTCAACAGCAACCAATTTTATTGATTTTTCAGCCCCTAAAGATCATTATTTACCCTTCACAATCCAATTAAGTCAAAATTTTCCAAAAAATCTTGATCGATATGAAATTAGAGAATTTAAGCCATATGGCAAAGCCAAGGTCTGAAGTCCATATTAGGTGCAATTGAAATTGATTCGAGGAATGTAAATATATTTCCTTGATTTTGAGAGATCTAAACGTATCAGTTGATATCCATATAGTCTTAAATTGTGTCAATTTTGGATAGAATTTTTTTTATTAAATCTCTCACGATAGGAGCTTCACTCTCTAAGTATGATTAAGTAACCAGATATTTTTCCCTGGCTACTTATGAGAACTGTTCCCAAGGGTCCAAATGTTCCAAATGTCGGACACGTTACATGAGCCCTAAAGTCCTAAGGTTCTTCGCTTTATTTGCTATCTTCTTTTCAAAAGTTATTTAGAACCTTAAAAAGTTAAATTATTTTCCCTCTAAAATTCTTAGAATATTTAAAA
Source organism: Phlebotomus papatasi (assembly GCF_024763615.1). NCBI lineage: Eukaryota > Metazoa > Arthropoda > Insecta > Diptera > Psychodidae > Phlebotomus > Phlebotomus papatasi. The sequence continues at coordinate 78,992,113 of NC_077222.1, forward strand.
TTAAATAAAAAAAATCATAGATATTGCCATATTGCTTTGTGTTTTATATCGGACACCATGTTCTTGAAGTCCTTTCCAAATCTCTTTCAAGGTTTATTTTACAGATTTTACATCTTGTTCGTAGAGTCAACGCTATTTTGTTCCTTTGGCATTTATACAACTTCTAGAAATTGAAAAAAAAAAAATATAAAAATTTTGAGAGTTAAAAGAAGTGTCCGATATTTCAAGCTGACTCACAGATCCCCTATTTTACTAGGTGAATTTAAAATTCTAAATAAAAGGATCATAAGACTAGCTAATCATCATATGTAAAACAAAGATAACGTTCTTTTCTGATTGTAAACAGGTTGCAGACCTAAGATTTATCCATATGGCTTATTGCTCTGATTTCTCAAAAAATAAGATTTTTGCGAAAATATTTATTTTTAAGCAAATAATCCAACAGATTTTGTAAAATCACTAGAATTTCTTATTGCATAAATTCCAGATTTTCGGGAACTTGGTATAACTGGACTAAATCAAAAAGAAGTGAATTTTCAGACATTTTTTCTTTTCAATGAACTTTTGCTGGGTCCAAGGAGAATATTTTAATGAAAGAGATAAGTGGATTTTGACAATAATCTGACAAATTCAGGGAAGACAGAGAGATAGGGATGTAATTCGTACAACTAGACTTATCCTGTAAAATTTGGTAGTAAAGATTTATCGACATACACAGAGTATTAAGCTAAATATTCGCTAAAATATAATAGAAAAAATATAATATAAATAAATAAAGCTAAAATATAATAGAATATTTAGCTAAATATTAGAGCTAAATATTCTTGAGAATCAGTTGGAGTTTGTTTGGGCCTTAAATCGGTCTTCAGATTAGAGGTTTAGTCCAATTCCCGAAGTTCTTAAAATCCTATGTACAGTATACTCTCGCTCAATCGGCTCTTTCTCAATCGGGCGACAAATTTTGTTGACAATTTTCACGTTTAATTATGAAGCTAATTCGATCAAATTCACTGTAGTTCTTTCTATTTTATCGTGATTCTTTATAATTGAGCGCTTTTTGTGGAATTTACATAGGCTTTGACGGTCAATTCTATCGCTAAACCGGATGACATTTTGCCCCATATTCCCGATTGAGAGAGAGTCTACTGTAGCAACCAATTTTATTAGTTTTTCAGATTCTAATAGAGCATTTGTCCTTAATAATCCAAGCATAAGTCAAAATTTTCCGAAACATTTTGATTGATAAGAAATTAGAGGAATTAAGCCCTCTGGCTAAACCTTTAGATCTGAAGCCCGTGTAGGGCTTAGCAATATGGTTTAACTCTAATTTCTTATCAGTCAAGATTTTTTGAAATATTTTTGGTCAAGATTGGATTATTAAAGACAAATAATCCACTATAGATTCTAAAAATCTAATGAAATTAGTGGCTACTTAGGATTTTGATACCTCATAAAATGGGCTTAACCTCTAGTCTGAGATCGATTTATTGAGATAACACGAGTTTAATCAAATAATTCCACTACTTTCTTAAATGTTTTCAATTTAATATCTCAGAATTGTTAAATAGAATGTCTTCAGTAAATACCATATCTCTATTACCAAACAGGATCTGGGGACGGATTCTGCATATTTTCCAGAATTGTCATACAAAAAAAAAAACTAATGAGAAAAGTCACGAGTTAAAAATAACTTGATAAACTTTGTAATGAACAATGTAAGATTTATCGATTTTAAAGCCAAATCCTATGCAAGTATCCAACTTAAACTGTCCCAGTTTGTTCATTTATACGAAATCTTTCTACAGTATGACAATTCTCATAGATATGCAGAATTACCTTTATTTCAGTGAATGAAAGTGAGTTCTTGTTACATCTTTCACTCATCAGATAAACATTTCGTCGCTTTCGTCGGCTCCAAAGAAGAGTATTGTGAGTCTACTTACAATAGTATAAAAATACTATCTTTTTATACTATTGGATTCAGAAATCTTAGATCTAAGTACATCCCCACAAAATTTTATGTTCATTAAGATAAGATATTGCCGCAAAAGTTACAAGAAAAAAATACTGCAAATAACTTAAAAGTAGCGTTAACCAGAAGATATTCAATGCGTATGTATGATAAAATATAGTTTCTGAAAGTATACTACTGAAGCTGAAAGTATATACAGTAGACTCTCGCTCAATCGGCTCTTTTTCAATCAGGCGCAAAATTTTGTTGGCAATTTTCACGTTTAATTATGAAGCTAATTTGCTCAAATTCGCTGTAGTTCTTATTTTATCGTGATTCTTTATATTTGAGCACTTTTTGTGGAATTTACAATGATTTCGATACCCAAATCTCTCGGTCATTTGGATGACATTTTGACCCATATACCCGATTGAGAGAGAGTCTACTGTAATTGCAGTGAAATATTTTAAAAACAAATTTTAACTGTCAAGTCAAAACTTTTTAACCTCTTTTGTAAAGTTTACATTTTAGACTTATAATAATGCTCAACGTATAATAAATTTTGTTTTGCAAACATCTTTTTGACAACTTAGTGAGAGTGAAAGAGATATAAATCTAGTAATCTTATTCACTGTCATAGGAAATTTTGAAAGCATGTTTACAAACAAAAGTTATTATGCGTTGGGAATATATCTACATTTCATTTACACTCATAGATAATGTTGAAAACAGGTTTACAAACAAAAATTATTGTGCACTAGGCGTATAAAAAATTTCCGCTCCTCTAGTAAAATTTCCGTAAGAGTGAATAAGATCGACATCTAGTCATCTCTGTCCATCTCATAAGTAATTTTGAAAACATGTTTAGAAACAAAGGTTATTTCGTGTTGGGCATAGTCCCTCTTGTTTTGTAAACATGTTTACGAAGCAAATGTCATTGTGCAAGATGACTAGATGTAGATTTCACTTACTGTAATGTCACATAGGATGAACATGGAAATGTGGAACATATCGCCATGTCGGACAAACTGATTTTAATTTCGGCCAGACTCTTAAAACTTAAATAAAAATAAATTATTTTAAGAGCACTTTAAAATTTAACCCTCTAACGGTGTTTTCTTTAATATGTGAAAAAAAGTTCTAAAATAATGTTTTCTAGGATAATTATGATCCAATAAACTCGAAAAAAACCATCCATTCTTCATTATCTCTTAGTTTAGGCGCTAGGATAGAAAATATAAAAATTTTTTGAAACTCTTTTTGCTTCTAAAATTCAAATTTTTAGTTTTTTCAAATTTTTTAAATAAAATATACAAAGTAGAATGACATATCTTTCAGTAAAAAATAAATGTATTTTAGTCAGATAACTTTAAATCGGTATTTTTATGGAAATTGGAAATGAGTTTTTGTGCACAAATATTTTTTGTTGCTTTTTCTCTGACCTGTCACACAAAACTGGGAATAGCAACTAAACGAAGAGTCAAAATGAGTTCAAACTTTCAAGAGATGTTTATAAGACTATTACCGAGGACACTATAGCACTTTTAAATAAATAAAACCTTTATTGTCGCTGTAAATGTAATTTTTGTGAAGACCGCCTGGAGGCGGTCTTACCCGTTCGTTAGAGGGTTAATAAATTTTTACTAGAAAATTAAAATTGCAGCTTCCAAATTGGTTTGTCCGAAATACCACGTTGTCCGACTTTTTAACAATTGTGGCTCAAACACAATAATTTTGTTTTGTAAAACATGTATTTGAATTTGACATTTCAACGAGAATATGGGCTAAAATTTACTTCTAATCATCTCGCCCATCTCGCTCACTCTCATAGGCTGTTTCGAAAACATGTTTACAAAACCAAAAATTATTGTGCAATGCTCATTATGATAATAATTTGTTAAACTGCATCTCATGATCGATATAATTAAAAGATTAGTTTTCAATGTAATAAAAGGCTGTTGATAATTTAATATGAAATTTATTACAATAAAAAATCATTCATTTCCGTTTTTTTCTGTAATTTCTTTCACACCGTGTTAAATTAAATTTTCAGTGTATTCTTACAAAGCATTTTTCTTCTATTTTCAGTGGTTTTTTTCTCTTCCTCGAGTGGATGACATATATAAAAGTTCGATAAAAAACAGGTAAATACTTTTTCTCATTTTAATCTTGGGTTTTGTTTTGCTTTATTAAAAAAGAACAAAATATGATTCATCTTTTATACAAATGATTTTTTTTGTCTGACTTGTTGTAGGTGTAAATACAAATATATATAAAGATTCCATCTGCTTTTTTTGTTTAATAATATTAATTTTTTAAATAATTAAATTCACACGCACACAAAACACACAAAATTGTTTTAATTTTACTTCATCGCGAAGCAGTTTTTATATTTTTATATTTTTCTTTGCAATGTTTTTTTCACGTTGTTTTCCCTTTCAATATTTTGTTGTGTGCGAAAAATACAAATTAGACTAAAAGTATTCACTGGACAAGGGTTTTCAGAAAAAAAAATAGGTGGTTCTTGTTTTCGCGATTTTTTTTTCAATAACAGGGATAACGGGTGGTATATTGTTGTGAAAAGAAAAATAAATTGCCAATTGTCCCTCTTTGAGGTTCTTTAATTATACAACACTAGAATTATTAGGTTATATGTAGGTGATTGTAAAAAAAAAGGTTTATTTAACCACACCCGTTAATTAGGACTTTTTTAATTCCTTCATTATAACTTCTTCCATGCATTCTCTCTCTCTCTTTCAAAAATATAATCATTGCACTGTTCTTAATGTTGAAAATAGACTTGAAATTTTTTTTTATCAAAATATTAAAAAAAAAACAAAAAAAAATGAAAATCGGTTTTTACAGCACGTGAAATTTCTTTTGTTTTAGCCTATTCTATATATATATTTTTCTTCATTGAAAATAATTATAGTAGAAAATAGAAAATAATTAATAATATTTATAATATTTCCAAAATAAAAACTTTATTACTAGAGTAATATATTGCTTTTAAGTTTTTTTTTCTTTAAATTACTATTTTTACTGAAGATTTTCCTTCATGGTTGCTTCTTTCTTCTCCTTTTTTTTCGATAAATTATTTATTCTTTTTTGTTATTACTCTGTTTTTCTCTTTTTACATCTCCATTGTACAACTGCAATGGCACAAATCTTTTAATTTAAAAGATTTGTTTTCGGTGAAGCAAAAATAGACTACAAACTGACCAATTTTTTTTAGTGTGTTTATGTGTAACAAACCATCTGTTCGTGTTAATACAATAACCACTCAAAATTAGAGAAAAAATATACAAAAAAATGTTTTAAGGGAAAAAAGGTAAAAGTTCTATACAAATTATATTTATACTAAAGATAGTGTTTCTTCTCCTTAAAAAATTGTTATTTTGTTGCTTTCGTTACTGTTGTATATTTTCTTTTTTTTAATTCTTTCACGTTCTATTTTTCACGGTTTTTGTGCAAGTACTTTTTGTGTTTATGCAATTCCTCTTTACACGAAAAACTTGTTGTTTTTATTTACAGAAGAAAGAAGATTATTAACATTATTCAAAAATAATAATTATCACAAAAATTGTATAAATCAAATCGAAATATTATTTTTTCGATTTTTTGCTATTGTGAGTTTACTCGTATTTCGAGTTTATATTAAAAAAAAAAACAGAGGTGTTAGCAAAGCTTAGCTTTTCATTCTAGTAATATTTTCACTCTTTTTTTTTAAAGGTATTTTCCGCTTCCAAAAAATAAATGTGTAAGATACTAGGGCAATTTTTCAGGGTATTGTTTTTTTTTATTGATAAAACCTTTCCCATTTTACAATTAAAAAAAATTCACTTTATTTAAATTAAATTGAGAACATAGTATAGTTGTTTTTTATTTCAAGTAACATAATTCAATTGGGACTAAGATTTCTTTTAATTATTTTTTTCTCATTTTTACTACTCCATGGCATTTACTTCAATTTCTTTTTAATTATTCACTTTACAATTTTCCTCAAAATGATTAATTTATTCTAATTTGTACTTTCTTTTTTTACGTGATAGTTTTTTTTTTAAATTTTTTCTCATATTTCTTTATTTATTTTGTAGTTGTGGAGAAAGAAAAAAATGAATTTTGATTTTATTTTTTGATTTGTCTCCGGTACAGCTTTTAGGATTAGGAAAATTTCGTGAAATCAAAATTGATAATCAATCGTTTTGGATATACAGTAGACTCTCTCTCAATCGGAAATATGGGGCGAAATGTCATCCGGTTTATCGATAGATTTAGGCACCAAAGCCTTTGTAAATTTCACAAAAAGCGCTCAATTATAAAGAATCACGATAAAATAGGTAGAACTACAGCGAATTTGAGCAAATTAGCTTTATAATTAAACGTGAAAATTGTCAACAAAATTTTTCGCCCGATTGAAAAAGAGCCGATTGAGTGAGTCTACTGTATCCATCTTACTTTTTCGCACTCTTCTTCTTCTTCTTCTTTTAACCATCATAAGAAATTGAATTTTACAGTAGACTCGCTAATTCGCACTTTCTGCGTCCAGTTTAATCTTGAAAAACTTTAGCCTTAGATTTTTCAAACCATTTGCTGACGTTTTCAAGATTTTAGTGAAGAAAGGCCATTTTTGTATATTAAACAGAAAAAAATATTTTGTGAAATTGTTCGTAAATGTTTGTGAAATCCTATGGAGGATTTACGAAATGCTCGTGAATCATATAACCCACAAACAAGTTTGTAAAATTTTGTACTTTTTTCACAAACATTGTTCGTAAAATGATCATTTGACGAACATTTTTTGTACTTTTACAAACATTTGTTCGTAAATGTTCGTAAACACACAAAAAAAATTTCATAAAATTTTGTCATTTGTTCGTAAATTTTTGCCAGACAAACAAAAATACGGACAAATGACAAAACTTTATGAAATTTTTTTCGTGTGTTTACGAACATTTACGAACAAATGTTTGTAAAAGTACAAAAAATGTTCGTCAAATGATCATTTTACGAACAATGTTTCTGAAAAACGTACAAAATTTTTTGTAAGTCCACCATAGGACTTCACAAACATTTACGAACAATTTTACAAAATATTTTTTTCTGTGTAGAGGCCTTGTCGTATACAGTCTACTCTCGCTAATTCGGCTCTTTTAAGATTGGGCTACTTTTTAATTCGGGCAGAAGTTACATTTGAAAAAAGTTTGTTCATTGTTCAAGTTTGATTATGATTATGAAATGAAGTAAAAATGCTCAAATTTGCCTTAGTTTTGATGTGATTTCGCATTATTTAAGGATTTTCATGAAATTTACAATATAATATGAGTATGTAAACTTGATATGTGTGTGCAGATTAATACAGTAGACTCTCACTCAATCGGCTCTTTTTCAATCGGGCGGAAAATTTTGTTGACAATTTTCACGTTTAATTATGAAGCAAATTTGCTCAATTTTGCTGTAGTTCTTCCTATTTTATCGTGATCCCTTATAATTGAGCGCTTTTTGTGGAATTTACAAAGGCTTTGACGCCCAAATTTATCGATAAACCGGATGACATTTCGCCCCAAATGCCTAATTGAGAGAGAGTCTACTGTAAAAAACCGTTGCACTTCAAAAAGTTTGTTGCCCAAATTTCTCTCTAATTCGGGTGACATTTTGGCCCCAAATGCCCGAATTTCAGAGAGGCTACTGTATTTTAATTCATTTTGAGTACGAATGAGATGGACTTAAGCCCTACACCTTGGAATCAATTTTTGTCAAGTTACATTTTTGACAGAAATTTGACGTTTCTACCTACAGCACTGCGTAGGCAATTTCCTGCAAAAAAAGCAATTTTTGATGAAATTTATTCTCAATATTTAGAGGCCTTTATGGCCTCTACACATTGGTAGCAATTTTTGTCAAAAATTGCTTTTTTGAAGGAAATTCCCTGCAGCGTTGTAGGGGGAAACGTCAAATTTCTGTCAAAAACGCAATTTTTGACAAAAATTGCTCCCAATGTGTAGAGGCCATTATGCAAAACGTTTGAGAAAGAAAGAGATGTGAATTTTGAATTAATGAAATTTTCCTGATCCAAAATCTGACAGAGGTATAAAAAATATTTCAGAAAATTGGTTTAGTCGCAAAAAGCGATGATTGGCTTGATAGTTAATTCATTTTAAAAATTTATTTTGCAAACCAAAATTTTTTGTTTTACTTTTAAAATTTAGTTAGGCTAATTTTGGGGATACTGGATTTCTGTTTTTTTTCTCTTGTTTTTCAAAATTTGTATTTCAGACTTTGGAAGAAAGTTGAAAGAATTGTGTAAATGTGTAAATATTTTTTTTGTACAACAAAAAAAGGAAAAGAAAAATAGTCAGTCAGATTGTTGTTCATTTAAGGCACTTTAGCACCACAGGGGTCTCTCTTTCAGAAGTTCCTCTCAAATTTTATTGCTTCTGGGCTCTTTCTTCCTGATCCTTATTTTGTTTTTTAGTGTTTTCTGTTTTTTTTTGGCGCATTAGTGGTTTCTTTTGTGCTTGTTCCTTGTGGGAGAAGAAAGGATTCGAGAGATTCCTTGTCATTTTCACACTGTTTTTGTTTTAAATGGAGATTTTCTGGATTTTGTGGTTTCCGGATTTCTCCATTGGCAATTTTTTTTTTTAAATTTTTTTTTAGCTTGATGGATCACAGGAGATCACTGGGTGTTTCATCTCTAAAAAAACAAGTCCAAATGTCTTTCCTTCATCTCGTTGATTGTTCTTGTTTTAATTTTTCTGTTGTTTCTCTCTCACTGAGTTGTTGGCATTGCAGTCTCAATTTTTTCCATCTTAGGAATTGAAGCATTATCAATTCCAGCACCCACGAGGAAGTTCAGGGGATAGACACAGTCCTTGGGCATATAGCACTCATGTGTTGTCTTCATATGATTTTTCATTTTGTCTGGCCTCGAGAATTCTTTACCACATACAGGACATGGGAAGACTTTGCGTTGCGTACCTTCGTGGTAGAGAAAGGCATGTCGCTGGAAGCTGTATTTGTTTTTGAACGTCTTCTGAATATTATCCTTGGCACATTCTGTACACTGGTAGACACCTTCATTGATGCTGGCATAGCGGAAGAGATTGAGTCCTCGTACACTCATTTCTGTCAGCTGTTCTGCGGGATCATCAACGGCCGAATTGGCTTTCCGCCGTATCCGTCTACGGACTGGCTGTCGTGTTGATCCTGACGTAGGTGTACTGATTGTTGTTGTTGTTGATGCCGTTGTTGTGGTGGCTGAGGCAACTGAGCTGCTGGTGGCAGGTGTTTCGGCGGGTGGTGTCATTGCCAGTGTGGCGGGTGATGAGTGAGACTGCGGAGATGACGCTCCCTCAAGGGTTGGTGAGTTGTTGTTGAGGGAGTCATGTTGCAATTGTTGCAGTGCATTGGGCAAACTCATCGCAGTAGTCTGTGTGATTGGATTTACCCGGATCTTTATAGATTTTCCATCTTTAGATTCCTGTTTCGGCACCACATATCCCGCCATTGATTCTCTATTCCCATCATCTACAAAAGCACCATTCAAATAAAAAAAAAAGAAAATACTAAAATTAAAAAAAATAAAAATAAAATGTACAAAAAAAAAGGAATGAAAATCAAAGCATAGGGTAAATGTCCTAATTCAAAACCATTTCCAGACGCTTAAACTTTGACAGAAGATTCAATACATTAAGTTCATATTTTTTCTGAAAGGAATTACATAAATTTGCTCCTTGACTCTTCTAGAAAGCTAAATACTCTTTTAGAAAGAAAAATGCGCGAGTGTAAAATGCTTCTATTGGAAACAAATTAATCCAAATGGAGACAAGGGAAAATTTCTAATTGGAGACAAACAGTGTAAGTGAAACCGCGACGAAAACCTTGTTGAGTTGCTCTTGAGTGCAGGATTTGTTCTTATTCCTGGTCTTTTCCCTTTTCCCATCTAAAACAATAAGAAAATCTCTCCAAAAAAAATCATATTTCCGGGGTTTCCTATTGAAGCATTTGTAGACACTTCAGAAAAACCCTTTTTGTTCACGAAATAGGTAATTATTTCATTTGAAAACTTCACGTACCGTTAACAATGAAGATTAGCACTTAATTTAACTACACAGTAAAAAAATTAACACTATTATAGTGTATAATCTTTCACACCACTATTATAGTGTTAAATTTGGAAAAAGTGTTAAATTTAAAATTGTTGAATTTAAAAATTGTTGAATTTTTATGTGTAAACTCAAAAATTGTCGAATTCTGTTTATTGTTGAATTTTCTTTTCATTTCGAAGATTTTGATTTTTTTGCCTTTTTAGACATTTTTATTAGTTTTTCCTGTACTCGGGATCCCCCCTAATGTGAAATGATTACATTTGATGCTCGGATCTTCACGATATACTTATTATGCATATAAATATTTGATGTTCTATATGACTTTTGCTCAATGAAAAGCATCTCGGCTGAAGTATAAGTCTTAATTGGAAATTCAACAATTTTTACACAACTTTTATTTAAAAATTCACTAACTTTGGTTGAAATACACAAGGCTTCACACTATAATAGTGTTAAAAATTATGATCAAACTATAATAGTGTTAATTTTTGATCATGTGACAAAAAATACCATAAAGTTGTGTATTTTTTCACACTATAATAATGTGAAAAACTGTAATCATACTATAATAATGGTAATTTTTAGAACTTGTCAAACAGTTTTAAATCACGAAACATTGTTGAAAAATTTTTATGATTATAACAGTGGGAAATTTTACACAGATCGCAATTAAATAATTAATTTATTCGATTTCACACTATTATAGTGTTAAAATTTTACACATTTTCAAATTAAACAATATTGTTGAAAATTTTTCAACTATAATAGTGGTAATTTTCAATCACGTGACAATAAATTACCAAAATGTTGTGCATTTTTTTAAACATTTTTAAATTAACCAACTAAAATGGTCGATTTTGCACTATTATAGTAGTAAATTTTTACACATTTTTTTACTGTGTAAAATTAGCCAGAAATATGACATAAATGTTAAACAAAACGAATAAACAACAGTCAATTTATTGTGTTTTTCATTGGAAAACATGGTCGATTGATGAAAAATTCAATGGTGAAAAGGGTTTGCGGAAACTTCGTATTTTACATGTTCGTATTGCACTTTTCGTATTGCGGAAATTTCGTATTCTAGTACATTTCGTATTTTACCATTTCGTATTTCACATTTCGTCTTTCATACATTTTGTACAAAAATTGAACATTTTGTCTGCCATATATTTTACACAAGCATATCAACCAATAAAATAATAAAATTGCAGTTCTATGGGTTTTGGGGTTTAAAGTCGAACTTCATAAGCTCTAATTATCCGTATTGCCTGTTCGGGGCTAAGAGAATTTTTTTGTGTTTTTGGAAGATATCAGTATCGCCTGTTGGGCAAAGGGAATTTTTCTGTGCTTTGGGAAGTTATCTGTATCGCCTGTTGAGGCAAAAGAAAATTTTGTGTTTTGGAAAGTTATCAGTAGCGCCTGTTCAATTTTTGTACAAAATGTATGAAAGACGAAATGTGAAATACGAAATGGTAAAATACGAAATGTACTAGAATACGAAGTTTCCGTAATACGAAATATGCAATACGCACATGTAAAATAAGAAATGTAAAATACGAAGTTTCCATATCCCGGTGAAAAGGTACACTTTTAATTTTTCTGAGAAATTAACAAATTAAAATTTCTGAATATGCATGGATTTTCGCTTTATTTGGAGCAAAATTACCTAAATAATGAAACTGAGGTATAGGAAATATATAAATATAGTAATTTAGTACTGTATTTATCATGAAAACAGTGACGTTTCCATTTGGAGTAGTGAAAAATTTCCATTTGGAGCAGGGTTTGAATTAGCTTAATTTACCCTAATTCACAGTCGAAACCAAAAGACAAACCAAAACAAAATGAGGAATATTTGAACGAAAAGTAAAAGCAAACTTGAAATAAATTTCAAATTAAATTTTGATTACTTTTATTTACTAATTTTTGCCAAAAAAAAAAAATATAGATGTATATATAGATGTAAATTATATTTATTGGGTGTATTGTGTTCTAAATCATTTTGATAAAATTACTTCATTTTTTATCTCTCTTTTCTTTTTAGTTTATATCATCAGCATTGTGTTGTGTGTATTTTTCTTTTAAAGAGACATAATACATAATAGAGAATAATAAATTACACCTTTACAAAATAAAAACCCATAAATTAAATTAAAAATTAATAACGTATTGGAAGGTTTTTTTCTTCATTTTCTTTTTATCAGCTTCATCCATTTCTGTCTTCTATATATAAAAAAAAATATTTCCTCTATGCGTATCATTACACGCCTTGCAAATTGATAGTCCTTTTTCTATTGGGAGGATACTTCAATATTAAAAAAAATATGTATTGTGCAAAAATGTACAAAGAAATATAATAATAAAAACAAGTAAAACATAATAAATCTTTGAGTGCACTTGTGGAAATAAAAATTATATAAAATTGAGAAAGTTTTTCTTTTGTTGTTGCTTTCCAATAAATATTAATTTTTTATTTATCTTTGTTTGGAAAAAAAAGAATAAAATCTTATGGGTGTTAATTACACAAAATAAAAACAAGAAAAAAAAACATTGGATTGTGTTTGCTTGTTCCAAAGTCTACAATAACGCAAATATATATGCAAAACTTTTTAATCAAAATTAATCGTTATTTTAATTTCCTGATTGAAAATTTGATGTGCATTTTTTCACACTTTTGCTGTAATTATTTATTCTTTTTTTTATAAACCATTTTAATATAAAATTAATTACTATTTTGTATAGTTGTTTCTTTTTTTTCATTTCTCTCTCTACTAACTAAATTGCACTATCTATGTAAAAGACTAAGAAAAATGAAAATTCTACAAATAAAAAAAAGAAAAATAGGGGGTTTTTAAAAATGAATTATTGTTTTTTTTGTTAACAAAACCAAAATAATGAACATAAGATAAATATTTAATTGTTTTCTCCTTGATTTATTTTACCTGGAAAAGGTCTGAAGAACTTTTTCAATGTTTTGTCTTCACATTTTTTAGTTCGTTACTTTTAATTTTTGTTGTTTTAGGCGCATTGTGTATTTTTTAAAATTTTTCTGTTAAAGAATTTGTTGTCTTCGTATTTCCGCATAATATTCCAGTTGATCATTTTCAGAAAATAAAAGTGATGGATAAAAAAAAGAAAAGATTATTAGAATCTTATATGCAAAAAATGAACTCTCACCATTATTCCATTGCTCAAAATATCCAAAAATTCATAGATTTTTTTTTAATATTTGTATTTTATTTGTAAATATTTAAATTTTTTATAAGATATTTAATTTTAACGTGGTTTCTAATTCAAAATCAAATTAAAACTGGAAGATTACATTATTTTTTGATTTTTAAATTTCTAATATTAGATTTTATTGGGAAGAATATTTCAAGGCATCTTTTTTCAGTCTGTTTATATTTAGCATTGTATACTTTGTTATATTTTTTATCAATAGTTTTTTCCTCTTTTTTTTTTCTTTTACTTTATTGTCGTCATTAATTACTCAATTTGATATCAAATGATTTGATAAGGCCTCTCGTAAGTGTTTAAAAAAATTCACGGTGAACATTTTCAACTTGGAGCTTGAATCATTCGGTGAGAAGCATCATTGTATGATTAGCTCTTTTGTATCTTTCTCTTATCTTGGTTTCTTTCCACCTTTTACACAGTTTCTTATATTTTTTTTCACTTATTACTTTATCGTGTTAATTTTATTACAGAAAAAAAGTGCCGTACACTTGTTTGGATCACAGGATGTCAGTCCCAGTTAATATATATTTTTTCATTATAATATTTCATTTAATTCTATATTTCTTTGTCTTCATTATTTGACTCACAAAAAATTAAAAAAAAAACAGATATAAGAATTTTTACTTCGCGGATGCTAAATTTTTGACCAAGATAATTCAATTTATTTTTCTTCGGAAAAGTCGATAGGAAAAAGAGTAATATTAAATGGAACATGGACATATTAATTAGTTCTTCTTTAAAAAAAAAATAACAACTTTATGGTATATCTTTTTTTTTTGAATTTTCATTTTTAATTTCTTCCTTCTCCTCTAAGTATAGATAACAATTGTACTCATTTTCTACAAAATATTATTATATTAGTTTTCATTGATTGTTTTTTCTCTTTTTTTTATTATAAACACTATAATTTTTTTTCTATGGTCGCTAAATATTTTGATCCATTGTTTTTTTTTAAATATTCTCCATCTTCTTTGTATATCTCTGTCAATTTTGATTTTATTTTTTGTTTTGTTAGAAATTGCGTAGTTTTTTCCTTATACTCCTTTGATTATTAAATTATTAAATGTTTCTTTTTTTTTATTACACAGTAGTTCTATAAAAATACCCTTTTGAAGGAATGATATTTTTTTTTATAAATCATAAATTTCTAATTTAACAATTTTTAACGTATTATTGTTTTTTTGCTTCCTTGTTTCCATCCCATCTTAAGCGCTGCCACTGTTAACAGCCACAATATTTTAGATAATAATAATTTTCTTTTTATAATAACTTTTTTTTTCTCACTTAGCACTTTATCTATCCCACGGAACTGTACAAGTTCTCTCAAAAAAAAAATCATACATATTTTTTTTTTATCTCGTCTTATAAATTTTAATAAGTTCTACTTGCAATTTAAGGTACACAGGTTGATTGAAAGTTACTTTTTCACTTTCGCATCAAAGTCGCACGATGGTGCGCGACGAATTGTGGATTGAGAAGGAAAGAGGTGGAAAGTGAAAAAGGATTTTTTTTTGCTTCTCACAAGGTTTCTTCCTTTGTCAATTTTTCTTTTTTTTTTGGGTTTTACTTCTTTACTGAATCCGCTCACTTTTATGAATCCTATTGACCCTGACTCGTGGCGGCTGAGACAGTTGCAGCGCCAGTTGCATTTGCTGAACTACTTTCCAATTTGTGGATAATCTTAACGTGGGCCGTCATATTGTCCTTTCTCGTGAATTCTTTGAAGCAGTAGGGACATGGGTAGACTTTGACATTGCGCTTGTGTGACGTAACATAGTGGCGACAGAAATTGCTGATGTGGGTATAAACGCGGGAGCATACTTTGCAGCGATACACATGATCGCCCTCTTTGGTACAGAAATCCCTGACGGAGCCCTCTGAGTCATCAATGATGTACTTTCCGCTGCGATTGCTCGTAATCTGTGGCTCAATCTTGATGGTGGTGGTTGATTGGGGGGACGTCGAGGAGGATGTTGAGGTGGCGGTCGTTGTGAATAGGTTGCTGCTGAAGATGTCAATAAAGTCATTGTTATTGAGGTTTCCAAAGACATTTGTCACTTGGAGGGTGTTTCCGCCAGTACCACCACTCCCCGTACTTCCACCCTGTTGCTCTCCTGAGATGCCATTTTGTTTCACTTTTGGACGTTTCTGTAGCTTTGGTAGGATTTTCTGGGGTGCCAAAATATGATGCTGCAGAATTGGCGTCAATTTTGGCATCTCCAACTGAACGGTGGTACTCCGTGTGCCACTAGATGTGGCCCCTCCGCCTGGTGTTGTCTGTTCGCCTGAAGGTGGGGGTGGTGATGCAGAATTGGGATCATACTTAAACTCTACAGGTTCATCGTATTCATCCAACATCAATTGGGGCTCCATAAAGGTGGCATCCATTGCACTATCGCCATCTGATCCATCATCGCCAAAGCAACGATCACCTGAAATTAATTAATTTAAAAAAAATCATATTTATCCAAATTTTCTATTCTATATCCAAAAAAAATAAGATATTTCATTTTTAAAATCTCTCCAAATGATCTTGAAATTTACTGTAAAAAACAATCAAAAACAACTCTTGATCTTTCACTTTCGCTCAAATGACAATGAAGTGTAGGAAAAGCTATAGGGATTTAAAGCCTTTTTGTTTCTGCATGTCGGTGTATCGAATTAAATCATATCACGTCGGCCAAAAATCCCTAAAGCTCTATTTTTCCCTAATTCGATTAATCATTTGATCGAGTTAGAAAGAAGGCAAGTCGCAAACGAAAAAAAAAGAAAAATTGCAAGAACAAGAGAGAGAGACAAAGTGAATCCGACTCACCTGCCGACTTGATTGATATTCGATCCGAACACTTTTTTGACTTTAAATATTACTTTGAATTAAATTTCTTTAAGGAAATACAAAAAAAAGTTTAAAGAAATCAATACTGATTGTTGGAATATTGAAAAGGCAAATAGAAAGATGAAAAAAAAAGAAGTTTCATATAGAGTATCACAAGATCGCGAAAAATCTCAAACACTACGACGCGCGTTGCTTTACAAATCCCATTAGCTTTTCCGACTTTTTTTTTGTTATCATTTTGCTTTTTATATTGTCTTTTGAAATATCTATTGGCTTACACTATTTTTTTTTATGTGATTTTTGTTACCCTGCGAGAGAGTAAGAATTTTATAATACAGCAATTGACTTTGGCGCTTTTGACGCCATGGGAAATATCCCTCATTTTTTTTTAACTCATACACAACTCATTCATTCCACAATCACACAAGACCTATCATTTAATATTCAAAGTCTCTGAATTTGAATATTTGATTAAAGTCTGTCTATCAATATGTTCACAAATACACTCTGATCACTTACCTGAGGTACTGTTGTCTTGATCTTTTCGCGGACTGGGTTCTTTAGACGTTGAGGCGGCGGGATGAGACGCTGATTTGCTCTGTTGCGACTCTGAAGTATCCATTGCTTCCTAAATAATCCAAAATAAGTGGAATTACTATATGTGCGCAATAAAAACGAAATACATAAAATATCGAAAAAGGATATACAGTAGAACTCCGCTATAGGCCATCGCTCTATAGGCCACAATTTATAGATCGTTGATTTCAAAACACTGATTTTAAGTTAGGTTATGTTTTTTAGTACGAGACATGCAATGTTGTCATACAGTAGACCCTCTCTCAATCGGAAATATGGGGCGAAATGTCATCCGGTTTATCGATAGATTTGGTCGTCAAAGCCTTTGTAAATTCCACAAAAAGCGCTCAATTATAAAGAATCACGATAAAATAGGAAGAACTACAGCGAATTAGCTTCATAATTAAACGTGAAAATTATCAACAAAATTTTTCGCCCGATTGAAAAAGAGCCGATTGAGTGAGAGTCTACTGTACTGTAATTATTTTAATATTTTTGGCAAACTTTATTGA
Source organism: Phlebotomus papatasi (assembly GCF_024763615.1). Lineage (NCBI taxonomy): Eukaryota > Metazoa > Arthropoda > Insecta > Diptera > Psychodidae > Phlebotomus > Phlebotomus papatasi. Next base: position 79,009,336 of record NC_077222.1, read on the forward strand.
GTAGTTGTGATAATTGTGATCCATAATGAAGAGAGCGAGGACAAGTACCACAATTGCAAAGAAAGTGGAAGCCATTGAGCAATTTCAATACTAAAAGTCGTTGATAATTTTAAAAATGACATGGACAATAGTGCGACCCAAGTGTCAAATCTGGAACCAAATATGGACTATAGCGAGGCTCTACTGTAAGTTAATATTGATGTTAACTTCACTCTGGCATACTAGACATTCATCTTGGTGAAACCGCGTCATAAATAGAGTATTTATTAATTGATTCTCGTGTTTAGGAATAATTTGAATACATCTTAATTGTATGCATTTGCTTAGTAGGGTTCTTGAGATTTCATAATGCAATAAAAAATATTGTTCAGTGCCAATTTTTTTCCAATTAGTGACAGGATAGCTTTGTTACGTAGCGAGTAAGAATTACAAGCAATGGTGTATATCGGTATATGACAAAAGTGACAAAGATCTCAATTTCTGTCACTCTCCGAAATGTCAAATATATCGTCGGTTGCGTCTACCTCTGTCGTATCTGCATTTCTTTTGTATTAGCATTTCACGCAAGAGGGGACGTCTGTATTGTAGCTTAAACCGAATGCAGATACAAAACAAATGCAGGTACGACAGAGGTAGCCGCAACCGACGATATGTTTGCAAAGAAAAGTTTGCGTTGTGCACTAACGAGAGCTTGAGCGGCATTTATTGTTGATAAGGACTGACAAAATTGCGAAGTGATGTTTTCACTGAATTCCGGATGCACAATCTAATTCTTAACTCTGTATATTTTTACTTAACCCTTTGTTAAGTAAGACCACCTTAAGGCGGGCATCACAAAAATCACATTAACTGCGATACTAGAAGTTTTTATTCATTTAAACTTGCTTTAATACTGACTTACTGACATTTCTTCTGAAGGTAAATGTAAATAAATGCAGTAAATGTTAATTTGAACGATGTAAATGTGTTTTGTCGATGCGTGCCTTAATACGTAGTAATTATTAGAGGCTTAAGTAGTCAAGTACAGCAAATATCAGATATCTAATCAATTGTTTCTTTCATTTCAGAGTTACTTACTTGATTGGAATCTTGATCAGCGTCTTCTCGGTTGGGGTTATCGTCAGATCCTTCATTGCCGGAATTTGAGTACATATCTGTACCCATTTTTACTTCCAACAGTTCAGGTGAGCCCTAGAAATTAGTTATTGATTAGATTCTTCAATTCCTTCAATTCATTCAAGTGTCTACGGAATAGGAGCAGTTTGAAAGATTTTGTCCCAGTCAACTTTAATAGAATGCATTTTTGGTCATTCGAGCCGATTTATTAACTACATTATTTTCTAAGATAAGTAGTTTAAGTGAGCCCTAGAAATTAGTTATTCATTGTATTCTTCAATTCCATCAAACCATCCAAATGTCTACGGAAAAGGAGCTGTTTGAAAGATCTTCTTGTTCAAGACAACTTTAATAGAATACATTTTTGGTCATTCGAGCCGGTTTATTAACCACATTCTTTTTTAATATAACTTTATATTAATATTAAGGTAAGTAATATTTTACGTCTTAGAATTTTACTAATAATTTTATAATTATTAAGTTTCTTAAAACAAAAACTGTAATGTTAACAAAGTAATTCTGTGATACGATTTTTTTTTAAAACTAAAACTCTTTTGAGTGCATATGAATCGTGTTAATACTTACTTGAATGAGATTATCGCGGGATTCGTAGTCATCATAGTCATTTCCTGCACCATTTGAACTGCCTGATAATTTCCGCGGTCTCCCTCGTTTCCGTTTAGGCATAGTTAGTGCACTGCCTAGCAACGGATTACTCAGAAGCATTCCTTGTTGTTTCCGTTGCGCCAAATATGGATGGATTCTGTGTAACTGAGGCGGGGGTGGTGTGTGAGCTGGACCCAAGGGTCTTTCATCATTTACTTCTGTAAGACCCTTTATCCGTAAGCTTTCGGCTACCCTCAGAAATGCCGTTAGTCGTTCTTGATCTACAGAAACTTCCCCTCGATACATAAAATCCAGTAAGCTCTTCATATCGGCAAAGGGTACATCTTTCAGTATAACGATGGGATGTTTTTCGGGGTGGTTGACAAACAGTGCCTGGAAATAGGGACTGCATGCCGATAACACCATCTGCAAAAGAGATGTGAGGGAAATATGAAAAAACAATCTGTTGTCCCTATATAAAATTTGGGGAAAAAAACAGATCACGGATAGGAGGAGCGAATGAAGTGGTTGCAGGGTTGATTGTGACACAAATAAATTAATTATTCCTATCAGTGTGTGTCAACAAAATGGGAAGAGAGACCCTGTTTGTTCGCCATGGCAGAGCAACAGAATGCCACGATAAGTCCTTTTCCGATAAACTCCTTATCACATGGCTGTAAAAACCTCCCCAGAAATTACTCATATCACAGTTGAAGCATATACAGAGTTTTTTTTTTTTGTTGTACTCTCCAACTCCCGATAGTGACTTGGCTTTTCTTTCTAAAGCACTTTTTTTCTATCAATGTCTATCGATTTTCATGAGCTCCTCGTGACCTTTTTCCCACAAAGTCTCTATCACAGTGCACTGTACTATAGCCTGTGCGATAGATCAACCTAAATCGAGGGAATAAAGCTTCGTTCTCACTTACCTTGTGAGCTTTGAGGTATTGTCCTTCGACGGCTAATGTGACATCCGTAAATGTTTCAGCATGTAGCAATTGATCGAAGACAGATAGTAAATTTGTTTGATGATTGTTCCATCGAAGACAAAATCTTTGGGACGTCATTTTGCTATTTATAAGAAAATATCTCTACTAAGATATTTTATAGGTGTAAAAGAAGAGATGAATAATACAAGGCGTTGTTTAACGCCTTCAGCCAGTTCCACGCAATTGTCTCTCCTCGTGAGCAATATCCTCTCAAACACGTCCAATTTACACCTTCCAATATTCAAAATGGAAGAACTTTGCGAAACACGTTGTCACAGTAAAACAAATTAATTGCTTCTCAAAATTGTTTCTGTGGTTTGGAAGATTCTCCTTTTGTCCCCTTCACTGTAAATAGAATAAACGATCAACAATGAATGAGAATTGGTATTGTTCTGCTTATGGTTGAATATAATTAGTTAGAAATATTGTTATTCTACATATTTAATTTAAAAAAAAATGGGAGGATTGTATGTAAGAAGTGGGATATTTCTAGATTTAAGATCGGATAGAATACGTTATAGATTTCTAAAAGGGTTAATACGATGACAGCGCCCTCGAACGAGAAAATACGATCCAGAGAAATATAATGTCTAAGGAATGGTATTTGTGGAATTCAAGTTGGACTTGATGTTTTTAAAATTTACATGCGAATTGAGTATTTTTTTTTCAAGATATTCTTCGTATTTCTCTTGTGGATTTATTGATTTATCCTTGACGATTGATTCTGTAGAATCCAACTGGCTCATTCCAGCACACTCTTCTCCTCCTTCAGTTAATCGCCTCCATCATCTCACTCTAATGAGCCTCAGAGAGCATAGAAAAAAAATTCAATGTATGGTACACATGTGCGACTACTCGTCTTATATATTTGATAGTCGCAAATTGCGTAATAAGATTCAAGAGAACACACACAGTCATGTGCTGAATCTACAGGTGTCGCTTTATTGATATCCCCTCATAGTTCTTTCTCTCTCTCACACTCAATACACCAACTGCAGGTTGTATGTGACTTTCAAGAGTCATAAATACACTTAAAACCTGAGTGGATTTTTCATCTCACTCACACTTTCTTCCATTCATGCGACTATAAGCAGTGAAGAAGTAATAATAAAAAGAGACAGGCAAAATATGAATGGACAGTTAGTAAAAAAAACAAAAATAATAAAACTCGCGGATAGAAAGAGAGGCATTATCTTATGTACAAAAGCTATACATCTTTCATTATGTAGGTGTACAACATTCTGTGAAATATTTTTTCTGACATTTTTTTTCACTATTTTATATACACTTCAACTTGAAATGTGAGCAAGTTTTAAATATGCAATTTTCTCTTGTCCAATTTATATACAATCATATGCAGAGTGATGAAATCTTGGTCAACTTTAAACGCGTTTTTTTTTGACCAAGATTTCATCACTCTGCATATGATTGTAAATAAATTGGACAAAAAAAAACGCGTTTAAAGTATATAAAAACACAAATGATACGAATGTTACATAGATTCTGTGTAACGTGTAGATAATTCAAAATAAACCATTTATTTTTAATGCAATTTTTCTGTAACTGAATAATGAAATTTTGTTTTTGTCTCATCTTTCTTCCGTTGTACATTGGCTATGACAATATTGTTGAATGTGGGTGATGGGTTAAGTGCTGATTGAGGGAGTGTCCCATAAGTTTTATTAAGTCTTTCGTGTGGACAGTACGAATAAATCTATCCTAAGAAAAGACTACAAAATCTAATAAGTTATAACTACTAGTTTTAAATCTTAAAACTAGTAGTTATAACTTATTAGATTTTGTAGTCTTTTCTTAGGATAGATTTATTCGTACTGTCCACACGAAAGACTTAATAAAACTTATGGGACACTCCCTCAATTACAATCATATGCAGAGTGATGAAATCTTGGTCAAAAAAAAACGCGTTTAAAGTATATAAAAACACAAATGATTCGAATGTTACATAGATTCTGTGTCACGTGTAGATAATTCAAAATAAACCATTTATTTTTAATGCAATTTTTCTGTAACTGAATAATGAATTTTTGTTTTTGTCTCATCTTTCTTCCGTTGTACATTGGCTATGACAATATTGTTGAATGTGGGTGATGGGTTAAGTGCTGATTGAGGGAGTGTCCCATTAGTTTTATTAAGTCTTTCGTGTGGACAGTACGAATAAATCTATCCTAAGAAAAGACTACAAAATCTAATAAGTTATAACTACTAGTTTTAAGATTTTCTTTATTAACAACTTTATTCTCGTGAATTATTCCGTAATTTGTCTTATTAGCATAACTTCTATAAAGATCTTTTGGATCTTTTCCTATAGTCAGATTTTAAGTGTGTTGGACAAATATAAAATGCGCAGCAGTTGAAAGGTTGAGATCCACTGCCTTATTTGTATTTTGAAGAATCCCAAAAAACATCCCACCCAATGATGTCCAAATTGAATTCAATATAGGAGTCAATAATACAAAATTGCGTCACGTCACTCTTTTATCCGAGTGGCCCCGCGAGGAAAAATTTGTGTGTAGCATAGAAAAAAGAAGTTTTGGTGCGGAGTATAGAGAGGCTCAAAAAATAAATGACTCACAAGTTTTTTTCCAGTATGGCACACTGTTAGATTTTGGTGGACAAACTATTTTTTTTTCTCATGTGGATCCTGCCGCCATTTTAGCGCGCGATCGCGCAATCCACGCGATCGTGGTGGATCTTCGTGACTTTTCTCACCCGATCCGGTCTTGTGTTTGCTCTCTCGTTTGGGCTTCGTGTGTGATTTTCACACACATACTACAGTAACTAAGTACTTAATTCTCAGTATTATTATCCTCCGCCCCAAGATTCTGCTTATTAAACTGGTAATTTTAGGGTGTGGGAAAGAAATGCAATCTTTACTGAATTCAACAGTTTTTTTTTTGATTTTACTGCATTATTAATTAAAACTACTACATATCCTTAATGTATGGAAGGGAAAATTGTTGCTTGTAATAACGTGGGAAATGTAATTGGATTATTGACATTTACCTTTAAAGTGACAATTTATTCTCTCTCACTCTCTTTACTGTCTCTGTATCTGTGCAAATTACTATAATTAACTTGGCATTCGTTGGGAGAAGAGAGATACGATTCAGTGAAATTCAGCCCCACAAGGACTTAACACTTTCACAGTTCTATCTTGTGTCACATGAATATACACTCACACTTTTATAGAAATTTTCCACAATTTGCGCCAGTAGCGCCTCCACAATTTTTCCCTGGGACATTTAGATTTTTCATCCAATGAAAAAAAATTATATATATATATATATATATTTCACTGTGGAAAGTCCTTAGATAAACTACCACTAGATGTGAGCAATGCGTTGGTGTTTCCACTAGTTTTGATTTCTGTGGGGAAATATATTTGAGCTATTTCAGGAGGGTAGAGTGGCACTGTGGTGAAAGACAAAAAAAGAAGTGTGCGATCACTCCTCGTAGGATATTAATACTGAGAGAAGAGTGCCATGTAGCACGAGAGTAACTCTCAGAATTGGGAGGGATGAAATTCTCCTCAAAATAGATGACGACACTGTATAAAAATTCCGCAGTCGCGAAGTCAAGCAGAATATCCCACCGTCATGGTTATTTACTGATGGGGCAAATATGTATACGTGCATGGATTGAAATTCCCCATGGAGTCACTCAGCGGGCTCTCACATATACATTGACATTGAGGTGGATATAGCGGGGAGAGCCCCAACATGGACGCCAAGTCAGCAAAGTTCCACATATCCCTTCCTTTTTCACTCTCTCACACCTTCCCTATCTTACCATTTCACTCTGGCTCTCATATTCAAATAGGATTGGGGTTAAGCCGTGGTTATATGTATCTCCCTTTAATCTCTCATTCTCACGATTCTCTCTTGGATACTTGTGGTTCTATTGAAGTCTCTCCTCTATGAGTGGGTAGGATAAAGCGCCTACTTTGCCTAGCCACACAATTGTGACAATTGAGTACATTCTACCATGTAGCAATTGATTGGACTTTTGACGAACTTATGCCCACTCTGATGGTGGTTAAAAAAAAATCATAAATGTTAATGTATATGTGTGGGGAGTTTTGTTCCATGCTCCACAGAGTAATGTGGAAGAAAAGTAAAAAAAAGCCACTTCAGTATATTTGCCTGTTTCGCCATCGTCATCAAAGCATGATCATTAAATACGATCGTCCACACGAGGGGAGGCGTACTTTGCGGTGGAAGTCACGATTAACGCCACATCGATGTGGTGGTGGGTAAAATGTGAAATCATCAGTAAATTCTCTCAAGTGTGGCAAATCACGAGGCTTTTTCCCATCGACATATTTATTTCTTATGAAAATAAACCCTCTCCCTTCCTGACTCCAAAATCAGTCTCATTTTACACATTTTTCAGGGTATTTTGTAATGACTTTGTGGTTAGATTCAAATTACTCTACAAAAGTCTACACAATCTCAGAGATCGAAAAAAGGGGTGGATGCATAAGCGCTTTACGGTTCTTTCTATTTTTTTTTTTTTAAATTTCTATCTCATTTACTGAGAAAGTATGGTATAAAAAAAATTCTTATCAAATTCCTGTATCGCATACACACATACTTTTATGGCGGGTAGATAATTTTTTTTCTCGTCTCACAATATCACTCTTTCTTCGCAATGTGACAACAGAGAGGAATTAAGCCGAGAATATACTTTCCTTTACAGCTCCTATCGACCAAAAGAACTGCCAATTCATGCTACTTGGTACAAAAAAAAAAACTTGCTGATCTAGAAATTTTCAAGTTTGAAAAGTCTACACAACTCTGGGTAGAAAGTCGCCCTTCGGATGGAGACATCCGAATGCCCCACGATTCTAACACGATTCCTAGTTTAATGTTTCCAAGTCGGATGCCTGTGTGAGTATGGCGCAATTATAAAATATCCCACATCGCTTTTTGCCAGTGCTAGAGAATATTTAAACAAAAAAAAAAGCACAGTGTATGTCCCAAGAGGGAGTTAGCAATTCGTGATGTGCGCAGTGAATTTCCTCTTCTGTAGTCATCATATTAAATATTTCCACGTTCAATTGCCATTTTTCCATCCTCGTTCTCACCACACCACCTCGTCCCAGTGGCCGCTTTGTTTTTCAAATAGCAGAAGTTGCCTTCACTACTTCAGCAGTAATGTTAATTGGAGATTTTTTTTCATATCCCCCCCTTGGGCAAAGCAAGAACTGGGTGGTGAGTGTGGCCAGGCCAGAGGCCGCAACTTCGATGGAACACACATTGAAATCAAGAGAAAAACAACATGAAAAAGGCGAAAACTTGCTATGGGAAATTTTTAAGGCTGAAAAAAACACCACTTGGGGTGAAATTCGTGTCATTTCGAAATATCCCATCCGTTAGGGAGACATCTTGCTGTCAATCAAACAGTGACCTCAATGGAAATTTTGCCCTCTGTTTTTCTGAAAAACTCTACCTAGCAGTTTCCATTCAAATAATTTTTCTCAGTCTTGTGTCAATTGAGTGGGCAAAGAGAAGAAATAATGACGAAATTGCTTTATGTTATTGACCTAAATTCCGGCTAAAGTCCTTCTCTAATGGAGCGCATTTGGCTCCAGGGGGGGATTACTTGCTTCGACTAGAGTCACTCGTATCTCACGAGTGGTTTCAGTGGAGATGTTGATGTTTTTTTATATTCCTCTTCATTGGTGCTTTTTTCATATATATTTTTTTTCTTAAGTCTGTTCCGTTGGACAGCAAGAGGAGTATATTAGGTGCAGAAGAAAAGGAGAAACAGAGGAAAAAAAAGATGATGGAGACTTTCTAAAAATGCTAACAGTGGAGCCCAATAAAATGCCTTAATAGTGGTGGAAGCTCCAAAGTTAATTTGAATTCCAATATATCGCTTGAACTCTTTTTTTTTTCTCTCGAAAAACAACCCACACACGTGTACTGTATTCCTCCACCGCCTCCACCACCTCTTTTGAGATACAATCATCTTCTTTTGGCTCAGTGATCAAATATAGAAAGATCCTAAAAATGCGTTGAGTGTTTCTTTACACCCAAATGGTCTTCTGAGGATGTTAAAAATAGCCTTGATGCTATTGACGAAGGGAGAAGGATATTCACCCCTTTTTTATTCACCACACTCGCGCATCTTCGTAAATGGCTGTGCTCTGTTTCCCAGGAACCATCTTGGAAAATGCATATGGGAAATTTTTTCTCACTAATCTTGCGGGTTGGGACTTAAAAAAATGCTTTTTTCCCTTGTACAATGGATATGAAGAGACGCGAAAAGGCATTTTTCCACGCCTCTCCTCAATACCATGTTGGATAGCGCTATGTTGGGTGTTGAGGAAAGCTCTCTTTTACAGCCACGATCGTGTCAAGAAGAAATGCTAGTTCACACGGGCTCCACACCACACATATTGAAGACACACTCGATAGTTGAGAAGGAGAAGAAATTGGGGTCGAGGAGTTCAGTGACCGATGCTTCTTACAAACTATTCAACATTGTATCATGGACTCTTTTTTATAATCGTGTGTGGAGTCGAGGCTTTTTTTTTCTTTTCTATTTCTTACATGTTCCTCGTCACTTCGTCACATAAGAAAGGAGAAAAAGAGTCCCAAAAAAGATTTGTTTTTAAAAATATAGCTGGTTTTTTTTTGTCTTGAAGAGGAAAATCTTGTCCAAAGTTTGATTTCATAATTAGCTTTTATGTGACTATATTATCTATGAGAATGACGGAACGAAGTTTTCGAGAGAAAGAGAGAGAAGCGTTGACATTGCTTCTGATTTTATTATTTATTTATATAACAACATACCATAATATTGGCCATTCGCTGACGGATAATTAATAGGCGGCATACCAATACGCAGTAATCAGCTGATCTCAGGTGTTACTCTTTAATGTACATACACTGTTATATTTATTAGTTGTTTTCTTCTTATTTCATATCACAAGAATGCCTTTTTTTATGACTGTGATTATTTATTTTCGAATACTTGAATCGGTTTGCAGAAACATAAATAGTGGATTTATATTTGATGTATCCCAATACTTGGTATTTCCTATGCTAACTCTAAATTCTTATTCTGCGTCTTGATAATTTTGCTGAATAGCAAAATAGCCCAAGTTTCTTGTTGATCATTCTCATGAAGGACTTGTGATTTCGCCCCAAAATTCCCGCTAAAAAGTCATTTGGTGTGTTCAGTAGCCAAGTTTCATTGCAAACACCCTGGATTTCACAATATTCTGGGAAAAACCACTTTACAGTGGCAGGAAATTCGTGATTCAGGGTTTTTATTTGGAGAAGCGCGAGAATGAGAGAGCAAGATTTGCGAGTGAGATCGCGCGAATAGAAGGGTGGGGCGGCTTAAGGTAGGGCTGCCCAAAAGGAGGTGATCGTGTTCATATAGCGCTTAGAGAGGATGTTCAAGTCTCAAGCCTAACCCCAAAAAAATTACGACACAACTTTATTTTTCGCCTTGCAAACGCACATTAAACCAGAAATTGCGAAAGAGAGAAAAAAATGAGCAGTTTAAATAAAAATCCCCCAAGTTGGAGAAGGCAAACAGAGTGTACATGAAGTGGTGTAAGTGAAGGATTTTACCATGTATTAGTTGGGGAGAAGATGTTATAAAAAAAAATCGCCACGTACCTACTTAATTTTTATGTGATTGGCAGGGCTGGTAAGTCCGTTTCGCCTGAATCACGAACAGAAATAATGAACAGTGGAGAGTTAACCCTTTGGCGCACAAATTTCCTGTTTTGCACACAGCACATTGAGTTTTCTTTGAGATATCCACAGTACGGGTAATCTTTATGGTAGAATTTTCAAAAGGCACTATTTTCGTCTCACAACTCCTTTGCCAGTCAATTTGAGCTAATTTTTTTTTGTTGTCTTGCTAAATTTGCACGGTAAATCACTTAAAAATCCCAGATTTTATAAATGAAAAACCAAATGTCCGGATATAGTTTTTTTTTCACGAAACTTTTTGTTGCACAGTTTTAACGAAATCTCCTTGAAACGTTCCCGAGTGATAATATTTTCCTTGAAAATCACATTAGAAACTTTGAAGTAATCCAAGTGAATCCAAAGTGGTGATGATGAAAATCCTCATGATTCATCTTTTTTTTTTGAATTGCTGGCACATTTTTTTATTTTCATCAAGTTTTATGTGTGCACTCTCTAAATCTTGGAGAAATACTTCAAGATTTTTTCAAATTTACTTATTTTTTTCTTTTAAATTCTCACCACAAATTAACAAAAAGTCATGAAAACGTACAATTTTGAGAATTGGATGACGTCAATATGTAATTTGTATGGAGACACGTAAAAAACTGAGAGTTCTATCTTCTTGCTCCAACTCCCCCTGATTCTAGAGAGAAGTTCGGAAAAATTCAGAAATATATTTTATATTAACCGAAATGTCACTGTTACACTTTTTCTTCACTAGGTATGTCTTGAGCAAAGAATCACTTTTAGGATGAAACATAAGTTATTTCAAGGAAACTTATAGATTTAACAAAAAAAAATTTTCAGGAAAATATTTTCCTTCTGTCGGAACTTTTGCACTTTTCGTGTGGAAATGCAAACCAGTTGCTTGGGTGTTTTTGCTGAGAAAACTTAAATTGTTGAAATAATAATAAAATAAAAAAATAAAACTGTCGCACTTCTGCCTCCTTCAGCGTTTCCTTGAAAAATCCATGGTAAAATGCTGGTGTAGCACTCCTGAACCCGACTAACGTACGTTCCGTACCGCAATCCGCGGCAATTTTCATACAACTAAACTCAATGTTGAATGTAGAGAAATGTCGAGGAGTTAACTCGATGGCCTATACTAGTATGACTTTGTATCCGTGTGACTCTTTCGAAATATTTTGAAGTTGTGTGTAAGTTCTCTCTTCATTCGTTTTCCCGTAGATGATATATATGTATATACCGTCCTTACGCCACATACGAATACCGGCACTTTGTATGCGTAGTGGTGAAAAACCCATAGAAAATTGCTGAGAGAGCGAGAGACTTAAAAGCTACCCAACCCATCCGTCCCCCAAACATCATTTTATTCCTCTGACTTTTTGAGTCAAATAGAAAATCAACCCATTATTTGTGGGTTGATTTGCTTATGTATATGAAAGATATTTTTTTCATATGATGATCATCTATCCCATTCCTTCCAATTTGACTTTTATGAAGATTTTAACACACCCAGGCTCCTCCGATTTCAGGTTCTCTCTTGCTCGCGGGGCTTTTAGGTGGCAGAAGCAGTGAAGTGCCTGAAAGAGGAAAATGCCAGATCGCGCGGGGTTGGAGGTGGTGAGAGTATGTAGGTGTGTGTGTGATGGGTATGAATGTGTGGGATTCTGTGTGAAAGGCGCAGTTGATGGGATGGGGCTCGATTGGGTGAAGCAACAGCCTGAAAATGTACGATGTTGAAAATTCTGTTAACCCTTTTCGGTAGAGTTTTGGGTGGGGGTATATTCAACAGTTTCTCAGTGCCACAAATCATGGCGTGGAGGGAAAAAAACAGACGTGGCTCTGAAAGCCCACATAAAGAGAAAATCCAATTTGATGGTGTGGTTTTAAATCCCGGCTGAGTTTTTTTTAAACACAAAGTCCTTAATTTTTTTTCCCTTGGGATTCAATATCCTTGTTCGATACACTATTGGATATAATTAGGTATTTTTGATAATGCATCCTGCTTAGATTAAAAAATTTAAATATGAAGTCAAGGTTCAAGGATCAATTAGCCCTTATGGGATGCTTCTTGAAAGAGATTATTTGTTGTTTTCTTAAATTACAAATTGCCAAGCCCAAGTCTCTCATGAACTAGCTATATGAATTTGATCCGTTCCGTCCCCGATCCATCGTTTTCGTTTCGCGTCCGCGATCCCCCATGCAAGAGAAGACACTTGATCGTAGAAGTGGAAGTGAGAAAGAAGATAAACTCATGGCGAGGCTCGAGTTGGTGGAAATCTATTCTAATCGCGTTTCATACCAACTTGCTTAGCTTAACAATTTATATGTGGTTGATTGGCAATGATGGTGTGTGTTTGTGCAGAGGAGGAATATAAGTACATGAATTGGTTGCGTGATCAGGGACAATTTCTTCATAGCTAATATTTTTATTTATTTTATCTTTCACTCTGTCCTATCGTGTCTTCTTTGTCAGACATGTTGGAGAAAAGGACATGATGTGATGTGACGGCAATTTAAAATTGCTTGGAATAATTGTGTATATACACTGAACAATGTATCTCAACATTTTGCTGTAATCTCACTGACAAAGTTGGTATAAGCTCATTATGGGGCAATGGAAAGGAATTGGAAAAGGGAGGTTGGTAACATGGATGAGGCGGCGGAGGATGCGCAAAGAGGAGGCAAAGAAGAGGAACGTTCTCAGTAAAAGGGGGTGTGAGTGAAGGGGGCAGAAGCCATATTTATAGCTTGTTTCTGATCCTTCCTGTTGGCTGCATATTCTCATGTATTCGTATCTCTTAGTTGCGCATTTTGCGAGGTTGCTTTTGTTTCTTTATGTTTTTTTTTTCCTTCTTCACCACAAACACCAGGGAATTGAGAATTCTCAGTGTGTTGGCAAAAAAAGGGGTTAAGGCAGGAAAGTCATTTGTTGAATGTTTCATATCTTTTTTTTTTGTTTTTCTTATTCTCGCAAATTCCACACTTTGGCGATTCATTCCTCCTATAGAGAAGGATTATTTTCGTTGTGGATGTTTTTTTTCTGCCTGGCTGCTGTTGAGATCAACCATCACCCAAGGATTTCTCAATTTTCCATTTCGCTTCTCTTTAGGTTTTCTTCTCTTGCTGCGGCTGAGACGTTCAGTCACGATCTCACGACTGACAAAATTAACCCCTTGCTGTTTATCTGCGCGATGGGTGCGCCTGGTGATGAGACTTGACTTTAATGAGAATCTGGTGATATTTTGCACACAGTTCCCATTAAGGATCAAAGTCTAATTGAATGTCTCACAATATACGGGTATGGGGTATTTTGGATTTGATAGCTAGAAGATAGCTATGGTTATAAATCAACTTTTTTATTTACTGTGGCTCCCTGTGATTCTCCCCTTGACAAAAACGTAAGAGCCTCACATTCCCCATTGGGTGTCGACAGTGAGGAGCCAGAATTTATCATGAAATAGGACTACAAGAATGTATTAACTGTGAACTAAAAGATGGTGTGTATGTGTATTTGCAATCGAGTCAAAAAATATTTTTATCGCGGCAGGGTGCTTTGTGGTGAAACTTCTTAGTGGGTACACTTGAGTGAGTGAGAAAGGAAGAATGACGGGGCGACGAGGGAAAGGAAAGTCAAGTAAGAGGCCAACCAGTGAAGTAGGCGCTCACTTCGTGTTCCACATACAACACAGCAAAATAATCAACCCAAAGAGGCTCAAAATGCCCGTCAGGAGTGTGTATGTGGCGCTTTTTTTTTCATACAAAGTGCTATTTTTGAGCCGCCATCAGAGAAAATAGCCCCCACAACGTACACACACTGTTGTATCTCTATGGCTCCCCCGTCCTTTTGCACCTCCACCATCATATGGCTTACACGGTGGTGTTGGGCCCATCTATGCTGGGTGCGGGCACTGAATGTATGAGCGAGAATGAGATGGGTTTACTGGGGGACGGGGGCGGGTGCGGGTGTGCGGATGGGCTAACAATTTATCGCCAGAAATAATCCTACCATTTATTCACGCGGATGTGCCTTGTGCGTATAACTGTCCCGCACATATGGGTGTTTGTTATCATCGCGGTAGGATGGAGTCAGGCATCCCGTACTGCTCAAAATGCCACTCACGAAGTCATATGCCAGTTTTCGGCAGGAAGGAGAAAATCACGAAAGTCCGCAACAAAATGCGTGGTTGACAATGTTTGATGATCTCTGGACATATGTTGACCAAATTGTATTCTTGCCACGAAGTGGTGTGCTTATAATGCTAAAATGGGTCCGGTACAAGAAGGGGGTGTTGATGGATGACACAATTTGCAATTGTTTTCAATTTGCTGCTATTCATCAAATATTTTCCTTTGCTTGAATTCAGCTCTGTGCTGTGGTGTCCACCGTGGGCGCCTTTCTGGGACACTCGCAAAAGAAGCCAACATTGGCACTTTATATCTGTGACCTGCATGGCTTTCCTGTTGTCGAATGTTGTTTGGTTCAGAGGGGGGCTTGAGGGATGGGCATATGGGGACGGCAGCAAAACATGGTGTCTGTACAAAAGGAGTACTCTGTAGGCAAAAATTATCATAAACCAAACGAAAACACTCGCAATATATTAGTTTCTAATCTTCTGGCCTTGAGTGATTTTTCCCATTTGGTGTGTAGGTTTTGTAATCATCTCTACCGCTCCACTCTGAGCTCTCCATGTTTTTTTTTTTAGTAGCATGGAGTCAAATACAAGCTTATACATCCAAAGACTCCTCTCTTTGCCATTGAGTGCTACAACTACGTGAGCAAAATTGATATGATGTTGGAGGAGCGTGAGAGAGAGGGCAAAAAAAAAAGTTTATATATGTGCCATTATTCAAATGACAAAAACTGTTGAGATTTACTTGGATATTCGACATTCATCCTATAGAACTTTACGATACCATTTGATGGTGGGGCATACGGGTTGGGCTGTGTGGGAATTATTGGGACATTGAGAAGGTTGAAAGTCGTCCAAAATAGAGTTCGCGCCCCCGGGTGGGCTCGAACCACCAACCTTTCGGTTAACAGCCGAACGCGCTAGCCAATTGCGCCACGGAGGCTTATGAGGGGAGTTGAGGGCTCTAGGTTTTTTCCCCAAGGACACCCTTCATCACCTTGCTCCCCAGTTCGACCCTCAAGCTCCACACATCTCCCTCCATAACTGCCCAATTTTGAACATTACGATGGCCTTGGTTACAGAGGGAATTTCGGTAACTTGTTGCATGACTTCCACTGAATGCTCGAGTTTCACTGATTTTCACCACGATTCATGGAATTTTTTTTTCTAACTCAAGTTCCAGTCGTGATATTCCTCCTCCCAGTGATAATATTTTTTTTTTCTCAAGTGGGAATAGAGGTGTATTTGAACTTTATTGTTTTTGTGTTACAAGTTGTTCTTCCTTAGTTCTCCAGGATTTAGAGATAGGGTAAAAAATTAAAAACTATGACTATTGTCCTAGTTTAAAATTATTGGTGGGTCAGAAATTGTTAGGAAGGATGAGTTGGGATGAGAGAAATAATAATATATAGAAAAATTCCACGTTGAACCCAATTTATGTTCATTAGGAGTAATAATGTGTTGGGTTCCAAATTATCTTCACGAAGTGTTAAAATATGATTCTTCTAGCTTTTATTATGGATATTTCTACTTTATATATGTATGTGAATTTAGTCTGAAGCAGCAAAAAAAACCAAAAGAGAGAATGAGAATGCACTGTATAATTTACAATTGTGTTATACATTTAAGAGAGTCAATTAATGATTGTTTACATTTTCCCACAGTTTTTTTTACTGCTTGTCTCTTTTCCTTCTTTTGCTGCGATTAAATCTCCACAGATACTGTCTCGTCTCGATGAAAGGGGAGAAATTTCTCTACTGAGGAGTATTTTAAGGTGTCATTCAGGGAAATTGTAATTTGTTCTATATTGGATTTCATTTGTTTATGATTCTGATGTTTTATTGAAATCAGCAAAAAGACTTTTATTCAAAAGATCTGAGAGTTCGGCCCTGCAATGTTAAAATGTTGGGGAAGGGGTAGTGTATGCGAAATGGAACAGCAGTCTACTGCGTTTTCGAGCCTCCGTGGCGCAATCGGCTAGCGCGTTCGGCTGTTAACCGAAAGGTTGGTGGTTCGAGCCCACCCGGGGGCGCTCTATTTTCCTCATTTTTCCACCAAATTTTTCACCATTTTCTTTTCTGTTTTTGTTTTTTTTTCTTAAAGAGAAAAAAAAATACTTGTTCAAGCTGTTTAACATAGTCAACTGTATGTATACAGTGTCCACAGAATATGATGGAAATTGCTGAAGAGGCAAAAGGAGCTATAGAGAAGTATATATAAGTACAGAGGAATAAAGTACTCATATAGTTACGCAACCCGGTTAATTGGCGCAATTATTCATTACATATTAATTGCTCAACAAGAGACCAGTGTGAATATGAAAAAAAATAGAAGAGAAGAAACAAGCCCCAAGAGTTTCTGATTGACTTGTAATATTTCTTGGGTGTACAACTTTGGCTATGGTGCGGCTTACGATGTTTGTTTCGTATTTTTCGTGTTGGTGGTTTACTCCTTTGGCGCTCTCTGTTGATTTTCTCATTGATTGGAGGTCACCCGAGTGTGTCTCAATGGGGGGAGAGTTTCGCGGACAAATAATTAATATGACTAGTGTGTGCCAATGCGTGTGTAGTTGAGGAGCCACAGTGTCGATGGCTTTATGATGACAACGCAGAGTGGCAAAAGAGACTTTTGTGCCTTAAGGCCAATAAGGGCGGAGCCCCTATTTCACAGTTCCTCATTTAAAAACACTGAGAATAGTTGCTGAATACATACTTGTAGATTTCAACTTAAATTGATGTCACATTAAACATTTTACCCTGTATTTTTACCACAAGGATTTCTCAGTAATTTCTGTGTAAATTTCAACATAAAAATTTTCCATAATTTTTTTTTTCTGAGGTTAGTCAATTAATCATAAACAGGATTGATTGGCATTAATATAATGCCATTTGAAATTGCATTTGAATGGGATTTTGAGATAGAGGAATACAGTATGTTCTATTGAATTATGATTTCCACCACCATACCCAATCACTGGGAGCCTCAATCTTGGCCTCTTTTTCCTGAAGTTGCATCTCTATTCGGTTGATGCCAGCGAGGCAATTTTCACACACACAAAGGCTCATATGTGAGATAGGAGAGAAAACCTCTCATTTGGATCCAGCGATCCGTATCCATTCTTCACAATAGATCCACTGTATGTTTGCCACCACGCGATCATGGAAAGAATCCACCTCTCACTTCCCCACTGGATCCCTCGATCGTGGGCTTCGTTGGTGGATCACGGTGCTCAAGTGATGGGTACTACGGGTGTGTGTGAATATAGAGATCGGGCGGATGAAAATCTATGTGGCAGCAACTCACTGGCTTTGGCTATGAGCACTCCTTTTCGGAATGGGGCTAAGCTCGCCGCACGCTGCAACACGTGTAGAATGATTCGCAGTGACATTCAACGGTCGCATGAGTGCTTCTCATGAGAGCTGATGGGGAGTTACATCGCGAGAATACTATGGGGACAATGTGACGGCTGAGTTATTTCTTGTCGGAAGATTTTCAATTGTTTCCTAGGTACTTTAGCGAAGCTATTATAGTTTGTTGTTTCCTGAATTAAACTTAGGATATTAAATTGTGCCTACAAAGGTACTCGGAAGAGTTTTATTTTACTTTCAAGATTTTAAATGGGGGAAAGGGTGGTATACTCTTTCACGCATGTTTGACTCTAAACTCGGTATTCTACTGTATATCGACGGTTCCATTCCATAGGGGAGACTGGGGCAAAAAGTCACAAGGATATTTTATTTTTTTACAAGCTACTCGAGCACTTCAAAAATTTCTAATTAGCTATTAATTCTAATCCTTCTCCGTCGAATTTTACGGACTAAACATTTGCAAGTCTATTTGGATTTTTAGGATTAATTTATGTCTATCCAGTACTTTTTTTTTAAATTTTTTTGTTGGCAGAATTTGGTTTGTCCGTTATTCTGTCTTGTAGGGTGTACTCTTACTTTTCTAAAATATAATACTTATCGAAGTTAGGATTCTTCCTCTGTTTTACTTCCAGTTGTTAAACGCATTTGGGTCCTTACAGCCTATCTAAGTTTTTTTTCCTGAAATTTGTCTTATTTTATTTTTCTAAATGGAAATGATTTAATATTTAAGTATCTTGCAGTTTTTCTTACAGTCCTACACCTCAATTCTGAGATGAAGAAAGCTTCAACATGTTAAACGTGTTAGATTTTTAGTATCAAAATTAAAAACCAGAGATAAGCCCGGATAAGCTTATGGTAGCTGAGATTCTTGACACCCTTTATAGGTCGGGTCAGTGGGGTCGGGGGACTTAAAGTTTTTTTAATCAAAAGATCTTTTAGGTCCAGCTATAACTTACTTAAATTTGAAATCGATCAATGTCATAGGGGCTGAGTTATTGTGAAAACAAAATTTGGTGGTGTATCAAAATGACAGAAGGAGGATAGCGGTTTGATCTGACTTCATCAACTTCTAGCGGCCCATCGACATTTAACCTCTCTGTGTTCTCACTCCAGAAGTGCTTATTCGAGGGACGGAACGGGACAGGACATCCACGAAAATCGATTTTTAGCTCACACGATATTCGTGGTCTATGAATGTCAAAACGTGTAGATCCAAAATTTGAGCCCGATCTGACTAAGTCGGATTTCACCTAGAACCACAGAAGCTGAGATTGTAAAGAATCTCAGCTAAAAATACTGTTTGAGTAAAAAGCTAATGATGCTTCATTTATTACAATCTTCGTGGTTAGCTTTAAAAGTAAGAAAAACAAGATGTCTGACATTTCCATTTCAGCCTCGTTATTGTGAAGTTTTCTCTAAATTCTGAAATAAATCTTAAGATTAATTTGGTCTTTAAAGACTGATTTGTATTCTCAAATAAAGATCTTTAATTTTCAAGTCTAACTTTTTTGAACTTTCAGATTGAAGTGCGACAAACTTCACAACAACAAAAATTCAATCAAAATCTCCTTCAAAATTTTTTTTAAAAAAAATTTCACCTGGTCGGGAAGACCTTTCAAAATTTTAATTTAACAAAATTTTTAGGTAAAACTGGAATAGATAAGATGCAATTAGCCTCTTTAACTTAGAATTGGAAATCTTAAGTTTTTGACACTAAATCTTTAAGCTCTTTGTGTCGGGATTTCGGGGTTTATTACACTTCATCTTAAAAACTTAAAGAAATTTTACACTTTAAAATGAAAAGTCTTTATCAGAAAATACGAACAAGACTTTACAAGTTGAATTAAAGATTTAACGCTTAAGATATTTATTTTAAAATTTAGGGGTTAGGCAACATATTTGTAAATAAAATCCACAGTTATATTTTTGGAAAAAATTACTAACTACTTTGGGACTGGTCTAGAAATTTATTATTTTCTTATGTTATTTGGAAAATCACTTCTTCTGCCGATTGGTGAGTGAAGGAGCGGTATGCTGGGAGCATAAATGTCGCCTGTTGAGTGTGGCAACGCAAGTTGAATGTTGCTGCAAATTTGTGGACCCGTTAGTAGGCCGATGTGACATGCAGGGCATGCGGGGTGTTTGACCCCCAGAGTCTCCATCTCACTCGCTCTATGCTGCACTCAATCAGGCAACTAATACATTCATGTCCAAGTGGGGAGATTTTTTTTATAATTTCACTTTATACAGCAAATTTCTATCAATTAGGCTCGCCTGTCAATTGACGAAGATTGCGCGGGTAGAATTTGAATAATAAATGTAAATGAAGGGAAAAAGTGTGCGTTAAGGGAGTCTATTTATGTACAAAAAAAAAAATGAATTGTTTTGGCGAGGATTTATTGATGGAACAAAAAAGGCAATTGAGTGATTATCAATGTGTCTGTGTCATATACAAGAATTATTGCTCAATGGAAGTGATTGAAAGAGAGAAAAATGTTTAATGAAACAGCATAACAGATCCAAATGGAAAACATACGACCCTGTAACATTTTCTTTCTCATCCAATGACCATTAGATAATTATCAGTTCTTGTAAATTGACTTATTGCTAATTGTCTGTTTCTCTCTCACTGAGATAAAATTTACAACACGTCACTGGGGAGACCTCTAATTTATTTCCAATGTCCGTTTTCAGTATGCTACATGTTCCTTTCAATGGTTCACTGAATTCCTTTGTTTAATTGCTCTCTGTTGCATTCAATTTTTGTTTTTTTTTCAAAGATTATACTTACGGGAGGAAGTTCCTTTGTTCCTGGGTCGCGAGTGGGAAAAGGGTGTTCAGAGTCACATCTCAGGTTAGCATTAGTGCTCTGGCAAAGGTAGAGATCAAAGGAAGAGAAAATGAAGAAGGGGCGAAGCAGCAAAAGACACTTTATGAGGTGGAAAAGAAGTGGAGAGGAACGGATTTGCCGGGAGGCACTAAAAAGGTTTTGGCACCGTTAAGAATTGCGATCCATCCGGGGAGAATCATCATGAGACATATACAATCAAACCACGTGAAGTTTCTCTCTTTTGCTCATATACCTTTTGGATACCGCGAGAATCCAGCACTGCACGGCGCAACTTAAGTAGTACAACAATATCGTAACAGAATGGCTAACTGTAATCTGACTCTTGAATTTAATTCGAAAATGAGCCAAGGAACATAATTATGGTTACAAGATAGTACACACTATGTGGCTTGGTGGTTCAGCCACTCTACCTCCTCCATGGTAATGGCACTGGAGTCAGAGGAACAGAGAATATACTAACAGTTATATATTTTCGCTTGATCCACTAAATTTTGTATTCCTTTTTGGCGTTCAACAGAAAGAGAGAAAGAGAGAGTTTGAGGAAAATTGCTGAGAATTCATATACATAATGACATGATATATTTTTGTTATTTAGTCTTGGTTCATGATGATCATTAATATTAATGCAAACTGAGATATTGTGCTATAAGGGATTATTCAGTTTTTAATGGTTTCCCTTCCAAATATTAGCGCCCGCTCTGATTGATTCTTCAAAGTTCTATAATACAGTGCGATTTCAATAGTGTAAACGAATTCTACAAACAATTTACACTATTAATATTCATATAATATAAATTCGCAATTTAACTATGAAAGTGCTGTAACCCTACAAAATACCTTGTTTTAATTTAAAACACAATATTATGAACCTATAAAATGCTACAGCATATTGTTTTTTAGTTATAATAATGAAAAAACAATTTACATTACTGGAGCTTAAAATATTCATTAGTGTAAATAATAAGCATTTTCCACTAGGGGAAAGTGACCATGCTTGATACTGTAAAATGATGTCCAAGGTTTGTGATTATTTTCTGATTAACTCACAAATCGAAGCGATTCTTGCACTATGACAAAGAAATGTCTCACTTATTAGGTTCATAATTCCACCTCAAATAGTTCCTGGAAATCCTAAGATTTTCCTCAAGAAGAAAATGGAAATTCAGTAGCGATTTTTATACAAGTTGGGTCCGGGGCCTTCCTGTATAATAATTGATTCGACAATTCGGAGGCCCATTTTCACTGCAAAAAATTCACCGGATACAAAAAATTGCACATCAATATTTAGACGGAACTCTAATCTATCTGCTTAAATCGTTTATATGACTGGTTATTAGTTTTAAAATCACTTTTATGTAATTTTTCTAAGCCATGTTTTTATGACATTAGGGCGCTAGCGAAAACCATTTTTTCACTTTGAGTCCATGAAAATGTCATTCTGCAATCTTAAAATTCAGGCAACAGGGTTGAAGATTATGTCAATTGCCGATAAAATTGGCAGATTGCAATATGTGTAATTATGAAATAATCATATCTAATGATATAGTTGCCACATTAAAATTATCATTCATGGACGCTTCTTAAAATATAGGATGGATACAGGTAGAATTTATGAATTTGTTACCACCCACAAAAACAGTGTCCAACAATTAAAAATATTTTTACAAAAATATTAGTACTGATGAACCCTCTATGTGCCTATGATAGTAGTTTTCCTGTACAGCGACATTAATTAAGAAATACTTATGAAATATCATGTATCGAAATTACAGTTTTGGGCCTATTTTTGATTTTTGCTTCCTGAAACTAGGAAAAAAGAGCTAGGATCCTAATTTTTTTAGGAAATGTGAGGCTTAGCACCAGCTATTGAAATATATTGCGATGAGTCATAACTATTGATTAACATAGGAAAAAAATAGTTATTATCAAGCTTGGATCGTATCAAGCATGGTCACTTTCCCCTATCCCATTTAATTCGTATTATTGCAGATTTACGCTGTTGAAGTCGTACTGCATCATATTAACCAGAGAGTAAGATTTTTTCATAAGCATGTCTCTTGTAATAATGCGATCCGGTCGACTACGTTAGGCTCAGATCCCTCAGATCGCTCTTATATTTCCAGGGTAGATATTTTGAACAATATTAATTTTGAAAATGATCAGTCGCAATTTTTATTTTTAATCCTGAAATTAATATTCTATGCATAACAAAATATTTTGTTAAATATATTGTAACGGTTTGTAAATTCGAAAAGGGATAAGTTATAAGTTCGTAGAAGAAGGGATCTCAGTGATGCAATAGGGAAGACCGGATGAGATCTCTGATTTGACTCTCACAGTTGTGAGGTCGAGTTCTGACCGGTTCGTTAACAGGGCCCTTATTTTCTCTTCGTTTCCCCTCCAAAATCATGTTGTATTTTAGGATTGCTAGGAAACAGGTCGTGCGATTTTTTTTCTTCATATTTGGATATATTTTAAAGATTGTCCAGACGGGTATTTCGTTCTTATATGAAAATACTGTTGAATGATTTCTAATAATGGTTTTTAAGGCCAAAAGTGAAAGTGGATCTAGGGAGTATATTTCTCAACCGAATGGTATTAGGGTCGGAGGATCGTCTGTTCGACAGGGAACCCCTATTGACACTTTTGCCAAAATCTTGAAAATTATTTAATGTATCTAGTAAAATATAAGTAATATAACGTTTTTTTCTGTAATATACCTTTTACTATAAACAGAGATGTTCAAATTTCATATCCCAAATGGTACAGAGTAGGGTGTCAATAAGTGCTGCAACGAGTTCTTAAAGTGTCAATAAACGTTACTTTCACCCTATGTAAAGGCTCGCTGAAAAGGTCTTGGAATTTCTGACAAGCTTGGATCGATTTCAATCCAATTTTTATAACTAATATTTTACTAATTAATTTTTACCAGAAATTCAATTATATTAGGGTAAGTGTGCCAAATTCCGGCCAGCTTGCAATTTCGGTCATATTTTTTGTTCCTCAAATTTCCATGAATTTTTAGTTTTTGGATACTCTTGAGATTGTACAATGCAAAAAAATAACAAAAAATGTCGCTTCGACGAGCATGATGATCCGAAAAACACATTGAAAGAATTTGGGAAGGGCAAGGAACTATGAGAATGAAGGTGGCCGAAATAGGCCACCAATGCTATGTCTACATTTTTATTCATTTTAAAATGTATTATGAATGATTTTAGAGAAAATAAAAATGATAAACTGTCTGCAAGGTTCCAAGCAACACTCCTTATAAAAGAGTAACAAAAATATTCAATTTATATTAAAAATATTACATATCAAACTTGAGACGTTGTCGCTTGCATGCAACTATGCCGAAATTTGACACACTTACCCTACTTCTAAGGAATTTCGGGCTATGTTTTGAGTGATTTATAAATCGGTTTAAATCAGTTGAGAACCGGTAAACGGTAAATGATGCGAAAATTCTTTTGAGGCATAGCAGCTAAGGCACGAGTTCGAGCACTACGCAAAGCTTGATTGAGACACTTTTCCACCGTTTATTCAGTAATATTCTTAATGATATTTTATAGTCTAGTAGTAATTTAAGACAAACGAAAATCGAGGAAAAGTCATGAAATTTTGCTAAAAGAAACGAAAACATTGATAAAATATTCCATGTTTCTGCAGATGAAAATATATTTAAACCTAGCATAATTTTAAGTTTAGCATAACGCTAATCTGCACAGTACTACTGAATTTATTATTCGAGTCAAATTCAGTTGTAAGCGAACAGAGTCTAAGCAAATAGGCCTACGTCTTGGAATCTACGCTTTATAAATAATACACACACTACAACTCCCTAAAGTTTCTAATTATTAACCTGTAAAACCTCATTTGACGAAATCTTCTAAAGAAATCACGTTGATTTAAATTGATAGACTAGGAAGGTTCATAGAAATGCTTTATAGGAATGGTTTAAAGAAAACTTACAATTTTGTTTTTTAAAATCACAGTAATATGGAGTTTACTTTTTTGACATAAAAAGAATAAGGACAACAAATGAATAAAAAATTAGGGACTTTTTAGATTGTCTAAATTTTTATTGCAAAACTTCAGCACATTCGAATTCCATACTGTTAAATTGCATCCTATATTTATGTATTAGCGATAATTAAGATAGGCTCTATAAATCTCTACTGGTGTAAATTTAACATATAGTAAAGTACATGAGCTTCGTTTTGCCTTTGGTGATGAGACAAAATAAATGATTATATTAGTGAGAGGAGACATGAAGGTAGTCACATCAATTTTGCATAGAAAGTGATATTAAGCTGGATAGGCTAATTATTTCAATTAATTCTCTAAGGTTTTTGCTCTACAATCTTAAGGCCATAGTATCTTTATGCCATCTTTCAAGAAAAAAATACAGTTTATAATATAGAATATTTTGCAAACACTTTTATCTTAAAAACTGTTTAGAACACAAAATTCAGAATTGTAAATTTCATTTAGTGAGTAAAGTCTAATAAAAAGAAATCGACTAAAATAATGCTCAAAATGTTTATGAGCATTTTGAATGATTTGTGAATCTCAATGTGATCAGTAAATCACAAAGATTTATTCATTGTACTTCAATTGTTGAAGAAAATAATGTTAGAATTTCAATCAACACTAGCCATCATTATATTGTGGTTTTCTTCACATTGCCTCTCATGATGTCTATAAATTGATTTTCTATTGCAGAAAGCTTCTGTGAAATGTGGTTTTTCATTTTATTTCTAAGGATAGGTATTTCAGTAGTTTTTACAAAATGATCATGATTTTTTGAAGATTAATTTTATTGTACTGTGAAGTCTAGGTTTCTTCTAGAACAAGTAAAATTACTATTTTTTAAAATTGTTCGTTACAAGACTGAATGCCTTATATCTATTTAATTTTAATTGAATAATTGCAGTGGAAAACGGTCTTGATGGGGACTAAAGACGAAAATTGTAGCATTGCATCAAATTGAAAATTGTGTGGGTGAAAAATTTTGAAAGAGTAAAATGCTGGTTTATTCATTAAATACACATCCATAGTGTGAGTGTGAAAACAAATTTTCCAATCTACTCCAATAAAAGTGAAACATGGTAAAATTCAATGTGGTGTATGCGTTTGCTATCATTGGACATGAGGGTGAGATCAATATGTCAACGCGTAGCATACGCAACATTTTATCATATTTCCATTCTCTTCTTTTATTTCCATTTCAATTTTCTGTGCATGTCGAAATTATAAGGGTGTGTTATCAATTCACTTAAAATGGATTGATGTCTGGGTCTCTTTCAGGCCAATTGAAAAATATGTTGATGAGTTTTTCCACCATGAGTTTTTGCCCTCAAATGTTATCGTCGTTTTGTACCCATTTTTATTCCATTCACCCAGAAATGTCCTGACTGGGAGAAATATTTCTGTAATTACTTATTTGTGAAAAGTTTTGAGGGTAGAGTAACTTAAAGTGCAACTGAAGAAAAAAAATTATGCCCTTCTTCCTTGGTTGTTATATCCTGAAGGCAGTGTCTTAGAGAAACACCCCTTGAATTTTACTGAGAAAATCCATTAAAATGCTGAAAAGTACATTTTCTTTGTTAGTGATGTCTGGTAGTTGGAAAACCATCCCTCATGAGTTTTGGAGGCGAATTTTTATAGTTTGTTTTAAATACACAAATTACTATCATCTGGGCGAAGGGAGAAAAGACAAGGATCGTCTGTTTTGGTATTTCGTTGAGAATAGGGGTGGATTTCTTCAGTGTTCACCCTTCGAAATAACTATAATTAGAATAATTCTCAGTGTATGGGTTTTTTCAAGGAGGACCCTCATGGTGGCAAACGGTTCTGACAAGAAAGAAAGAGGAAACATTTTCTGGAATTGTTGCCGTCATCTTTTAATTTTTATTATGTATAGAAATTCCCCCTAGAGGTTTTCTCGGTGAAGCGTCTCTTGAAAAGTCAGGGTGAGGCCCACAGGGAGATGCATTCAAGACCGATGAATGATGATTGTCTCACCCTCCCCCGCGATGGGTATAATACTGGAAAAAATCATCGTGGTGGTGTGAAGCACAGGAGTGTGACGAGAAACATTTCAACCCTCACCCCTTTGTCGTCTGGTTTTGGGTTCCCTTCTTCACAATCCTAATATAAGTCTAAAGTGTCTAAATAGGACTAAATTGCTTCAGAAAAATGCCCACATGAATCCTTTTGACTCACAAATCACATCAATGCTTCCTCCCCAATTTCAATTTATCCCATAACCAGGAAAAAGAAGCAAGAGATTTGTGAGTGAAGTACAAGAGATAGAATTTACGATGACGATGATGATGGTACAATGGTCATAGGAGAAGAAATAAGACACCGCTCTTGAGGCTTTCTTTTTTCTTCTTTCTGTGTGCCCAAAACATTTCTTGTATTATTTTTTTTATTCGTGATGTTTTTACAGAAACAGTTCATTCACCCATCTCTAGAAGTCAAGGACTTCACCACCACAAATCTCTTTTCTTGACTCTTTTTTTTATATTTTCAATAGACAAATTTCAAGCTCTTGATCATTCTTTCTCTCTTGCTAGAGTAGATATGGTGAAAGGAGGAGTGAGGAGGATGATGCCTGTGAAGAAGAAAAAAAAGTTATAGGAAAGAAAAGAATTGCTGTATTAGAAGTTCATGCTACAGTTGTATAACATTCCACCATTCGGTCTCTTTCGCACCACCATCATCATCTCGTGTGAGAATCCATCATAAGATGAAGGAATAAGAAGTTGTTAGAAAAAAATCCGAATAGAATTGAGAGAGATAAAAGTTTTTTTCCTATTCAATACAATGCTGTGATTTTACATATCTCTCATTCAACAAGATATCCTTACAAAAGCGGTTGAAAAGCTATTTTTGGAATATCCTGTTGAATTTAGTTAAAAGTAATTTTAATTAAATTTTTGAACTTTGTGTTTTATAAGGACAGCGCTGGAATGATCGACACTGAAGATCAGATCGTCACCCCAAAGTTAAAATGATCTTTTTTTTAAATTTGTTTTGCTGTTTTTACCATTATATTCTGACTTTCAGTATTGTTCCCTTCAAAGCTTCTCTTATATCTTTTTATTTATTTATCAAAGCCTCGAGAGAGTCTGCCGCCAACTTATTACCAATATCATCAGAATAATTGCAAAAAAACTAAATTATTAACAGCTTATGTTGAAAAGAATTATAAAGATAATTCGTGGATGATCTGCCGTTTTTTAATGTTGAACGTTAAATAGAATAAATTTAAACAGTGGATTAACGCATACGGGAAACTGGTGCACCACCGAACACAGGGTAGAAGCGAACACTGCGATTATTTAATTAGGTGATTAGTCTTCAGAGATGAGATCTGTCTGAATTTTAGATACTATAAGGATGCTTGTCCACTGAAGAACTGTTCTTCATAGTTCAAAAAATAGACCCTCGTTTTCGGAGGTCTAACTTTTGGCTTAAAGATGGAATGAAGTTATCCATATCTATCCATGTAGATTCTTCAAACAAAAAAAATGGTTAAATGAGACAAAATTATTATGATTTGTATTTTAATGTACGTATAGACCATTTAAAAATTATGCTATTTTACTAACGGTAGCCATCCCGGTTAAATTACTTATTCGAAAAAGTTCGGATTTATAATAGGTCTCATGTTACAATTATTCTCACTGGTCTGCAGAATCTATTTCGTGATAATTCTTATCAGAATTTTTCGTATTTTGTAGATTAAGTTTTGAAAAATTCAGTAGTTGAAGCTGTGTGTGGTCCTGGCAATTTCGTACTTAGTATATTTCTTTGTTCCCTATCGTTTAATACCCGAAAACCTAATTCCTGATGTATAAACTTGTAATTTTTTGGATACTGATATATCAATTTAGCCGTAAAAGATAAAATTGATCATTTGAATGATCAGTAAATTCGGTGGCAAAACATCCCATCTCTGGAGAATACTAAAACTCGAGACTTTGATATTATCTTCTAAAAATTATGAATAAATTGTTTTGATTTAACCCTTTAAGAACGATTGGAACACCGGTGTCCCATGAAGAAAATAATTTTTCCTGACTACCTAAAGTTATTTTTTTTCTTATGTCTGTACATAATTGTAAAGTAGAAGGTTGAAGGAATCTAGAATATTTTTTGCAAGTCTCCAGCTATTTGCTATATAGTAAATATTTAGGCTTGAAAATTACGAGTTTTTAAATTCTTATATTGAAAAATGATTTTAATTATTTTTTATACTTCCAATTTATTTAAGCAAAACCGTTTTGGAAAAAGAAACTACAATACTCATACATAATATTTTTCATCACACTAAAAATTATTATTCATTGGTATTGTCAGAAAATTGATTTAAATTTTTGGGCTATTTTTGTCCCTAACGCTCGGAGAGGTAAAAAATGTACCGAATCAGATTCTGGTGGATATTCCAAAGTCAGATGTAACACGTTTCATTGATTTTGTTTATCGGTTAAATTTTTATGGTTGATTATGGTTGATTTAAGAGTGTCTCGTCGTTAAAGGGTTAAAATGTTTTTCATCGGTATTGATACGTACAAGTTTGAGCCTTCCGTTTTTATTTTTCGTGTTTATCGGTTTGCAGTCAATTTAAACCGGTTCATAATATCACTTAATTTTCTCTAAACTTTATTAAAATACAATATGTTTTTAGATAAAAATTTAATATCGTTAAAATACATATTCATAATCATTTAAAAGCAATTCAGAAATGTCCGACATTCTAAGACCTTTCAACTTAATCTACACTTGCCCTTATCGGTTGAAAAAAAAAACGCTCTCCAAAGCTGTTTACTCTTTGGCCTTAAAAAAATCTTTATTAAGAATGGTTCAAGGTTATTTTCGTATATGGATGAGATATCCGCTTAGCCATTTAAACATATCCTTAATATCAGTTATGAGATATGTATTGAAAGCTTTTAGGATAAGCTTTGGTTAATGAATTGGCATATGGAATAGCTCTTGTTTTAAGGCTACTTTGAAAGAAAGGGTTATAAAAGCGCCCTTACTGAATCTTCTTAAAATTATGTCAAAAGGATGTTTCCGAATTTGACAAATTTTTTCTGATACTTTTCATGAGAGGTGAGCAAGAACCGTTTGAGACCGAACAAACGTCAAATGAAAATTGTACGTCAGCAATGGGTAAAATGCTACTTGAACAAATTTCTTTTGACGTTAATTCAGTTTCAAGCGATTCTTGCTCATCGCTCCTTTATATAGAGGAATATCTATATGGCAAACTTTTAACAAAATTAAGGACATCTTTTTGACAAACTTCTTTTGTTAAATTGACAAAACCTTTTGTTTTCAGAGTAACATTATTCCTGAAATTCAGATCCAATGAAATTAATTTTATTTTTTGCAGGAACATATGTAAATTGTCTTCATTTATTATTTTCCTTTTAAAATACTATGCGTCTAAATTAAGACATACGATTGCGATCACTATCTCTTTGTATAACCATGGAATTCTTCCTGACTCAGGGTTTATTAAACAAAGTTGTCTAGGACATCATTATCTACAAATTCTTCCCTTGAGACATGACTATGTAGTCATATTTTTGGTGAACAAATATTGAAAGATCACTCATGATAAGTCAAAGCTATCGATGGTAGAGTCCACAGTCATCATTTTTTTGTGACTGTCTGGAATATCCTTCTTTTTCATCATTTTTGGTCTCTCCTGTCGAGTCATTATCCCTTGGCGTTTTGTCGAGACGACGTTGGGTCAGAAACGTGCTAGAGGGAAAAGAAATTACTGTCTGATGAATTCTTTAGTTTATTTTTTATGAGGAAGACACCACGCACCTGAAATCCATTGGAATGGAAGATGAGGTTTAAGAAAAAAAAGGAGAAGAGAGACAATTGTGTGAATGTATAGAAAAAGGATGTTTGTCTGGGAGCTTTTAAGGGAATAATCCCGAGTCACTGTTGAGGCAGCCTCCATGGCACAAGAGCAAGAGCATCATACAGAAGACAGCAGAGAGTCAAAAGTCAATGACCCAAACAGTAGAGGGTTAAAAGAGAAGACGATCTCACAGGAATTTTTCACATCTTCCTTTCTGTTCCAGAGTGTAGGGATTTAAAATTTAAATTGAGCCTCTTCGCTGGTATATGCTTCTGCATGGAAAATGGTGCTCTGTATGTAAGCGCTTGATTATTTCCTCTCTTGCTGGTTTCTCGGGCAATTAAGCCTGTTTGGGGGTATGTTAATTTAGATTGAGTTAAATTAAAATATTAAACAATCTGCCACACTGTGGAGGTTCTCCCCTTCGATATTATTCAATGAAAGCGATTTTATGTCTTTGCTCTCTCCCCGATCCTCTGATTCTAATTTATTCATTTGAGTACAGAACGAGAGAAGAGTGGGTATGCAAAAAAAAAATCACAAATTACCCGAAGATGGTTGATGTGAAGGGAGGGAAATAATAATCAACAGGTTGCAATTGTGTGTTGTGTATACACATCTTTCGACCCTTCATATTATGCACGGGTTCTTCCACTAAGGATTGTTGATGATGTCGTTGAGGTTGAGGTGAAATTGAGAAGGGAAACTCAAATAGTGTTGGCAACCTGCAATATCTGGATTAGGGCGAAACAACAAAACGTGTCTTGTGACATGGGCAAGTGGCATAGAGGAAGAAAAAGAAAATATTCCATTATATATAGGGGACGAAATGGGATTCCTGATCCAATAATATCGGTGTGT
This sequence comes from Phlebotomus papatasi, assembly GCF_024763615.1. Lineage (NCBI taxonomy): Eukaryota > Metazoa > Arthropoda > Insecta > Diptera > Psychodidae > Phlebotomus > Phlebotomus papatasi. Next base: position 79,040,855 of record NC_077222.1, read on the forward strand.
GTCTATCATGTAAATGGTATGGACTCTTGAATTCCACCTTAAAAACATACCTGTTGGTATAATGTTGAAATTGTTGAATCCACTCACATGGAGTTTCCATTGCATTTTGCTTGGTTGGTGCGCGCACATGAAACACCATGGCGGGGTCTTGAACTCAAACCAGGTCATGAAGAGTTTCGCCCGCTCTCTGGTTACCAAGAGACTTGACTCCCCAGTGGTATTTTCTCAAACGTCAACATTTCAGGGGGATAGCCATATAAAGGGAGCATAGGAAAAAGAGTGAGATTTCATCAGAAGAGGGGAGCTGAGGCACCTGTATTTAAATTCTCTTTTAACTATTCCACTACTTTTTTCAACTAATGCATCTGCCGGAGAGGTAGTTATAATTCCCTCGTATAGTAGAAAATATATTAACAAGCATAGATGTTCTGTGTGAATAATTTACTATCCTTTATTGAGATTTCTCTGGAAAGGCACCTTTCGTGATGCTCTTTTTTCCCAACTCTCCTTGCTCTATTGCACCTGAAACAGGTTTTAAAAGGACCCAGAGTATGTAGCGTTTTTTAAACTCTCCACCTTTTTGATCTATGCTGGTGATGGTATAAAAAATAAAAGGGGAGAATCTAACTAGGAGTACCTAATTCTACTATAAAAAGTCACTATTTGTCTCGTTCTCACATTTACATCAAGTTAGATTTCACCTATTTTTTGATATGCCGCACGAAGAGATATAATAAAAATTTAATTTCCCGTCACAAAGTACCTGACACTCTGTGGACAGAGGGAATGATTTCCTGACCGGTGACCATGTCCATCCGCATCTGATGGAATAATGGTTTCTCTCTCTCATGTTCATGAACTGTGATTTTTGTCTGAGCAACTTCCAACAAATGTTCACGTAATTGGTGTCAGCAGAAAAATTCTGTACAAGTTAGGACTAGGTATATCGATAATTCTATTTTATACTATTCCATTTCAAAATGATAATTCTAAAGAAAGCTATTTGAATTGGTATGCTGCTCCTGTTATGTTTATGTTGGAAAACTTGAATTATTCGGATATTCAATTATCATCAAATTTTCACATTTAAAGAAAAAAAAGTAAAATATAAAAAAAATTATTTTCTTACATTAGGAATAACCACTTGTTCTCAAAGGGTTGATACAAGTAGCGGAGGGTGGGATAGTTTCACGCATACATTACTTTCAAAAATACATATTTTTGAGATAATAAATAACTTGGGAATTGTGTTACGTATTTTTAGTTAGCAAATGCTGAAGAGAAACTAACGTGATAGTCAGTTTAAGTATGGTAAATATTCACTTTGCAAATAAGTTTCGGATAAAGTTTAGCTGCACCCTTTCAACCAATAAGTTAAGGAGCAATGAAATAATTCATGTCTAGAAATTTCTTTAGCGAGAAGGCCTAGGTCCTCTATAGGATGTTGTGGTGTAGAGTTCAGTATTTTAGTAAGTGTGTATGTTAATAGGGGAAGTGGGGCACCTTTGAAATTGGGATTTTTCTTCTATGTTTAAATGGAACTGAGCCATATCATAATGTAATTTAGCTTCTCAATCTATTTGTGCACCTAAATTATATCACGATAAGGCTCAATTTTAGTTAAAAATAGGTGAAAAATCCCAATTTCAAAGGTGCCCCACATTCAAAGGTGCCCCACTTCCCCCTAAGTATGCTTTTCGGAACAAAACTATTTTGATTCGACTAAGAACAGTAATGATGTAAGGCAAAAGGTTTTGCTTGTTTCTCATAATAAAATTTACACAGGGAGACCGGGGTTGAATTAGTTACCAAATAAAATTTTTCATTGCGTATAATTTGTACAAAAAATGTTTGTATGAGGCTGATAAATATTTCAATGAATATAGTAAGTGTAGTATATATTTAGAATAAAGAGTGGTTTCCTCAATATTTCTTCGAAGGCAAACTATAAGATATCACTGTCTAATACTATACGTGGCTAATTCTGCTCCGGTCTGTCCTACTATACAGCCTAGTAAAATCTTACATTACCCATAAGGCGAATTCTGTCTTAATATTGCAGGCAATACCCTACGACAAACTGACGTTGAAAATTTGGCAGCAGGACTCTAGGCCAGCCATCATCAAATTGATTTAAATAGCATTTTTGATAAACCATATTGAATAGGGGGAACTGGTGCACTCGTAAACATGGGGTAGTTTTAAACACTGCTGTTTTTTTAAATTAAATACTAGACTTGAGAGAATAAGACCTATATTAATTCATAGAAACTGTAGGGATCCTTGTCTCCTACAGAAAGTGTAGGTGGATCTTAGAGTCTATCGGTCTCATGCGATTTTTTCATGTTTTAGGAGTTTCTATAGGCGGACACTTCATTAAGAAAATATTGTTAAATCATTCTTAATTACGATTTTCGAATATATGGGTTTATTTAAAAGGTCTTTAAATTTTTGAAAAGTGTAAACCATTTTCAATTGGTTTTGAACTGACAACTAATATTTAACCGTATTGTACTAATGCACTTATGCTTTTCCTAAGTTAGTTTTTTGGGGATTGGGTTTATTTTAGAGTATTTTATTAATCGGTTCAATTCGATTATCAACCAATAAATTTAAAGAGAGATTGCACAAAGGGAAAAATCTTGCGAAACCCTCGTTTTCATGATCGCTTTGCTTTTTTCATGAATTTACCTTTAAAGAAATTTAGGTTTAGTAAATCATACACGAATTTGAGGTATAGTATCTAAGGTACGACTTCGTGAATTTTTGCAAAACGATGATGACCTGTTACCCCTTATTACTAGTTTTGAAATCATTGACAATGACCTTTCAATCAAAGTTTAGACTGAAGCCTTTCTAGATGGTCAACCTTTTGAGGACGATTTAAACACTGATCTTTTCTAAGTAAAATAATTTTTTTTGACTATCTTGAGTTTTTTTTTCTAATTTTTGTATAATCACAAAAGAGACGAATGTATGAGTATAGAATAATTTTTGCAAATCTCCAGCTATTTACTAATAGTAAATTTTTAAGTATAAAAGTGAGGAATTTTCAAATAATTGCAATGATAAATGAATTTTAATATTTCATTATAAGGTAAAGTGCCCTCAATTCGACCGGCAGAGTTATTTATTCAATTTATTTATATTTGCACTAATATTTGGCGTATGATCTAACATTAATAGGTCAATTATTCCATAAATAAATTCTAATCAGTGACGATTTTATAGAAATTCACCATTAAAACATTCAAATACCGGTCGAGTCTAGCATCCGGTCGACTCGAGGGCACTTTACCTTGTTTTCCTTTTCTTTGCAGTAAAAAGCTTTAGAGGCACTTGAAAGTACAATAACTAATATTTTTTGTAATAACGAAATTTATCATTGGTATGTTCATGAAAACTTCTTAAATATTATGGGCTATAAAAATTCTACTGTTTCATATACAGAAAAAAAAATATTTCGTAAAATTGTTCGTAAATATTTGTGAATTATTATTGGGGACTTAAGAAAGTTCGTAAATTGTATAACTCGCTAAAAAGTTCGTAAGAGTTTGTACTTTTTTTTACAAACATTGTTCGTAACATGATTACACGATAAGCATTTTTTGTTTGTTTAACAAACATTTGTTCGTATATTCTTGTTTGTCTGATAACATTTTACGAAAAAAATGACAAAATTTCGTGATCATTTTTCTGTGTATTTACGAACATTTACGAACAAAAGATCAAAAAATGCTTGTCAAATGGTCATGCTACGAACAATGTTTGTGAAAACTACAAACTTTTTAGTGGGTTATATGATTACGAGCATTTCATAAGTAAGTAAAACAAATATTGAAACTGATTCTGTTGGATTTTCCAAGGTTTGAAATTAGACGCTTCGTTGATTTTGTTTATCCGCTTAACTTTTATGAATGAATTTTGGTCGGTGAGAAGCCTTAAAGGGTTAATTGTAAATGTAGTAAATTCGGTAAATGCTTTTAAATAATATATATAAATGTTGCCTTATATTTTTATTTCATTTCCTTTTTCTATTTAACATTTTTCAATGCAGTGTGACCTGTGTAAGAAGTGAAGTACTCAGCCCATAAAAATCAAACATTTTATCCTGCTATTAAGTAAATTCCACAGTTTATGTAAATAGTTGTACCAACCCTTAATGATCATTACTCAGTTAATTTGTTTTCAATAAGTGAAAAAATAAACAGACAGGGCTAAAAATTATGAACTCTTAATGAGTTTTGTGTGCAAATGGGATGGGAAGTATTAATGAGATGCCCCTTTCAGATCTTATGCAAATTAGTTCTAAAATACAATCTCTTCCTTTTTCTATTTTTGCTCATAAAATATCGACAGTCCACGTTTATTTATTTTCTCACTGTCAATTTTTTATTAATGCTATTAAGCATTTCTTTGGTGACTTGTTTGTAAGGTGACGCAAATTTTTATATTCTTTCACACTGGAGGATTTTGAGTGAGAGATGGAGAATTTCATGAATTGTCAACAGGGCTTTTATGAAGTTGTATAGCTTCGTATATAAAATGATTGAATTTGTGGCGAAAGGTAAAGTAAAAAAAAAACGTATGTGAATGTTCATCGAAGCGATAAAATAGATTTAACTGGTTTTTGCTCACTTGTGGTAAATAAATAAAACTTTTGGCCACATGGTAAATTGGGGAGAAATACCTGAGAATTTGAAATAAGAGTTAAATTAAGTTAGATGGAAGGGAAGAAATATATGTATATACTTACATATCAAATCAGTGGAGGAAGGCAGTGAAAAGAGAAAAAAAAGTTATAAGTTTTAATGGTGCTTATTCTAGTTGGTTTTTTTTCTTCAATCACGAAAATTAACTCCTGCGTGATATTTTTCTTCATTTCTTTTCCAATGACTGATTCTGAATCTTCTGAATCTTCAGGTGCTCCTTAACTTCCCCTTCAATTGAGCTAAACAACAGTCTGAAGAAATGACAAGTCGAAGGGTTTGAGATGCAAATTCATGGTCAGAAATTACATGGCATTCGAGGACATCGAATTTTATCCTCAGGCATCAAACACTCCAGTGGCGTTAACATGAAAAATTGCATTAATTAGTTGTGAGCAATGGCATATAAATGCTACTGAAGAGAAAGAAATAATGAACAGGACATCCTGCACGAATCACTTTCTCACGTGCATTTGCATACTAATTATTTCCGCTTTTATTTGCTCCATTCATATCTATTAAATCCTCGTCCAGCGATTTTTTTATTATTCCTGGGGACGCTTCCATTGCAGCGACATAAATGCAAATTGTGATCATAATCGGGAGGTCATCGATCGCCTTCCTGACTCTCTGATTGTTTTTTTTTCCTTTCAACCACTGAATTTTTGGGGAGGGAGCTCACATTCATGCAACGAAGTAAATTAATTATGATTCTGATTTATTTAGGTGGGAAAGAAATTTAAATGGGGTAACTATACAAAATGGTCTAGTTAGGGTGTTCAGAATCATTAATTGAATTAAGGACTTTATATGTCGTATAATTTTAAAAGGAAGCAATGGAAAGACTAAAAAGTCTCTCATACTCAAAAAAAAGTGCAATCCGTTCAGGTTTGTCAGTAGTTCAAAGACCATTCCAACGAGTCACTAAATATAATACCATTCTGTTGAGAAATACGTTCTCTAGAGCTTTTTAACCCAGGGTCGACCTATGAGAGGGGTCCCTTGAACGGTCCAAATTTATATCTCTACCCGTTTGGGATATAGGCGAGGTAACGGCTGGACGGACAGACGCATACGGACGGAAAGATGGACAAACAGCCTGATATTGTGTCTCAGAAATCGTCTGAAACGCGAAGATTTATTGAAAAACGTAGTTCCCGGGTGGTAGACGGTGGAAATTTTGGAGGGGTGAAAAAATCGAGGGATTATATAGGGGAGACTGGGGTAAAAAGTCACAAAAAGAATATTTTATTTTTTTACAAGCTGCTCGAGCGCTTCAAAAATTTCTAATTAGCGCATTTTTATATAAAATTTACCGCTCTACAACTTTGTGAAATAATTTTCCTCTATTTTGTAAGGAAATACGTTTATCGAGCCAATTTCTAAAAGGTAATTTTGTGACTATTCTCAAAAATGCTGGGGCAAATATTACCAGACATTGGGTATTATCATATTTTGATTCGCTTCATTACGGGCTTCCGTAAATTTGAAAAAATACCTAGAGGACATATTTTCATAGAATATTTATTCATCTACACCGTTGTAAAACAGCGTTTTTTTCTGCGAGAAAAGTGAGAAAACGAGAGAAGCGCTTTTCGAGCTATTTTAGAAAAAAAAACACACAAAAGACTTACTTAGTATATGCCGACGAATAATTTACTTGATATGAGAACCGGTGAACGTCGGGGGTGTAGGGTAGCTCAGAAAAACATGTAAATTCTTCCCAAAGCTTTCGGCTCGGACTCCAAGCCTTCCTCAGTGGCTGGACGGGAAAGAGCCTGTTTTATTTTCGTTCTGTATCATGCAAAAATTTTTTTTTTTTTTTTACAACTTACTCAAATCTTGAGATTTTCTAGCTTTGTCAGGGGGTCTGGGGGTTCACAGGGCATGGGATTTAGGGACTGCACTTTAAAATATTTTGGTTTTTTCTTAATTTTTAGGGTAGTAAGTAACTTCCTTTTCTTGTCTTGTGGGCTTCTTTGTGAGAACTGGTTCAAAGTTCATCCTCATACTGGTTTCTTTTGAAATTACCGTTGAAAATTTAAATTTCATTTTTGGATGCCCCTTCTCCAACCATCATTAATCATCTGGAGACATGTGAGCCATCAGCCTCAATGAGGGCGGCATAAACTGCTGACAGATTTTCAATGTCTTGTCTTTTGTTTACTGTTGTTGAGATGTTTCTTTTTATGTGTAGCATCTCCAAGACCATCCTTTTTTCCTGGTTTTTGTGCCTAGCAAGAACAAACAGAAAGTTCTTTAGCAAGGTAAAGGACCAGATACCACTGGAACAACAATCAAATGTGGTTTATGAGATACCGTGTGGAGGATGCGAAAAGAAATACATTGGCACCACGGGTCAGCTCCTCAAGAAACGCATCCAACAACATAAGAGGGATTGTAGGCCACCCATAAGGAACGACCAGGCCACTGCATTGTGTGCTCACTCCGCAAACACCGGCCACATTTTCCGATTCGAGGACACAAGAATTATTGATAGGCACAAAAACCAGGAAAAAAGGATGGTCTTGGAGATGCTACACATAAAAAGAAACATCTCAACAACAGTAAACAAAAGACAAGACATTGAAAATCTGTCAGCAGTTTATGCCGCCCTCATTGAGGCTGATGGCTCACATGTCTCCAGATGATTAATGATGGTTGGAGAAGGGGCATCCAAAAATGAAATTTAAATTTTCAACGGTAATTTCAAAAGAAACCAGTATGAGGATGAACTTTGAACCAGTTCTCACAAAGAAGCCCACAAGACAAGAAAAGGAAGTTACTTACTACCCTAAAAATTAAGAAAAAACCAAAATATTTTAAAGTGCAGTCCCTAAATCCCATGCCCTGTGAACCCCCAGACCCCCTGACAAAGCTAGAAAATCTCAAGATTTGAGTAAGTTGTAAAAAAAAAAAAAAAAAAAAAAAAAATTTTTTGCATGATACAGAACGAAAATAAAACAGGCTCTTTCCCGTCCAGCCACTGAGGAAGGCTTGGAGTCCGAGCCGAAAGCTTTGGGAAGAATTTACATGTTTTTCTGAGCTACCCTACACCCCCGACGTTCACCGGTTCTCATATCAAACACAAAAGACTGCAAATCGTTTGACCAATGCAAACAACAAGCGGCGAGACATGATAATAACGTTTCTTTTCGTCGTGAGGTATCAGACATTGGTTCGCTTTTTTGTTACTTTTTGCTCTATACCTTTTGTTACTTTTTACCCCAAGTGGCCATTTTTAATAAAAGGATTTTTGGAGAAAAGAACTTTTGTGAAATTCTAAAATGGATAGCGGATTCGTATTCAAAAAATCCAAATTATTTAGAAAATATTCACCAGTGCATCAATTTTGGAAAATAAGTAGGTAATAATTGTTATGTTCTGCAAGGAAAATATTTCAAAAATAGAGCTGAAAATTTCGTTATTTTTATTTTCTAAATTCCTTGTTCGAATTCTAAGAAACTTACGACATTGAAAAAGGTCTATGGAGGCTATCTATAGAAAAAAATTGAGCCGCAATCTTTTTTACCTTGGAAGATATTGAATTTTGAATTTTTCGATTTGTGACTTTTGCCCCAGTCTCCCCTACTGCTCTTTCTGTGGAATTCAAGCAGCAAAATAAAGTCAAATTCCTGAATTTGCTTTATCGACTTTTTCACCTAGCTCTGGGTCTAGTGTTATACAGTGTCGACCATAAGTTTCTTGGCAAATCTAAGTTCGAGAAACCAGTTGGAAAAAATTATAGAAAAAATAACTTTAAAATTTTTCTTTTTGCAAATGATTTGCTTGCAATTCATTGATGTTATTTAAGTATTTTGAAAAAATTTAATTCATTTTATTTCATATCAAAAATAATTGGTTTCCCAAAGGTGAGCATTTTTCATCGACCAAAAGTTTCTTGACACATTTGTAAAACTTTCTCAAAATGGTGAAATACGTGCAAATATGTTCTTTTAACCCAGTTATATTTTGAAGTTATGTCATTTGAGAGACAAATGGTGGGTTTGCACATTTATAAAGTTTTCAATGTCAATTTATACATATAATGACCAACGCACAATAACTTTTGTTTGTAAACATGTTTTCAAAATTTCCTGTGAGAGTGAGCGAGATGACTAGATCTAGATTTCATTCACTCTCACTGAAATGTCAAAAACATGTTTACTAAACAAAAGTTATTGTGCGCTGGGCATGAAAGGTATGACAAATATTAATAAAATAATGTGTTTTGTAACTTTATAATTTAGGTTAAAATGGCAAGTTAGAAGAAGTTAAAGGATGAATAATCGTCTAGAGATACTGCCGGAAGGAATCTGCATCGTCACTCGTTTAATTTTACGGAAAATCGTGACAGAATATACATAAAATCTTTAAAGTTTACGGTAATGAGGCACGAGTACATCTGGTAAACCCAGGGTTTCGATTCAGAGGGTTGATAACCACATTGTAAGTATCTCTGATAGTGACCTAGTCTGCTCCAAAAATTCAAAATCAGTTGGTTTTACAAATGTGTCAAGAAACTTTTGGCCGATGAAAAATGCTCAACTTTGGGAAAACAATTCTTTTTGATATGAAATAAAGTGAACTATTTTTTTTAATACGTGAATAACATCTATGGATTGCAAGCAAATCATTTGCAAAAAGAAAAACTTTAAAAAGTTTTTTCTATATATTTTTTTTCAACTGGTTTATCGAACATAGATTTGTCAAGAAACTTATGGCCGACACTGTACGTCTTTTATAATACTATACTTTCTTTGCCTTATTTAACAATTTTATTAATAAAATTATAAAATAATGTATTGTTTTAAAGTGTATTTTCTTACTTTGTTTTATAATTTTATTATTCTTTCTTCCACTACATTGCTGTATTAAAAACAGGAATCATAAAATATTATAGCACAGGATTTAGCTACGATTCTTTTCATAAATGTAGTTTCAGAGAATTTTGTATATTTCTTAGTAAATTTAATAAATCAAGGCTCTCAAGGGAAATGTGATTCATTGGACAGACATTATCATGTGTACAAAGGGCATAAAGGGTCACTTTATTTTATCGAAATCATTCCCCATGAAATGTTGCCCTTTGGGAATTGAACCCTTGATGCATAGGAAATTAATTTATTGAAAATTGTTGAATTTATTTCAAGCTTTTGTTGGTGGGCCTTTGTGTGAAAAAATCTCTTCCCTCAGAAGGGACCCCATTTCCTTATCATCGAACCATAAAGGGTATACTTTAAATGATTGCATGAAAGTGACCTGAAATCTCAATGGGACCAACCACAGTGAAATACATTTTGTTTATTTCTTTTTGAAGTCAATTGTTGAATTTCCTGAAGCAGCAAATTATTCATAAATTTCCTTTACACAATTTTGTGTTTTTTTTCCCAACAACTTCTCATTTTATAAACTAAACAGTGCACCTCATTTTAAATATAGAAAAATCATGGCGGAAGAGGGCAAAAATAATCATTGAGTGGAAAAGGGGGATGTTCATTGGGGAGGAAATTAGATGCAAATTGTTTCGAGGATGGGATGTTTATGGTTGGAAAGCGTGGAAACGGATGTTACTGCAAGGGAAAAAACAAACTAGTGGCCTGTGTGGTGATTTAATGAAGTTTCAACTCTATTTTCTCTCTAGACCGTGAAAATATGCTTCACCTGTTTTTAACTTCACATTGGATGGACTCGGCTGTTCTTTCCCCCATTCTGTTAAGGAACACCACTTTACTTTCGTGGCAGTTTCTGTCTTGGAGGGATGCACGTTTCATTGTAAATTTCACACGAATACCGACAGGTTCATGTCCAACAATAGGATGTGAAATATCAAGGAAGACGGAAGGGTGTGGAATTGATTGCAGAAAGAAGGGCAAGTGGTGAAAAAAACACGCATAATTTTCAGGGTTCTTTTTTCACTTATCGATCTAGAAAGGAAATGCACGATCGTGAGAGAGGAATAATGTAAATTGACACAATTAAAAAATATTCTTGCTATACTTTCTTATTAGGGTTTGGGGTGTTAAAGACGTCCCTTCAGGGGAATATTTAATTTTTCCCAAGAAAAAGAAACCCTCTTGAGAAATCGTTGGATAATTTTTAAGTAAATGAAGATCTTGATAAATATTCAACATTATTCGTATTAGAGTTTAATAAGGATATGGATTGTTGGACAAATATCCATTTTTGTGGGAAACTCTGTAAGAATGTTTTGGAGTCCAAAAGGATCACTAGTAACGATCACGATCACTTATTGAGACGGTATGACGAGATGTTATGGGTGTGCTACAAGAAGGGTGGGTACATAAGACATATTGAACAAATGATTTTTTTGCCTCCTTTTTAATTCCACTGTCACTCCTCTCCACTTTAAATAGTAATATTAAGTTATACGGGCGCAACATGTTATTTTGTGAAGTTGGCAGTTCATTGAACTATGTGTGTGTATTATATCTGTGGATATGACTTGAACCGCGAAGAAACAAATAGACGAATGAGAAAGGAAGAAAAGTCAGGAATTATTGAATACTCTCGCAAGAGGTTTCATGGGAGTGAAATGGTCGCCCGAGAAAAAGAGAGAGGAAGAAAAAGATACTTTTGAGTTTTGCCTTTTAAGAAATATTTCTTTATAATGTGTATGGAACAATAAGTTTTGTAAATTGTACCATAATTCCTATTGCATTTCCTTACTGCAAACCGTCAAGATAGCGAAATTTGTAAAGGAAGTTATGAAGATCATGGTTATATCCACTTTTAGAGCTTAGACAAAACTCAATTGGAAGTTTTAATATAGTAAGGCCTATAAGAATAAGGAGCTTTTAGATCATTAATATTTTCACCCATAGAAATTGCTACTTGTGCTTGTACATCTCTGGGAGTGTCGTCTTTTTTCCTGTCTCGAGATCATTTTTACCCTCCTTCCTTTCTAATTCTCCTCATGAGGTCTTTGTTCACCGAGAGGCATCCACATGGAAAATTGCAAGAGAAAAGGCATGACATAGAATCAGAGTGAAGGTATCTCCATATGAAATTTCCTTGTGAATAAATCTTCAGTCTAATTTTGTGGACTGTGTGTATACATTGAATTAAATATCTATGTTGAAGAAGTCAAGTCAGAGAAAAACAGCAGGGCATATAAAAATGGACAAGGAAACTCATTTAACTAGGCGTATATACATGAAGCCTTTAGGTTTTTATTTTGACAAAATATAAAATGATCTGTTCCAGGTGCCCTAAAAAGCATTCAAAAGATTTGATACATTTAAAATTCATTGACTAATTTAAAAAGATATTATTTCTTATTAGCGTTATTGACCTATAATTTTGTTTTTTAAATCTTTTATGGAGTAGTTCTGTTACTAGTCACCAGTGACTGAAAAACTAAAATGTTTTCTACACTGGAAAAAATAAAGGATCAAATTGATCCAAATTTGATCCTTTGCAAAGGATGAATGAAATTTCAAAATCTGAATGCACATTTATCATAATAGAACATGTTAATATGATCCATCCTCTGCAAAAGGATCAAATTTGGATCAATTTGATCTTTTTATTTTTCCAGTGTAATTATAGAACCTCGTAGATTCTTGACTTTGGATTTATCATAAAATCTACTGCTTCAAGATGTATGTTTTATATTTAAAGAGCGTATCTTTTATCTTCAAGAAGCTTTATGTGATTTATTACATGTAGTTGACATCATATTCCTTCCTCCCCATATTTGTAGATCTATTAAGATGCTTCTAAAACAAGACATTATGTATATTTATTTTACTGGTAAAAATAAAAGGATCAAATTGATCCAAATTTGATCCTTTTGAAAAGGATGGATCAAATTTCGAACTCTGAATGAACATTTATCATAATAGAACATGTTAATTTGATCCATCCTTTGCTAAAGGATCAATTTGATCCTTTTATTTTTACCAGTGTTACAGTTTTTGTGTGTTACTGATTAAATAGGAAAATTAGATTTTAATGTTTTTATAATCCTTAATTTTTCTTATTAGGGGAAAGTGACTTGCTTTTGAATATGCCAGCCCTTGAGTATTTATTTGATTTTTTCTTTTCTCAATGCCAAAATTTGTATTTTATAAAGTTAATAGAAAATTAGTTTCTAATACTAACTACAGTTCATAGAATATAATTTTTGCTTTAGATAGTAAGATAAATATTGAAATATTCAAATGCTAGCACATTCAAGCACTTCCTATTTTCTAATTAACTTAAAATATTTTATATAAACTGACGTCTAGTAACAGTATATTACGGTAAAGTGGTCAGTTTCTGGTCGCGTCAGCAACAGATGAGATCTCTGACTCGACTCTCACAGTTGCGAGTTCTTGTCTCGCTCGGTGCAAACAACTGAATGTTTAGAAAAAGACATTTTCACGTAATAAAAAAGTGCATCGCATCTGCTCTAAAACTCCGGGAGCATGGAAGAAGCATCCACACTGCGGGAATCTACAAACGGACTTAGCAAATTCTTCCAATAGAGGATCAATAACAATATAACATATGATTACATTGTAACAAATATCCTGATACGATTAATAATAACTGGGGTTTATCGACTGCACTGTCAAAATGAATGTGGTAATGGTTATCGAAAAATTGTCCAAGAAGGAGTCCTAATACCGGGCGCATTAGAAAATTTCGGTAAAAGATATTGGAAGTCCCAACAATACTTTTACTTTTGACGATTACCGTCACGGAAATCGCGTGCCAAATTAGATTGTCTAGAAAACAACATTTTTGTTGTTCTTTTAGTGCACACATTAGCTTCCACGGTCTCCGGATGCAAATCCGCTCGACTTCTCCGTATGGGATATTTTCTTAACCAAGGGCAGGACTAGAAAATACCAAAGGGTTGATGAGCCGAAATTAATCCTTTATCGTGAATGGGCTCGTATTCCGAAAACTCACGTTCGGGCAGCGGGCTATGCGTTCATCAACAGACTCAGGAGCAGGACGGTAATCCGTATCAAAGATAGTAAGGTCAAAAATTTAAAATTGAAAGATTTCTCGTTCACAGAAAAAAATTGATTTTGAATTAAAAAAAAATAGAGCGTTTTGAAAAGGTTACATTTCAATTGGGTTACCCTGATAAGCTTTAAGGCCTTGACAGACTTGAGGATTAGCCGAGAGACGACTTAGCGTAATTATATTCGAAATAATGGTTAAGCCACGTTTGTATTATTTTCTACTAAGCCGTCTTTCGGCTTAAGTCCTAAGTGCGTCAAGGACCTTAGATTCAATAATCAATAATACCTAAACTCTTGCCTTGTTACTACTCGCATGCCACATTTTCGAATATTGCATTTTTCCCTCAAAGCAAAAAAATCTATTCTATTAATTAAATGGAACAGAATTATTTGAATAGAAAATTTGCTCTGGGAATTGTAATATTCGAAGGCTGTTGATATTTGCTGGCTGGACTCCTGGACTATATAATAATTCGAGGACCATTCTGCTGTTGTTCCCGTCCTTATTTTGAGTAGTAGAACTTTTGCTTATGTTTTCCGGATTTTCCGAAAATTGTCAAAAGAAAACAAGGAAAACAATATTTACTCCACTACTGGTATAATTAAAGGTGCATTTCGACAAAAAATTAAAAACAATTAATTATCCATATATCCATAAAAATCATAGATTCTAAACTCGTGTTTGGGAGATGCTACATATAACAGTATACTATATCATAAAAAAGTATTGAAAAATATTACAGTACGATTCCGGTATAGTCAATCCGTAAAAATTTTAAACACCGTGGAAAAATATGTAAAATTCAAGGTTTAATGTTAAACTTTTAAACAACTTTTTTAAAGTAAGAATCAGAGACAATTTTTAACGAGTGAAATAGTAATTACAACAATTAATAACTTAAAATATCGCAGGTATATAGGGTGGAGTAACCACTTATCGCCATGTTTAGGAAAAAGAGAAATTAATTTTATTATAACTTTTGAAGTTTTATTACAAGATAACTCAAATGTGACACAAAACTACTCAGATGTATTGGCTTTTGATTCGTCAAAACAATAGTCTTAGAATTTAACGCTGGACTACTTAAAAAACTAATTTTTATTAACAATGCAAAAATAACCGTTTCGTCGCCACTTTTCACCACTTTTCGCCAGTTTTGTAACCACTTCTCGCCACTCACTTGAAAAGGTTCAAACTCGATTATTTTAGGCAATGTTATAAAAAGAATATATTCAGCATTTCTTTTTCCTCATGATCACCTTATTTTTACTCACTTTAAACGATTTTCTTCACTTTTATTTGAGAAATTAAATTACAGGTCTATTGCAGAAAGTAAACAATGCAGATTTGACAATTGACAATCTGCGAAATGAAGTTAGCGTCGCCTATTGAAAAGAGATGGCTACAGGCGGTAAAATCATTCCAAAATATTACCACTTTTCGCCATGCCTCATTTTTATATAAAAATAATATAAAACGAAATATTAATTAACTATATACTAATTTTATCTATTCTATAAGTGAAATTAAATATTCAATGGACAAATTATTGATCCAAAAAAGTATTTTTTGCTTGATGAAAATTTGATGACACTTAGTATATTTGATAAGAAATATTGGATTCGATGCACTTGCTAAAAATATTACTCTAAAATATGTTCAAAATCATAAATCCAAAACGAATAATTATTACTTTTCGACTCTATACGTAGCAGCAGTAAAAATACAAAGAACTTTGCGGCTCATTTATTTCACAAATCGCGGAAAATAGAGATTTCAATATTAGTGGCGAAAGTAGGGCACTGACTGGCGAGAAGTGGTGATTCCACCCTAGGAATCAAATGTGTTGACTCTATTAGAGTCGTACTGTAGTTTCATAGGATTTCATGAAGATTATCCTACAAGTAATTTCAGGTTTCGTACATATGCAGTAGAATTGAACCCTCTTTTATCAATTTTTTTTACTTTTAATTAAAATTCTGTTTGTCTTTACTCGAGATTGGAATTAGTTAAATTTATTTAATTTAGTTTTTTGTATAAATAAGGACTTTGAAAAAATATGGATTAAAATCAGTCAATATTTTTATCTTCGAATTTTAATGAAATGGAAAAAAAGTTTAAATAAGCCGTATTTTGTCCAATTAAGCCTGATACAACTGTATCTTTTTTTTAAATACTTTTTTTAATTTTATGTAAGAGTGGTAATTATTTTTTGTTTAACATGAAATTAGCAAAAAAATAAGATTAGCATGAAAGTTCTAGTTTAGTATGCAAAACACCTGGAAATTCTCATTCTTAAATTTTTAAAATGAGAAGTGCTTACGGTTTAACAAAACTAAAACCAATCCATTATAATTTTATTATTTCACATAAGAGATCCACCACAAAAGTTTCAGGCTAGAGAGAGCACAAGGAAGGGAAAATGTTGATGGACTGATGGAGAAGGCACGGCTAGTGGGGCGCGTTAGAAGTTAGAAGATTGTTTGAGAGGTGGTTGGGAAAAGAGGCTAGTGAGAAGATCCCAGTTGGAATAATTCTATGGGATCATTGTGATACACACGCGTCTTCACAACTTGTAGGTCGTTCACTCGGATGTTCAGTTGGAGGAAGAGCATTAGATAGGAAATTTTGGGTGTGTGAGAGAAATAGAACTAATTATAGAGTGAGAAAAAAATCCAGTCTTACGGATTTTTTTTTCTTCCATCAGCCTAAGAGATTTCTTGTCTCTTAAATTATTTCGGATTCTTGAACTCTCTTCATTGGTGCCATTTCTCTTTTGAACCATTTGGGATGGTGAAAAAAGAGAGGATAGCTTTTTGTAGTAAGATGACTTGAAAAGGAAATGAACCATTAGATTTTGCCAAGGGGTGGAGATTTAATATGTATTTTTGTTTTTAAATTTATATATATCACTATTTTAAAATAACTTGTGAGAAGATGAATTCACATTGATAGGTTTTCTACAACACGTACTATTGTTCAATGAATTTTATGTTTTTTTGTCGTAAGAATTTGCATAGTTTCTGCTGTAAATTTGATTTTATCTTATTTATGGCAATTTCACAGTATTTTGTAGACACGTTTAATGACACTTTAAGAGCCTGTCTGTTGTCAACTTTAAGATTCATTTATGTAGAAGTTTTGCTACTCTCCATTCTTAATTTCTGTTGTGAGTATCAATCACTGTGTGATGCTGTTTTTTTTTGTTGTCAGCAAAAAATACAATTTAACAGCTTGGAGTGGAAAGTGTTTGTCAATTACTGGTAATATGTCTCTTAGTAATTCTTATTATGGTGATAAAATATCCAATCAACGTTTTATTGGTGGAAAATTGTGGGGTTTACTCCAGCAGTGGGTAGATATAGAAGTGATCGCTTTGAATACAAACCACACTAATTTGGTCTTAAATGCACATTCCAACAAATTATCCCAGACATTGGTGTATTCCTCATGCCATTCACGAGATGCCTTCCAGGTCATCCCTCAGAAATTTGTATTTGTAAAATGTTTTCAAAAGAGAAGGAAAAAGAAACTATGGCAGGTTAATTGATCAATTTGGACTAATTTCACTCCCTTTAGGAAATCCTTGTTAAAATTTGCCTAATTGATATTTTCCAAAGTGATTTCACTTGGGTCATTTCTTTGGCAATCCCTGTGTAAATGATGAGGTCTGGGACTAATGATGAGGAAGTTGTTGTATAGTGATGAAATTTTCTTGTGAAGGAATTTCCCATTATGGAAAATACCACTATTTGATCCTTATGTAATTTGTCTTTGCAATTATCAGGTATTCAGACGCCAATTTGGTGGCGAGACCTTTTTCGCTAAAAGTGTCTTTCCTACCCTTATACCTGTTTCAATTTTGGCCGGTTTGGTTCATGGAATAAATTTTGAAAATGGTATGTCGCTGAAGTTGCAAGTTTTGATGGATGAAAGGGTGCAAGGGAGGAAGGTGAAAGAAAGAATTACACCATAATTTTGTATTTCATGTTCATAATGTTGTGAACTTGCTGCAATTGAACTCTCCACCATGATCACCACCAAGATGGGTTGAGTGAGAAAGAGAAATCACAAAGAAGGAAACGTGGCCTGAAATTGTAATGCTACACGCGGACTCAGGGCATTTTTTTCCATCTTTCATCTCTGACCATCTCTGTTGCACTCCCTGAATGGTGGAATTGTGTCTTTCTCCGGGTGAGATTGTCTTACTCTTGTACTGGGTGCTGATATATGGTCAAGAAAAATGATGACGGAGATGAAGAAGAGTGGAACAACAAGAGTTGATTGTGTTACAAACCAGAGAAGGAGATTCCAGTGAATTCAGCTCCAACATGTCCAAGTTTGTGTTGACGAAGAGGCTACAACAAAAAAAAAAAAACGCCAAGAGTAGAACCACCAAAGAGAATGGTACCAATTTCTTCTTCACCTCCATATTATCTTCTTCGCGTTTTGTCCATTTCTTTCACTTCTCATCGTTTAACTTGTGGTGCCCCAAGATGAATCCTCCACATTTCACCACATATGCTGAATTCTTGAATCTCCACTTGTGCGTATGTATTTGGAGATCTTGCGGGGATCATATAAGAAAGCAACGGTACAAAACTCTCTTTTTCGTATCGTTGCGTAATTATAAACTTTTTTCTTTTCCTCCTTTTCTTCTTTTTTTATCGTTTTATATTGTAGAATTGTAAGAACATTTTTCTTTCATGCCATCTCCTTGAAATAGTATATCTCATTCTGGCCATTATTGGTCTATTGTTTCAACTTTTGCCAAGAAAGAAGAATCATAGTACATTCAGAGGGAATCTAAAATCACTGAATAGTGTCATGGGATTGTCGCATTTTCTCTCAATCTATCGCCCTTTTTTGTGCACCATGTGGTTTATAGAGGAAAGTCATCGTGGTTTTTATCTTCGCCGCCCAGTGATCACCTCAATGTGATTTTCATGTGAAAATGCAGGAGAGGAATTGAGACGAGCCCATATAGCGGTATTTATGGGTTGATATTGACGATCTTTCTTATAAGATTAAAGACTGTATCGAAAGATGTGTTCACAGGTAATAAGTATGTTGCCTGAAAAGAATAACACTGTTTTTCACAAATACGGTGTTATTCTTAACAATCTCACCTACTATAATCCCAATAAAAGTTCAACTTTTCAGATTGAGCTTAAACTTAGCGAAAGTATTTCTTGTAACTCTCTGATAAACGAATAAACGAATTTATGAAGGGAAAAATTGAGAAAATCTAAACACGGAAAACGTAATCGTCTTTAGCGGAACAAAACGCTCACTAGTACTAATGATCAATTTTTGAAAATAAGTTGTTAAAAAATTATATTTTCTCTACAGCAAATAGTTTAATAGGATATGGCGTCTAAATCATAAGCCTGAACACTTCATAAAATTATTTCCTCTTCGTTTGATTCTATATGGCAGAGGTGTGCAAGAACCGTTTGAAACCGAAAAAACGACAAAAGAAACTTGTACGTCAGTGGTCAAAACTCTACTTGGACAAACTTATTTTGACGTTTATTCGGTTTTAACGGTTCTTGCACACCTCTGCTATATGGAAATAATCATTATATCCCATTTAGAGGAATTGTGCTTAATTTCGGACAGCTTGCAATATTAAACACTCCCTTTGTTTCTCAAAATTCCTTACATTTTTAGTTTTTTAATATATAGAAGTTTTAGAATTACAAAGTAGCAGAATAGAAGTGTCTTTACGAGCGATATGCTGTAGAAACATCCTTGAAAGAGTTTCCGAAGTGCAAAGAATTTCGAGAAATTTAGGGTCCAATATAGCACACAAACCAATATTTATAATTTTTATTCAATTTTAAAAGTATTAAGAATACTTTTAGATGAAAATGTTATTGACTACTTTTTAATTACCAAATAACAAAATGGGAGTTACTTAAGTAACAAACATGTAAATTTAATCAAAATCTGTTAGTCCTGTAGCATTCCGTAATTGTCTGGAGCCTGAATGTATTCTGAATTCTGACTATTAAAAGCTTTATTCAAATTATAGAACGCGTTAGAATCTAACGCGCATTTCGTTTGAGAATTACAATATGATATAATTTTTTTAAATGGCGACGTGTGGCTAATGGTGTAGGGGAAAGCGCCCTACCTTCGGACGACTCAAGCTTCGAACAATTTTTACTTATATACTTAATCAGCGCTACAACCAATTGCTGGTCTTGGCCTGACGCAAGACCCGTTGCCACTCGGACCTGTTACGCGCTACTGTTCTCCAATTCCGCACCCCTAATGAGCTGGTATTGGAAGGTATTGAAATTTTGAAGGGCACTTAGTGGGTCAAGTAGTAGAGCACTCGCACTATGATGCAAGTGTTCCGGGTTCGAATCCCCTTTAGGTCACCAGGAATTTTTCTGGCGTTAAAGGTGTTCGAATTGCGTCCAGTGAGCTTCACTGCACTTGATTCCACGGGCATGGGATTGACAACCTTATCCCGTACAAGAAAAAATAATAATGCATGTCTAGAAATCCCCTTGCGGGAAGGCCTTGTTCCTTCATGGAATATTGTGCCAGCATTATTATATTAATGAGCTGGCGTTCTGGTCCACGCCGACGGTCCATCTGAGGCTGGGTCAGCCTCGTTTTCTCGAAGCATATAGTGCACTCCTAAAGACTTTCCAGGCTGGGTCGTCCTCATCCTTCCGAACCAGATGACCAGCCCACCGAAGCCTATTGCTTGACGACAGTCACCTCTCTGTAGCGCTTATACACCTCATGGTTATATAGGCTCCGGAATCCGGCTCCGACTCTGGAATCATCCCTCCTCAAATATGCGACCAAAAATCCGTCGTAGTATCCTTCTCTCAAACGCGGCCAAGAGTTTGCAATTGAGTTCGCTGAGAGCCCACATCTCTGACGAATACGTGAGAACTGGCAGGATCATAGTCCTATACAGCAGTAGCTTAGCCTTTTTATGCTTAAGGTTCTGGACCGGAAAACTCTTGATAGATAGAAATAGGCCCTGTTAGCGTTCAGCAGCCGTGCGCGGACTTCTGTTGAGATGTTTTTTCGGCTATGATTGTGGACCC
Source organism: Phlebotomus papatasi (assembly GCF_024763615.1). Taxonomy (NCBI): domain Eukaryota; kingdom Metazoa; phylum Arthropoda; class Insecta; order Diptera; family Psychodidae; genus Phlebotomus; species Phlebotomus papatasi. The sequence goes on from NC_077222.1 coordinate 79,061,625, forward strand.
AAGGTACACGAAGGAGTTGACAACTTCAAAGTTATAGTCCCCCACCAGGAACCTTGTTTGACCGATGCTCTCCGTAGATGTTGCCGGAGTTACTGCTGATGAGGCCACCATGTACTTTGTTTTCGAATAATTCATCCTTTTTAATATGTTTTTAATGAATCTTATGCCCAACGCACAGTAACTTTTGTTTAGTAAATATGTTTTCGACATTTCTGTGAGAGTGAATGAGATCTTGATCTAGTCATCTCGCTCATTCTCATTGGAAATTTTGAAAACATGTTTATAAACAAAAGTTATTGTGCGCTGGTCATTACCCATTATAATATTATATTTCAATAGCTAGTCCGATGCTTCAAATTTTCTGTAAGGGGCTATGGGTTAAATCCATTAGGAACATAGAGAAAAAATGACTTTTTCGAAGCTTGAGTCGTCCGAAGGTAGTGCGCTTTACCCTATTCCGGAACTTCTCATAATTTATTATCAAAAATAATTCACCTTAATTAAAATCGAATTCGTTTTGGTAAGACGAAGATCAACTATTTGCTTGCTTTTTGCGGCGACAAACTTATTTATTTACAACAGATTTTGTAGAAGATATCCATATTTTTCATAATACAATATTAATTTTGGATAAATAATAATTATTTGAAAGTTAAATAAACTTATAAATTAATTGTAAATTTTTGATATGGTGTCTAAAGAACTTTGAAACAATGATTTTTTGTAGCAGATCCTCTGGCAATTGCATGATCTGTTGGATATTAAATCGCGCACTATCTTAGCAAATCATCTCAAGCACTTGTTTTGTCCTCAAATGTCCTGAGGAGGTCAAAATCCATCAAATACACTTCAAAGCTGACACTGAGCTTTATGATTGATCTTTTAAAATGATCTTCAAAAATTGCGATTGTCCAAATGAATTGAAAGCTCTCATGTTCTCCTTCCCTTCATTCAAAAACATGTGCAAGATTGAATGAGAAGGAATACGCATTGTTGATGAATCATAAATCACTTAAAATTAAAGTGTGTATGTGAAGTTCTATAGTTGTTCACATGATTGAATTTAATATGGAAAAAAATGAGTGAAATGAGATGGGGTCTTATAAGGGTTAATGATGATCACACAATTTACTGCATGGTGACTTAAAAAGATAAAAGATGTTTCTCATTCAATAAATTTTAGTTTGTGTGATGATATTATTCTTTTTGGGAATGTCTATGTCTAAAACTCTCAATGAACTCTCGTAGCTTTTGACAGAGCTTTCACAGAAATTCTCATCTGCCTTGGTTTTCATGGGTATATCATAGAGTTGTAGCTCGTGGATTTTAATTATGATTTCTTATGGGTTTGTCTTGGGCCTGTGTTTTAATTGCAATCTTCCCATGATTTTAGAGAAATGTGAATACTTCTCAAAAATGTCCATAAAAATTCCTTTAGATCACACTTTCAATTGTGTCTTTACCACGGTAGTAAATTTTATGTCAGAAACGATTTTTGTGGTGCTGCTGCCTACATGAAGATGACGAATAATTCTATGCTGAAAGATTAATTAGATATATCAGATTATAAAATTATTTGAATTTTATAGATTTTGTGGCAAAATTGTTATGATGAAATTATTTATTTTTAAAGGATGATAAATTGATTTTCCTTAGTGCAAAGTTTGTATAAAATCTTTTCCTTATAGAAGATCATTATACGATGTTTCTCTGGTGGATGTTAATTTTGGGATTTGCTGAGGGCAAGATGGCAAAAACGTGAGAGGTGGAGAGGATCGCGATGTGAGTGTGATTTGGATGAGAAGGAAAATTCCTTCGTAATTTTAAATGGCACAGAGAGTGAGAGAGAAGCAATGTATGAGGGAATAGAGCCTCCGTTCAATATCATGAGAAAATAATACATTTGCGCGCGCGCGTACAGAAAAGTGACGATTGTTGTTGGAAGGCAAGGAGTTTTCCACTCTCGTGATCTCCCCCGCAATTACTACAACACTGCCTTGTTGGTGTTGTTTTGGCGATTGTGAATGAATGTCATCTTACACAAAAGAGGAAAAAACATGATCTTTAATGAGGCGTCTTTTGCAGTAAGAGGCAACTTGGTGTAGCAATCACAATAAATAACGTGTGATCCATGTTTTACGAGCTTATTTTTTTATTTTTATTGTTTTTTATCATATGAAAAGGGAGAAAATATATATTTCAATTTGCCAAATGATCAAGAAATAACAACAAAGTATTTTTTTTTTAGTGCGTACTTTGTCTCTTGTGCAATCTCTTGATCGATCCTCCGTCTGTGCATGAAAATGCCATAAATTTCAAAATGTTATGGTAATTCAATGAAGAAGGAATTGTACGAGGGAGTGCTAAAGGAGAATAGAATATGATCGGGAAAATCAACTTTACTACCTCTACTAGTTCGTCTGCTTCCCGCATCTTGGTGTGTGGAAGTCATCATGGGTATTATTCCATGAGAGTCAGGATTTTGTGACAATCCCAGAAATTCCGGGGTGAATGAACGAGTAAAGCTAAAATTCTCCCACTTTTGCTCCTCCATGGTTGCGTCACACACGGGGTCAATTTGATGCCTTCTCAGTGTTCTGTCTCTCTTTCACTCTGTCTCCCTTTGTTGGACGCTCTTTTTTCCACTTTATTTGACAGCAATCAATTTTTCCCGGATGTTCGCTCTGTTAACTCCTCTAACACTCACATGAACTGGAGAAGAGGGAGGAGGAAGAAATTTCTAATAGAATTTTTCCTCAATTCATGCAACAGGGCAAGTCAAAGGGGTTTTCTCCCCAACTCATCCATGATCTTTATCATGTCATGAATAATTTCTCTTTTGATTTTTTCAAAAAATTCTACCACACAAAAGAAGGGGAAACTAATTCTGAGTTTCAACCAAATTCCTATGATTTAAATCTGTGTGAAAATATAGGGGAAAGCCGAGCAGTGACATTCACTAATGTCGGAAAAATATGATTTTACAGTTACACTAGATCCCGGCATTATGCACATTTTCGGGACCGAAAAAAACGCGCGAAATGGCATTATGCATCGAGAAAATTTGCATACCTACAGGGGCTTTCTTTTGAATAAATTGACCGTTGAACGAATTTCGCGCAGAGTAAAAGTCGGTAAAAGTAGTTCAAACAAAAAGATTCAAATGTTTCAACTAATTCAACAATATAAATGCATTAACAAACAGTACATGGCCAGAGTTCTTCAATAAATGGTTAGAATAATAAAAAAAATACCTTTAAAAAAAGAAATTAAAATTTTGTTCTGAAAAAGTAGCAAAATGTTTTCAAATTTCCCGCGTCGCACAATAGTATGCATTCAGGCGTATTTCAAAAATGATTTCATAAATTGACCCCCGATGGTAGGCAAATTTGCATAATTGTGTGTGCATAATTCCGTCAGGTGCATAATCCCGAAGGACTTAATGCCGGGACTGAGTGTAGGTTCTTCAAATATGAACGCTTGGGAGTATAGGGTAAGAGCTCATAATTTTGGACAGTTTCTAAATTTGGACACTTTGAGGGTAAAATTGGACACTTAAAATAAATTGATTGAAATTATGGATTTTTATTCCAATATTTGGTGAATAGGGGAGATTGAGGCAAAATTTGCCAAAACGGATATTTTATTTTTTCACAAGTTTTATCAGTGAATCTGAATGATTTCTATTTATTCTTATAGGAAATTTACCGCTCTACAACTTTACCGAAGTTATTTTCTTCTAACTCGAAAGGAAATGCACTTTCCGAGCCTTTTTGCAAAAGATGATTTTGTGGAAATTTTCAAAACTGCTGGGGCAAATTTTGCCAGACGTGGGGTATTTTTTGTCATTTTCCTTCGCTTTGTTACGAGTTCTCGTGAATGAAAGAAATACCCAAGTGAGATATTTTCATAGAAAATTTATTCCTTTATAACTTTATCCAGACCACTTTTTAATATCTAAACCAGAAATGTGTTTTTCAAATTATTTTCCAAAAGCTGTTTTTGGCAAGAAAATACTCTTAGAAATGGCAGAAGGGCGAATTGGGTGAGTTGAACCGAACGAAGTTTCCTGAGTAAATGTCAGATAGCAAAACAGAGGAAGAAAGCTGGAGGATGGTGTTTTGTGTTTAGTGATCTTCAGAAAAATTCAAGACTTAAAAACACATTTGTGATGTTGGGAATTGTTCCAAAAATCATTTAATCTGTTCCTGTTGCAATTGTACTGCCTCAGAAATCATCTACAATTTAATTAGAAACAGTGACTGGATATGCCTTTTCGCCATGTAAAATGTCGGAATTATTCGTTTTTTGCCAATTATTGCCAAATGCGTTTTGACAAATTTTACCCCGAATGTTCATTTTTGATTAAGCTGTATCTGGAGGAAAATCACTTTGAAAAATTCGCAAACGAACAACAGATTCATGTTCAGGATATCCAAATTATACAGTAATTACACACTAAAGGTGTCTACACATTGAGCACAGTTTTCGTCAAAAATTGCTTTTTTGAAGGAAATTGTCTGCAGTGCTGTAGGCAGAAACGTCAAAATTCTGTCAAAAATGCAATTTTTGACAAAAATTGCTCCCAATGTGTAGAGGCCTTAATGCATCAATTTCGGAAAGTAAGTTAGTGAAAATTGATATCTCCTGAAGGGCAAATATTTTAAAAACAGGGCTCAAAATTTCAATATTTTTTATCTTCTATATTCCTTGCTCGAATTCCTTAAAACCTTTGACGTTTATTAAGGTTTATGAAGGCAATCTATGATAAATATTTGAAGTATCGGTCTCTTTTATTTTGGAAGATATTGAACTTTAAAATTTTCGATTTGACAAATCTTGCCCCAGTCTCCCCTAATAAATTCTATTTATCTAAATATTTTTAGGAAGTTTTTAACACTAAATTCGTTAAATTTTGAATAAGATTTGAGTTAAAATTGCTTTGTTGAAATTTTAGTGTGAGCAATTGCTTACGAGAAATATGACAGAATTTCGCGTTTACTTCAGTCTTATGTAGCTGTGGTGAAGTACTAACAATCTTTCCTCGGTACTTTTAAGTGATATTATTAAATATTCATTGAACATTGTGTGTGGTTGTGATACTGTGTGAAGTGATACTCCTTATATTGGACAGGTGTTTTTTCTCGAAATTTCGTCAAGTTTTAGTTTTTGTGATGACTAGGTTGTATAAGTGCCTAGGAAAACAAGAGAGCATCATCTTTACGAACGAGATGTAGTGAGAAAATCCTTAAAAAGCTCCCGGAAGGGCTAAGGAATGAGCAAATCCGCGAGTACTTGGATTACCGAGGTCAACTCACTTTAATGAATTATATTGAAAGTTTCTGGGCTTCTTGTGACATTCTACGGTTCCCTGATACAAATAGAAAGAGGACTTGATAAGAAATGGAGAACAACGGGCATCATATTGAGGCAGATTAGCTGTCCAAATATACAGCCAATGTGTCCAAATTAACAACCAAGGTGTCCAAAATTTGAGTCAAATTCACCTCTACATATCAATTCATTTTTAAATGTATTGAGACTAATTTTAGTAAAAACAAAGACGATAAATAGTTTGCTAAGTTTCTAAATAACCCTTCTGAAAAGAGAGTAAAAAAAATCAATTAGTATTGAAAATATCGCACTTCAAACTTGGAAAACTGATGCTTATAAGCACCCTGTCCAAAATTATGAGCCTTTCCTCTATAGATCACATTTGTCAATCCTCTAATGTGCATAATCTTAAAGAAACATCTTTTTATCTTTTTTCGCCTCTTTTTTTTGTTATTTTTTTTATTAATTTTTTTTTCTCCTTATCACATTTGTAAGAGGGATGAACCCTATTTTGTGATTAAATGAATATTCTATTCTATTAATAATATTTTCAAAAAATTTAACGTAATTCATGTAATGTGCACCGAAACTAAGAAAAAAACAAAAAAATATTTTTGAAATTTTAAATTTAATTTTTATTAGATTTTATTTTTAAGTTTTCAAAAACTCGAAAATATTCGTTACAAGTTCTACTATCAAATAAAAAATGTTTTTTTTAATTGCAAAATTTAGGCGACCGCTTAAGTTCTGATCCTTAAATATAATTGAGTTTTAATTAAATTTTCTCGATATAAGATGTGTGGCAGATGATCGGTATTATGTCTCAAATAGACTCAGGTTGATCCTTGAGAATATTATTCAGCCCGTAAAATATGACGATAAAGGATCGGCACAAACTATATACATTGAGAGTATTACGGATTATAGGTTCTTTGTATAATTTTTTTTCCTGATCCTTATTTGAATCTTAACGGCTTATATTCGAAAACTTTTGATTTTTCTGTAACGGCCTAAGGATACTCACGCTAATCCTCCAGAATATTTAGTCTTAAAAAATCTGTCAATAAAGGATTAGGTAAAAGGAATTTATGCAAAGGACCTTTTTTCGATGATCGTAAGCTCTTAGTGTATGACAATTTAGGATTAATCTTTACTGTAAAATTTTACAGTCTTAATTATTCTCGAGGATCAATCTGAGTTTATTTCAGCTCTAAAAGGATATCAAAACCAGATAAGAATATTAGTGCTTTAATTTACGTCTTTGCTTTAGAGATGATCCTGATAGGCTAGGCAAAACTAAACTTAGCTTGATCGCTTATCTCGTTCGTTAGTTGGTGATTTCTAATTGAATACCTTTAGAGAAGGCTTCTGGTGAAGTTAGAATTAAATAGCGTGACTGTGTTGGAATCCTTCACAGAAGTTCACGCTTAGATTCCAGAATCTGGAATCAAAGAGAATATTAATGATTGACTTCCCCCTTGTTGGTCTCGCCGTATATTCCTCTGTATGTTTTTGTTGGGAATGCGTGGAGTATTTTTATCTTTTTTTTTTCTTTTCCATATTATATATATATGCTGTGTGCTTGGGAGTCTTGAGAAACCCACACGGGGTTGTTCACCCCGGCCCCTTTCTCTCACATTGCGACAGTGTTGTGTTGCCTTGTTTGTGTCTGTTTAACTTGTCTCTTTCACTCTATTCCCATGTGGAGAGTATATTTGATGATCACGAGATGCTTTTTCTGGGCCTCCCGACTTTCCGAAGATGGTGTATGAGTGTGTGGAAAGTGGGAAGAGATGTTCTTGTCGTCTCCTGACGCGGCAAGGGAAAGATTCTTAGAGCGATATATTCTTCGAGAAATCCTCATTAGTGCGGTTCTCCCAATGGAAAGTCGACTTTTTGCCCTTCCACTGAAAGAATTCACACTGGCTGTTGCCTTTCCTGAGAGAGTCCATAAACACCCATGGCTAGGTACTGAGGGAGGAAACAATTGAATAGTGTGGCCGGGATTTACAAGCCCACACGTCGATGAACTTTTATTGCTGTGCCTCTCTTTGTGACGTGAGTGGCGTGAAAATTGCGCCACTCTGGCTGATCTTCTTTGCCAATCTCACCGGAATGATCCTCCAACGGTGGTGTAACTCAGCACTCCTCACTAGAGTTTAGTGTGTTGTATAGGAGTATAGAGAATTTTGCAGTGAATCAAATGATTCAGCAATGCTTACAATTATTTGAAATTATAACTTTGATTTATCCAACAATATGTGGAGGCTTGGATCACACATATGGAGGAGCCTTTTATATACTTAAACTTTCACACAGCAAAAAGTATCAGTATTTTGTGTGTAAGCGAATGGGGAGATGGAGAAAGAAAGAGAGAGGCAATGACCTAAACACAATCACTTATGGGATCATGGGAAATATACAGCAAAGTGTAGCTTCACTTCTGCATCATCTCTCCACTTCGGCTGTGGTCACCAATTTCTTGCTAGGCTAGAGTGCTCCTAATCTCATGGGTCTCTCCAATGACTTCTCTTTCTCTCTTACCCATGGTGATCACACTCCCCAATCGTATGCGGCACAGGCAGTGGAGCATACATGTAATTGAGGATGTACACACAACCTAGAAACAATTCCCTGCCTGACTGATCACTTTTATGATCATGTTTGCCTGGAATGAGATCGAGCGAGATGAAGTGGAAGGAACGGTGACAATTTTGTCAAATGCATTAAAAGCAAAATGCCTCGAGGGGATGTCACCAAATCACAGCATTTATCGATCACAATTTTTCAAATGATCAAGATTATTGCGGAAATGATCAGTGATCGAGCGGTAGAGTGACGGGTAAATTTGTCTCTGTCGAAGTTCTTTGATCGCAGAAGGATCGGAGATAACCACAGCAGCACAGCAAATGATTAAATTTTATTTTATAAACAGTTACTTTTGATCTTGATATTTAAAAATCTTTTTTCTAAGTTTGAGGGAAGACTTTCATATTACATTTTGCTTAATAATATTCTTTTCACTAAACTTTTTTTTATACATAGGGTAAAGTGATACAAGTTGGACATAGTGTTACAAGTTTGACAATTTGCCGGTACAAGTTGGACAGGGATTTTTCCTTGATAAATACAGTACAACATTTTTTTTAAGCACAAGGAACCAAATTATAAAACTAAAGCATTAAAAATATACAAATAAATATGAAGTACTGAATTTATCAAGAAAAAAAGCTCTGTCCAACTTGTACCATTGTCCAACTTGTACTATGGTCCAACTTGTACCACTTTAACCTAGTGCTTTAAAATTGGAATAAGAAACTGATGAAAAATGTTTTAACTGAAAATTTTAATACCTTAATACAGCGAAAGGTCTACAGGTATTAAATTTGTTACAGGGTTAATATGGTGCACTGTTTTTAAGAAATTCGTGCCAATTCCTTATTACACAACATCGTATTACACCTTAAAACCCTTAAAAGTATCGTATTTTCGTCCCTAGGAATCTTTTTTTATAGACAAAATTACAAATAATGTTTCCTGAACTACTCAACCTCTTGGTTAAGCCAAGCTTCCTGAAGCCTTTTATTAGAATGATTTTACTACTTAAAGTCTTATGACCTCTATCAATCAGAAACTCTAGTTATAAAAATAAAATTTTCCTACTGTTGAAGTCTTTAATTTGAAGAAAAAGTCAAATTTGATCATTTTATTGTCAATATAAACAATTTCTTAGAAAAGAACAGTTATAGCAATATTAAGAAATAAAAATACATATTTAAATTTCTCACTTATTTTGTACTATAAAATCGAATTAACGGCTGGTGTTCACGCACGCACAAGAGTGAATGCGGATCACTATGCCAAAAATGATTATTGGACAGACCTTTACTTGATATAATAATACTAGGTTGGTTGGACGAACCCCACATCCAAACCACCTCCTTTTTTTAAAAAAAAAAGATACCTATTCAAATTTCCTACAATGTACAGTGGCGGCCAAAATAATAGAATCAGCTCTGCAAAGACAACTATTTTACCTTTAGCATTTTTGTTTATTCCAATTCGATGAAGTAATTTTGATATAGAAATGTTCAAATAATTACCTTACGTCAAATAAGTATTGTTTTGGTTGCTATAGGTCTGTCTTTTTCACAGAATAGATCAATAGTGAAATTTGGTTTGAAAAACACGATAGGACCACTTTCATTTAAATTAAAGAATGTGGTCTATACATCGAATAAGTTTAAATAGACCCATATTTAGAAACCATAAATGACAGTTTTCCATTTTTTTTTGGCCGAACTGAATTTCACTATTGACGTATTCTGTGTAAAATAGTGACTTCTAGGGGCCAAAACAACTATTCTACGATTCTAATGATTTGAAGATTCTTACTTCAGAATTATATAATCAACCTGGGGTAAAAAATACAAAAGATAAAAAATATAAGCTTTGCAAAGTGATTCTATTATTTTGGCCGCTACTGTATATTTTAAAATAAATAAAAGGAAAGACATAGCTTTGGGTAATATATCGGCCACTTTGAGTCTCATAGTTCCTTGCCTTTCCGGAAGCCTTCTAAAGTCTTTTTCATATCATCTCGTTCCTGAAAGCGATATTTTTGTTTTTTTTTTTTTAATTTTTTATGTATAATCCCTAGGGAATAAGAAAAACTATGGAAAATTGAAGAACAAATGAAGTAGCCGAAATCGCAAGCTGGCCGAGATTTGATAAATTTCCCTTTATTCATATGGGCAGTTGTAAGGTAGAAAAATTTAAACAAAAAAAATTTGCAAGAATCTTATCAAAAACTTGCTGTTTCTTTTTTTAAATGCTTCTTAAGAGAAGCAGATTTTTCCAGTCTTAATAGCGTGTGCCCTAATTTATCAAAGCTTTCAGTGCTTTCAATATAGATCTTTTTTATTAGATCTTTTATACCAACTACAGGTGAAGGCTTTCACGGTTCGCACACGCTTTGGCTTCGAACACTTCATATTTTTCTCATATTCCTCTAATGAATCTGATCTATTTGAAATTCCAAGCTTAATAGGGGAGACCGGGGTACTTTTAGCCAGCAAATGAGGCTTTTTTCGCGCATGATTCATGAAAAAATGATCAGGTTTGTCTAATATTTTTATGTTTCATAAGTAGCATTAGGATGTTGGCTATATGAAACAGTGTAATTCAAAGCTCTAAAATCCTTGACTTTTTCTAGAAAGGATAAGAAAAAAGCATGACACATTGGCTACACTTTATTTTAAACTGGAGATACCAAATATTGTTTCGCTTGATACACTGAAGCCCACTGATGCTAAATATGTCACTTAAACCTAAAGAAAAAGGCTTTAGCCGACTTTTTTATGACGTTTTTATAATTGCGGCAAAATTGATGCAAATATCTTGAAAAAATATTTTTCACAAATCGCACATTCAAATGTCGATATTGCTTAGAATATCCAACGACTCCTTCATATTAACATTGGTAATATGAAGGAGTCGTTGGAATATCAATAGTACTTTTTCTATAAGTACTCAATAGTAAGACTATGAGATTTTGACTAACAACTTTGAAAACCAAATGCTAGGCCAAAAACTGTCATATCAAAATTACAATTTTATACCCATTTTATAAAAATGCTTCTAAATTGTAGGATAACAGGATCAGATTTATAAATATTTCTGGGAATATGGGGATATGTTCCTGCTTTCATTAAAAAAAAATACTTTGCTCAATGTGCATTTTAAGGGAAACAAGGAAAATCCACTGTCTGCTTTTACCCCTGGCTAATTGTACCCCGGTCTCCCCTATAGTTTTTCTAATTCTTCTAGAAGCAAGTAAAATTTTTCAATGTTAATTTGCTAAGTTCTTTTGAATCGAAAAAAATCCGTTGTAATAATAAATTTATTTATTTTATATGAAGGAACTAAAAACTTTTGAAAAAAAGGTCGAATGATTAGCTTACTGGATATCTCATACGATCAGGAAAGAGTTGAAACTTCAAAATTATTTCTTATATACTGGAAAAATATTGTGTAACGGCGAGAAACTTTTAAATATCTACTCGAAATTGATTTAGATTAGATATTTGGAAATTTTATTTATTTAAAAAAGATAAAATTGAAAAAATGAAAACACTATGATTTTTCCAAAGAAAAGATTTCAAAGTTGTGGTATATACTTTGTTAGTTATAAATATTAAATAATTTTCCGTTTTCAGGATAATAATTTTTTTTCTAATCACTGTTTTAGATTTATTAACACTAAACCTATAGACCGTTTTTGGTCGGTTTTCGGTCTAGTGACAAACTGCGGTAGGGTAGGATGGGTAGGATGCTCAACAAATTTGTCTTGGAAAAGAGCAAAAATTAAAATTTAAATATTGAAAAATATATTACATGCATATTTTAGGAAATTCATAAAGTTTGATAGCGACATTGTACTGTTTAAATATGTGTTAATTTTAAAACTGGTCAATTTTACCGGATCTTGGTAGGTTTAGTGTTAATCCGTGTTTCAAAACTGCTTCAGATATTTCCAGTATAAAATATTTATTTAAAATTTAAGAAAAACTATAGAATTAAAAAAGAAAAGCTTCAGTTAAAAAAAGCTTTGATCTACAGATACTTTTATTAATATTAAATTCGTAATTTTTACATCATGGCATTAAAAGGTTTCTTTTATGTAAAGGTTTAGTAGGGTCAGATGGGGTAATTCGGAATCATATCTATTTTGGAATTTTGAGATTTTCTCACTGTTTTCAAATGGTTAAAAAGAAACAGGAAACCACGAAGAAGTACAAGGCTTTACATTCGAGAGTACGTCTTCGTTGTTTTTTTTTTCTTTTTGCGATGTAAAACTGTTAGAATATCTCAAAGTTCCGAATTAGACATCATTCCAAATTATCCCATCTTACCCTAAAGGAAAAATTTTTAATTTTAATGATCATATTTTTCGATTAGTTAAGATTGTTTTTTAACTAATCCTTAAAAATAAATTGTTTAACAGTTTAACTTTGGAGGATAGGGGAAAGTACTCTACCTTCGAACGTTCATGCCTTCGAATAGTGTGAATTTTCTTTTATTTTCCTAAGAGACTTACACGTAATTATCACATGATTATCAATAATTGATGATAAGCTAACTAATATTTAATAGAAATGTATATGTCTCTTAGGATAAATAAAAGAAAATTCACATTATTCGAAGGCATGAACCTTCGAAGGGAGAGTACTTCCCCTATAGTTGAATGCCTTACCCAAGAGATGTAATACAATTTTCTTCACTTATATCATTTCATCTCTATCCTAATAATCTCGCTATGGGTTTGATGCCCTCACTGTGAAGAACCCCTTTCGTGGAATTAAACACGGAAGACGCGATGCCCCGAAGAGGAATGAATCCAGAGAATGAGAAAATTGAGGTTTGAGGTGAAGAAAGAGACAAAAATTGGTTGAGAGCGGAAAAAGAGTCTTCTCATTAACAACAAAGTTTTTCTTTATTTTTGCTGTTCTCTTTTCAAACAATCACTGACTCTAGCAGGTGCTAAACATGAAGAAGAGTAAAAAAAAATAATAGAAAAAGTTATAGTAGAAATGCCTTAAATTAAGAAGATGACGATGGAAGGAAATGCTGGGGATGTCCTTTGGGATTAGAGAGATTTTCCTGCGGTGATTGAGGGTAGAAGGGGACATTTGTAGGGGACACCATCTTTGCAGCAGTATTCTCGTCCTGCTGAAAAGTTTGTGTTGATCCACGTGCCATTGCAGTTCTCCACAAATAAGTAGGCGCGTTCCTTGTGACAATCGCGATCGATGGCAGCACAGAGGAGTGGTCCGGAATTTGGAAGATGTTTGACCAGCTGGTATTGAGAAAACAAAGAGACATGGAGGTGTGTTAAAGATGAAGTATACGCACGATAAAAAAAGAGATGAAGGAGATAAAGGAAATTTACCGATTCAAGACACCAATTTGTGCACTGCTTCAGTCCAAGGAGGGTACATTGGAAAGTCTCCTCATGCTCGTGAATTAGAGCTGGTGATCCCCTTGGGGCTTCCTTGGATCCCTTTGTAAATTGACCAGATAGGAAGACAGCACAGCTGCAGGGATGTCGTTCAATTTCATTCACCTGAAGTTGCTGCTGGAGTTCTTGCAGGGATTCCTTGAAAGATGTATGTCCGATGAGATTTCTTCCACCCAGGAGACTGGTTAGGTTTTTTGCTCCAATCCCTGTTGTCATCCCTGATGATTGTCCAAAAACTACCACCAACAGACACAAACTAATCACCTGAGATGTCTTCATGATGATCACTATCTTTCACTTCTACTTCTAATTAATGCTTCCCACCACGAAAAAGTGGTATTTTATATCAATTGAAAGAATGATCCCTCCACATTCAGTTTTTTTTGGTAGGGAAAATACGGAAAATACCATCAATATTCAAGAAAAAAAAGTCGAGACAACAAAAAATAAGCAAAGAATTGGAATATTGCAACATTAGCAAAATTCACGGCTATTCGAAAAATAAAACATTCTTATTACAAACATTAAGTAATTGGGCGCATAAAGTGGGTTAAAATGCAAGTTGAGAAGAGAATAATTGTGTTAAACATCAACTTCCGGATATTCTTTTTTAAACTTCCTTGTGCATAAGATTGGCTTCGCCTTTGAAGACAATTTTCTTGTCTTGATAGCATTCATAGGTCACTGTGATGATCTTCCTGAGATCGGCTACTTCAATGCGGATGTTGATGTCCTTGTCCACGACGCATTTGTGTGGAAAGGACAGTTTCTGTGAGACAAGGATACTTCCGGGACCGGGTAATTGACTTCCCACTAGTCCAGAGACGATTCCATTGAGGAGCGAACCGGGAATGAGACGATGTTCAGGTGGTTGGTCACTTGAGTGAATGGGGTTCTTGTCTCCGATAACACGAGTAAATCGATCGACGTCGCCCTGAGAAATGCGTCTGGTGACCTCAAGAATGTCACCTTTTTTCACGTGAGCCGCCACCGTTGTGAAGCTCCTGGAAGACTCCATTGCCCTGAGGATGTTTTGTACTCTTGCCAGCATCATTGTTTCTCCAGTGAATGGCAGCTGAATGAACTACTAAAAAGTGGAAAACAGCATTACCCAGAACACTGAGACACCGGTCCTGGGAGGACAAGCTTCCCCTCCCCAAAGGACAGACTAATGTAAGTACCTGACAAAATTACGGATGGATTCAGAGGTATTTCCCTAGAGATTTTTCCACAAATCTTGTCGGCACCGTGAACACCGGGACTTGGAGAAAAAAATCCGCGATTTGCCTGTCAATACTCTGCGCAGAATCCGGCGAAGTCTGGCGATTCCCCTGATTTCAAATGCAAACGGACAAAAAGACAGTGTATTCTTGTATTTTTCCTTATCATTTTATTAGGTTTCTTAAGTTCCTAAAAGTGAATGGGTGCATCTTAAAAAAAAAGTAATAAGTAGTGTGAAAAAGAAAGATAAGAATGATTCAGACAGATTCCCGGCTAAGGCCTGAGGAACTTCCTGTACTTCCACGACTGTCGAGTCTTCTGGGCGGTAGTACAAAGTGATAGAGCGGATTGATGTCTGTTTGCTGAAGAGGTGGCCTAGCTCTGATCCCATATGTTGTAGGACGTTCACTGGGTTCCTGTGAGAGCATCAGTTGAAGCAGGGAATATTCACTTGTGTAGTGATTAGAGAAATCCGGTGGGAATTGATTGGATCGCACCCCTTCCAGTGTCTTGATGCGTTCCATCTCAGTGCTAAAGGTCACAAGGAGCTCAAATAGTATGAGTCCCAGTGAGTAGATGTCCACTTTGTAGTCATAGGGCTTTCCCACCATCTGTTCTGGGGACATATAGAGATGTGTGCCCACTTTCTGAGTGTGTGTCTTTTTCTTGGGCATCAGAGGTGATTTTCTTGGGTCATTCTCATCACACGCATTGTCAGCCATATCAGTCACAAGTCCAAAATCTCCGATTTTGATCTGACCGTCCAAAGAGAAGAAAATGTTGCTGGGCTGAAAAGAAGAATTTCCGGTAAATTTTCAGGATTATAATGTCCCTGCAGTTTCCCTTGCCCCCAAAATTAAATTGATCTAAAATTGAAAAATTGTAAAAAAAAAGGGATGGCAAAGCGTCCCAGGCATTGCGAAATGCTCGAACTCGTGACTTAGATGCCATACCGCAAAAGTACTTTTGCATCATTTACCGTTTATCGGTTCTCAACCGATTTGAACCGATTCATAAATCTCTCAAGATCCCCCAAAATAGTTTTAAAAGTAATAGGTGTGATTTTCAGATAATTTTTTTATCGGTTATAAACCGGTTTATTACCGATTCAAAACCCATTGGAACCGGTTTAGTTTTGTTGGAAATTCCAAGACCTTTCCAACGACCCCAAACATGACCCCATTCGCTTATTAGGAACCGTTATTAGGAATGATTCAACGGTATTTTCGTCTAAGAACGAAATATTCGCCTGGTTAACCCTTTAACGACGAGAGTTTTTGCGGATCGAAAATACGCAACAAAAATGAAACCGATAGACAAAATCAGTAAAAAGTCTTACATCTAGCCTTAGAAAATAAAACAGAGTCTGATTCGGTGTCTTTTTTCCCCTATGAGCGATAGGGACAAAAATAGCCTAAAAATTGAAGTAATTTTTCTGACAATAACAATGAATGATAATTTTCACTCTAATGAAAAATATTATGTTTGAGTATTGTAGTTTCTTTTTCCAAAACGGTTTTGCTTAAAAAAATTGGAAGTATAAAAAATAATTAAAATTAATTTTCAAGATGAGAATTTAAAAATTCGTCATTTTTTAGCTTAAAAAATTACTGTATAGCAAATAGCTGGAGACTTGCAAAAAATATCCTAGATTCCTTCAACCTCTACTTTGCAATTACGTACAAACATAAGGAAAAAATAACTTTAGGTAGTCAGGAAAAATAATTTTCTTTATGGGACACAGATGTTCAAATCGTCCTTAAAGGGTTAATCTCTAACTGTGTTATCACACTTGTAACATTAAAATTTTAACAATTTTAATATGATTCACATTAATTGTCGCTGGTAAGAGTCCAAATGTGTAATTTGTGTGTTTGCATCATTTTATATTCAAAATTTGATCTATTTGTTTATAAAAAGGTAGACTTGGCCCGCAAAATTTGATATAAATTGATTTATAGCATTAATGCGAAAAATTAATGCGATTTTCTCTTTAATTTTTTAATATGAAAAATATTTATGCTTTAGGTAAATTTAAACTTATATTTTTGCAGGCCAAGTCCACTTCTTTATCAATAAATGGAAAAACTCCAAATATTAAGTGACACAAAGACACAAATAACATATTTGGACGCTCACAAGCGACAATTAATGTGAACCTCATTAAAATTTTAATGTGCAAGTGTGATAACGCCGTTACGAATAATCACAATTTTGATAGAGTTTTCTTTTGGAACCGTTTTGATACGGTCGAATGTCTACAAATTTAAGTTGATTTCGTTTTATACAAATTTGTTCCTGAACACTGTCAGGAACAAATTGGTACATTTTCTTTATAACAATATTATTCCTACATCTGTAACATATTTGTTCGAAAAATATTCGGTGTCCGTGGACGAGGTAATTTTTGGAACGAAATTATTACTCATATGGGGAATCTTTTTGTTCCCATTGTCGGGAACAAATTCGTGTAAAAGATTTCGTAATACAGTTAAGGCTTATACTTTAGTCGAGATGGATTTCGGTGGCGAAAGTTCATAAGGAACATCAAATTAGAATCCACTTAAGAGTGTTTTATACAGATGCGTGCATGACGAAATCATATGCGAATGCTGGCGGCAGAAGGGGAAGGGAATCTCAAATTAAAAAAGTGAAACCATATAGCACGAAAATTGCCACAGACTTAGCGTCCTCTTCGCTTCGTTGGTGACGGATGATTGAGTGTGAGAGGAGGGATACGATTTTATTACTAGACGAGCTATTTTTTGGAACAAATTTGTTACTAATATTGGGTAGGGGAGACTGGGGCAAAAAGTCACAAAACGGATATTTTATTTTTTCACAAGCTACTCGAGCGCTTGAAAAACGTCTAATTAGCGCAGTTTTATAGGAAATTTACCGCTCTACAACTTTGTGAAAGTAATTTTCCTCTATTTTCTAAGGAAATATATTTATCGAACCGTTTTCTAAATAAAACGATAAACGTAGCCGATTTCTAAAAGGTCATTTTGTGACCATTCTCAAAAATGCTGGGGCAAATAGTATCAGACATTGGGTATTATCATATTTTGATTCGCTTCATTTCGGGTTTCCGTAAATTTGAAAAAATACCTAGAGGACATAGGGTAAGTGTGCCGAATTCCGGCCAGCTTACAATTCCGGCCACTTTTTTTGTTCCTCGAATTTTCATGAATTTTTAGTTTTTACATACTGTAGAGATTATACAATGCAAAAGAATTACAAAAAATGTGGCTTCGATAAACGAGATGACGTGAAAAAGACATTATTGGAAAAATTCCCGCAAAGCAAGGAACTATGAGAATGAAGGTGGCCGAAATAGGGCACCAAAGCTATGTCTACATTTTTATTCATTTTAAAATGTATTAGGAATGATTTTAATGTAAATAAAGACGATAAACTTTCTACAAGGTTCTAAGCAACACCCCTTAAGTAGAAGGAATGAAAAAATCAATTTCTATTAAAAATATTACATTTCAAACTTGAGACTTTGACGCTTGCATACAACTATGCCAAAATTTGGCACACTTACCCTATTTTCATAGAAAATTTATTCATCTACACCTTTGTAAAACACCATTTTCTCTGCGAGAAAAGTGAGAAAATGAGAAAAGCACTTTTCAATCTATTTTAGAAAAAACACACAAAAGACCGCAAATCGTTTGACCAATAATGCAAACAACAAGCGGCGAGACATGATAATGACGTTTCTTTTCGCCGTGAGACATCAGAAATTGGTTCGCTCTTTTGTTACTTTTTGCTCTATACCTTTTGTTACTTTTTACCCCAAGTGGTCATTTTTAATAAAAGGATTTCTGGAGAAAAGAACTTTTGTGAAATTTTAAAATAGATAGCGGATTCGTATTCAAAAAATCCAAATTATTTAGAAAATATTCACCAAGTGCATCAATTTTGGAAAATAAGTCGGTAATAATTGTTATCTTCTGCAAGGAAAATATTTGAAAAATAGGGCTAAAAATTTCGATATTTTTTATTTTCTAAATTCCTTGTTCGAATTCTAAGAAACTTACGACTTTGAAGAAGGGCTATGGAGGCTATCTATAGAAAAAAATTTGAGCCGCTATCTTTTTTACCTTCACTGAGAAAAAAACGGGGGTGCGATTAACTTTTTTTCTTCATAACTGTAACACTTTTTAGGTGTAAAAATATATCAACATTTTTTAATGTTAATTTTACACCTTTTTAAGGGTAAAATTAACATAAAAAGGGTAACTTTAACCCCCAATACACCTAAAAAGGGTAATATTTACACCGATTTCGGATCAATACTGCAGGGTAAAATTAACATTTCCGGAATGTTATTTTAACTTTTTCGGATTTCTCTCAAGTGTTGGAAGATATTGAATTTTGAATTTTTCGATTTGTGACTTTTTGCCCCAGTCTCCCCGACCCCTTCCAATTTCAATTATATTTACTCACCTTGAGATCACGATGAATGAGACCCTTTTCGTGGACATATTCGACTGCTCGGACAATTTGGTCAAAAATCGGAATGACTTGGTTCTGCCTCTCTTGTTTGCTATTCATCTGCAGCCATTCCTTCAGGCTCTGCTTTTGGCACAGTTGCATCTGAATGTAAAGGTACATCCTTGTTGTGGTTGGTGGACCAAAAACCACATCACCCTGACTTGTAAGATCCAGTGACATGGGACGTTTCCGGGGCCTGGTCATTTTCCCAAATGGCTGATCGTCATTCCTGTTTTTGGACACGGTATGGCTGGAATTGGTGAAATGTGTGGGCAAAATGGGACTATTTCTGTCACTTGATCCATCGAGAGTGCCATTGTGGCGGAACTCAATGAAAGAATCATCATCATCCTCATCGGCTACTTCTCCTTTGCTCTTCGTCAATACTGCATAGTTATCTGCTCCTGTTCCACTGTCACTCTCGAATTGTATAAAAGAGGAATCATCGTCGATTTTATCACGAGATTTTGGTCCAAAATCCTCTTCGCTGAAGTTAACTCCATCTTGCGTATTAATCCTGAAGATCCAAGGATTGGTCTTTTTCGATGGGGTTTTCTTGATGCTATCGGTATCCGTCCCGCTTCCTCCGTACGTTGGCGGCGGGGAAGTTTCGGTTGGGGTGCCAATGTCAATGGACGTTGATAGAGTTTCTCGTGCCATCCAGATGCGATCTTCATTCTCCTGCCAGCCTGGTGGGGGAGTCTCCACCCAAGCCTGGAAATATCTCACAATATTCTGATGTTCACAATTGGCCAATGTTCTCACTTCTCGCATCACACGATCACGACTTTCCTGCTTACTTGGCAGAACAATTCTCTTGATGGCATATTTACAGTGATCAATTTTGTTTTTGGCCTCAAAGACAACCCCAAAACCTCCTCGTCCAAGGCACTGAAGCATCTCAAAGTCTGTGAGGAACCGTGAGGTAAAAATTTCCGGATTATTGGATTCTGATAGGGAGCGATTTCTTGTCAAATCCAAAGCTTCCTGGGTTTCATCTTCATTGTCTTTGAGCTTGGTAAAGGGTGTCTCTACGAGACGTTCAACAATCATAACATCCCTTTCCGGTCTCACTTGTCGGCGATTGTTGATGAAGAGATTAATGACAAAACTCGATGTCAGTCCAATTACAAAGATCTCTTTCCACCAGAGCAAAAGGGATTTAAAGCGGAATTTCTGTGGATGTTCCAATAATTCCTCCATGGTCAATTCCCTGCTATCCTCACCATTACCCGTTAGTTCTGACTGAGAAGTCAAGTTGTTCTTATCGCACAGAGGATGCTTTTCCTCAATGGCTGGATACAGATAAAAGCCATTTCCATTCACAAATTCCGAAGCATAGAGGACAGAAAGGGCAGTTCCTTTGCTTTCTGCTGACTCCTCATCACTCCCAGAAACTGTCTCTGTGTCATATTGAATAAGTTTCCATGCCGATGATGCTGCTGGATAGGGTTTCCAGGGGATTTTCGTATACTTCGCCACCTGCTTGTCCCCAAAGGCAAAAGGTGGCTGAAGGGATTTTCTCATGGCTTCAGATTCCTGGATGTAGACTTGTTTCCTGAACATCCCTAAATATACAGATGGTGGAATGGTATCCCGGGAGGGATTGGGGAATGCTTCATTGCCATCCCATAGGGACTGGGCTGAGTCAAAGAGATTTATTGTCTGAAGATTTTCAGTACCATCAGACTGCCAGGCGCTTACAATGGGATAATCAAACTGGAAATGATACAAAATTATTCATTGCATTGTTATCTGTGCGATATCGAGGCTTACAAGGCATTGTACGAATATGATAACAATAACAGAGATAAGATTATCTTAAAGCGTCTATTTAGCAATTAAAAACAATAAGAAAGCAACATTTACAGAGTACTCGAACTTTCAAAAAAAGTCTAGGCTTAAAACACGTTTTTTTAACCCAAATTTAGGTACTTCGAAATAGTTAAATGAAAAAATCGGAAAAATCAAAGGATAAAATACTGTGATTCTTCTGGGTTCTTCATGTTCGCAAATATTTTTTAATAAATAAAATTATAAGAATTGTATTATGCCCAACGCACAGTATAACTTTTCTTTTGTAAACATGTTTTTGACATTTTAATGAGAGTGAATGAGATCTAGATCTAGTCATCTTGCTCACTCTCATAGAAAATTTTGAAAATATATTTACAAACAAAAGTTTATTGTGCGCTGGACATTAAAGATACTCCAAAAACTTGTTTCCATAGTGAAGGACAGGATGAGGAAAAGTATAATCGGACATAATGGGGTAGGGGTCACTGAAGACTGGAAGTCAATATCTGTAATTTTTTGGCTTCTAAGTCAATAGAAGAGACAACATTAGAAGTACTGCAAAACAGATACAGTGTAGACTCTCTCTCAATTGGGCATTTGGGGCAAAATGTCATCCGGTTTAGCGATAGAATTGAGCGTCAAAGCCTTTGTAAATTCCACAAAAAGCGCTCAATTATAAAGAATCATGATAAAATAGGAAGAACTACAGCGAACTTGAGTGAATTAGCTTCATAATTAAACGTGAAAATTGTCAACAAAATTTTTGGCCCGATTGAAAAAGAGCCGATTGAGCGAGAGTCTACGGTACAGTAGACTTTCACTTATCCGTGGACTCTTTGTCCGGGTGACAAAAAGGTCAGTAAGACAGTTGAATTTTAAAAATTTTATTGAAATATTGTGCCCATTTTGGTTTTTTTTTGTTCCATAGTGAGAAATAAATCGGTTCAGCAGAATCGGAGATATAGGCACCCAAGTATCAAAAAACGGCAAAAGCAGTTTTTCCTAAATACCAGGCGCAAAATCCAAATGAAATCAAAATGATAATATGGGGGGCAAGCAATATCTACTCTTAAATCTAATATACTTAGGAGATGACCTGCTTATGCAATCGACTGGTGTGGGCTCCAGACTGTCGCGAGCTCTCCGCACTATGTCCTATCACTTGTACGACTCATGACGAACTCACGTCCGTATTCACTGAGATCGTACGATCGACTAAACTAATACAGTCGTCTCCACCATCACCAGAGGCGCTGGCCTAAAAAGGAGACATTGTGTCTCGAATATTTAGGGTTGCCTCAGCAGAGCATTTATTGCTATCAGGCGGGAAATTTAAGCTCTACAATAAGTATTTTCGTAAATCATTTGACCCTAGCTATAGAAAAAATAGCATGAGAACCCAGGGACAAAATCATCGTTGCACAGTGTAATGGTTCCGCTACAACTTTTAGATCAGGAAAATTTCATGAAGTCGAAATTGGAATCCCTTTCTTTCTCACACGCTTTACACATTATACCTATCCACTATTTCGCACTCTTCTTCTTCTTTTAAACATCACAACAAATTCAATTTAACTCAATCGATTTTAGAGAGTGAAGGAATGAGATGGACCTATGCAAAACGTGTGAGAATCAAAGGGACTCCAATTTTGACTTCATGAAATGCTACTGATCTAAAAGTGTATAGGAGCTATAAAAAATTAAATTCGATTAGTAAATAAAACTATTTTTATGGCGCCTGGCACACCTTTTCAATTTAGTGAAATCCAACCGATTAAAATTATACTTCTCACTTTTTCAAATTGAAAATATAGTTGTCTCTTTCTGTCAAATGCAAATCGAAATTGAAATTGAAAATAAAATTGAAATTTCAATTTGCTTTTATATTAGATAAATTAGATATATTGCATTAGACTAGTGATGTGCAAAAACCGTTGAAACCGAATTAACGTCAAAATAAGTTTGTTATAGTAGCGTTTTGACCATTGACGTACATGTTTCATTTGATGTTTATTCGGTTTCAACGGTTCTTGCACGCCTCTGTATTAGACAATATATCTAATTTAAATTTGTAAAAAATGACAGGTGAAATTTCAATCAATTGAAATTCACTAAATTGGCCAGCGTTATTATGCATTCGGCACATCTTTTAGCTTGGTATAATTTCATGTAATAGAAATTCGTATCCTTTTCTTTCTCAAATGTTTTGCATAAGTCTATCCCATTCTTTCAATCTCAAAATTGTACTGAACTAAATTTAATTTGGTGTGATGCTCAAAAGATGAAGAGTGCAAAAGAGTTGGATAGACAGATACAGATCTTTAGAGAAAGAAAGAGATGTGAGTTTTGACTCTATGAAATTTTCTTGATCTATACAAGATGTGCCGGAGCCATAACCAAATAAATTGAAAACGTTCTTATCGCACCAATACATCTTAAACCTTAATCATTGATTCTTAATCCTCAGTGTATGATGGTTTGGGCTGATCTTCTACCGCCAAGTTTTTCGAGCTGAGTAGTCTCGAGAATCAGCCTGTGTCTATTTTCGGCATAAGTCGGCTTTTCAAGAGCAAAAGTTAAAAAGGCTATCAAGGGAATGGGGCATGTTTGAGCTCGTTGGAAAGGTCTTGGAATTTCCGACAAAACTGAATCGGTTCCAATCAGCTTTGAACCGGTAATGAACCGGTTAATAACCGATAAGTAATTTTTATTCAAAATTCAATTATATGTGTCCTAAGTTATTTTGGCCAATGTTTTCAGTGATTTATAAATCCGTTCAAATCGGTTGTGAACCGGTAATGAACCGATAAGTAATTTTTGTCCGAAAATCAATTTTATTACTCTTAAAATTATTTTGTGGGATCTTTCGAGTGTTTTGTAAATCGGTTTAAATCAGTTGAGAACCAGTAAACGGTAAATGATGCGGAAGGACTTGAGAGATAGCATCTAATACCGGCTTCAGACTGGAGGTTTAGCCCAGTTCCCGAAGGTCTCCAAAATCTAAATAAGAAGCAATTTTATTGATTTTTCAAAATCTATTGAATAATTTGCCTTTAACCCTTTAACGACGAGACATTTTTCACGGACTGAAAATCAACAATAAAAATTAAACTGGGAAACATAATCAATGATAAGTCTTACATCTAACCTTGGAAAGTCCAACAGAGTCTGATTCGGTGTATTTTGTGGCTCTATAAACGATAGGGACAAAAATAGCTCAAAAATTTACGTAATTTTTCTGACAATTCCAATGAATAATATTTTTCGCTTTAATGAAAAATATTACGTATGAGTATCGTAGTTTTTATTGCCAAGAGTTTTGCTTAAAAAAAATTGTAAGTATAAAAAATAAATAAAATCAATTATCAATTTGAGAATTTAAAAATTCGTCATTTTTAGCTTGAATATTTAACTATCTAGCAAATAGCTAGAGACTTGCAAAAAATATTCTGGATTCCTTCAACCTTCTACTTTACAATTATGTACAAACATAAAAAAATAACTTTGGGTAGTCAGGAAAAAATATTTTCTTTATGGGACACCGGTGTTCCAATTGTCCTTAAAGGGTTAATATCAAATTCTAAACAGCAATTTCTTAAAAAATCATGCTTGATAAGGAATTAGAGGAGTTAAGCCAGATGGCTAAGCTTTTTATGCCCTAGACACACTTACGACTTAAGCCGAGAGACGACTTAGTGGAAACTGATGGAAATGCACTTTAACCACTATTTCTAATATAATTACGCTAAACCGTCTCTCGGCTAATCCTCAGGTCTATCAAGGCCCTTAGGTCTGAAGCCCGTATAAGACACGAGTTCGAGCACTTTGCAAAGCCTAGGACCTTTGCCATTTTTTCTATTCTGTTGTGATGGAGGTAATATAGACAAGGAAAAAAGTAACCCACTTACTTTATGCTTCCAGAGAATGGTGTTTGGGGATGATTTGCTGATGGCGCAGACAAGTCCCTCTGGTACAATTAATTTTATCTCGTAGTTGAGATCAGCCACAGCCTCAGGGTCCAGGTGGCAATTTTCACTGCGTGCAATGTCCATCTCATGGTGGCCAACACTAAAATTCCATCGTTCGCCGCCGGAACGAGGATCAACAGCTCGTACGGTTTGTGTTTGACGCCGGAGGATGATGACATCATCGAGAAGGGGGTCATGCACCTCAGTGGTTCCCTCATCGATGGCATCCGTGCGATTTTGGCAGCCTCCGATGGAACATTCATAGATGACCTGACCAGTTCTCATGGAAATCCCATAGGAGCGGGTTTCCTTGCCACCGGAAATGACGACATCGTTGGAGAATTTGAAGGATGCTGTGAGGAGTTGATCAGCTGTGATGGGAATGGCTTCAATGGTTTGACCATCGAATTGATAGAGGCTGCCACTGAGAGATGGTATCATTCGCACCATTCGGCCGTTGTTCGTCAGCTCAAGGCTGTGGATGCTGGAGGATAGGAGGGAACCTGGACCAGTTGGAACACTCCATTTCACCACACCATCCACGTCAAGAGCCGATAGGCGTCCGTCCAATGTCGTTACGAAGAGTAATCTGGAAGAGATTGCATACGCAGTGTGACCTTGGTGGGATTATCTGCGATGGTTGGGAAAGAGCGAGAGAGTAGAACACATCTCGTATAAGAAATGAGTCACCTATTCTCTGATGATCTCTCAACATTATCTCGGCAGTGGGTTAATTTCTCCACATTGTCACTGCCTTGAACGTGAGAGGTGCCCAGGAGAACAGAAGTCACGGCCAGGGATGTAAAGAGTAGCGTCCTCCGTGCAATTCTTTCCCAATTCATTGTGAGACTGAGCTCTTGATGTCTATCGGCGGATTTGGACGCAATCGCAACACCATAATCACCTGTTCTATGCACAACTAGTCACTATACTAAAATATTCTCTTATCTTTGTTTATGATTAAATTTTTTAGCGATATTACAACACTATTTCTGCTCCAAACCACTCTGACACTACCTTTGAGTGTCACAACATCCACGAAACTGTGCAGAAGCGCCATCTCCTGGGACTTTTCCTGACTGATTCCAGGCGGTAAGATTTTATTTGGGTTGTTCAGGTTTTCTTGGGAATCTGGGGATTTTCTGCAAGGACATTTCTCGAATTGGGAACGAGGAAGTCCTTGAGGATTACTTGAATTTATTTCCTTTTATTAATTGTGAATTTTTATCGAAGAAAACACCATTTGAGTATATTTACTCAGCTGACACTTTTTCTTTACCTTTTATCTGCTGATCCACAGGTGTAAAGTTCAAGAGGAAAAATTTGCAGAAATGTCGTCAATTTCCTTTAAATTCTACTATGACTTGCTCTCACCACCTTCGAGAGCTCTAATCACATTTTTCAGGGTAGCAAACATCCCGGCAGAACCCATTCCAATAGCTCTGAGGAAAGGTAAATTGGCTTTTGGGGCTCTTGTTCAGTGGGATTTTGTCCAGATTTTTGGGATATTCAGAATTTCCCTGTTTCAGGTGAACATCTTACAGAGAAGTACAAGAAGGAAGTCAGCAGATTCCCTACCCTTCCCTGCATCAATGACAATGGGTTTAGGCTTTCAGAGAGCGTGGCTATTGTGAGGTATCTGAAGAATACCCGGGGATTTGATGATTTTTGGTATCCAGAAGATCCAAAAGCTCAAGCACTAGTTGATGAGTATCTGTCATGGACACACAATAACATCCGGATGACTTCTGGTCTTTATTTTATCACAAAGTGGCGTACTCCAATTTTGACTGGACAGAAGGCTGATGAGAAGGAAGTTGCCAAACTTGAGGCTGAACTCTCAAAGACTCTAGATATCATTGAGAATATCTGGCTCAAAGCCACACCATTTATCGCAGGGGATAGTCTTTCTGTGGCTGATGTCTTTGCGGCATGTGATATTGAACAACCGAGTAAGTATTACTTCCTTGCTCTCCGGAAGCAATATTCCAAAATCACCCAAACCCAAGGGGGAGATATTAGGGTGAAAATTTGTACACCACTTCCAGGCACTTCCACAATTTGCATGGAATAGCCCTGCACACTTCCAAAATTTCGCAACACTCTCGAAAATGCTGCAATACTTCCAGCACTTCCTGCACTTCATGCACTTCTTACACTTACTAATCAATAATTTATTTAATCTTATGAGAAATCTAATTAAGAAAACGTTAAAAAAAATATCCGAAGAAATTTATTATTCCGCATAGGGTAAATGTCCTAATTCAAAACCATTTCCAGACGCTTTAACTTTGACAGAAGATTCAACACATTAAGTTCATATTTTTTCTGAAGAGAATTACATAAATTTGCTCCTTGACTCCTATAGAATGTTACTGTTTAGTGAAAATTCTTTAGATATAATTTAAAAACTTCTTAAATACAAGAAAAATACACGAGCGTAAAATGCTTCTATTGGAAACAAATTAATCCAAATGGAGACAAGGGAAAGTTTCTAATTGGAGACAAACAGTGTAAGTGAAACCGCGACGAAATGCTCCCAATCCCAAAATCTTGTTGAGTTGCTCCTGAGTGCAGGATTTGTTCTTATTCCTGGTCTTTTCTCCTTTCCCATCTAAAACAATAAGAAAATCTCCAAAAAAAAAAAATCATATTTCCGGGGTTTCCTATTGAAGCATTTGCAGACACTTCAGAAAAACCCTTTTTGTTCACGAAATAAGGTAATTATTTCATTTGAAAACTTTACGTACCGGTAACAATAAAGATTACCAATTAATTTAACTAAAATTAGCCAGAAATGTGACATTAAATGTTAAACAAAACGAATAAATAAAAGTCACCTCATTGTGTTTTTCATTGGAAAACATGGTCTCGATCTATGAAAAATTCAATAATGAAAAAGTACACTTTTAATACTGTATTTATCGTGAAAACAATTACGTTTCCATTTGGAGTAGCGAAAAATTTGCATTTGGAGCAGGTTTTGAATTAGCTCAATTTACCCTACTAATCAATAATTTATTTAATCTTATGAGAAATCTAATTAAGAAAACATTAAAAAAATTTCTGAATAAATTTATTATTCCGCATATTTCTAACATTTTGCTTATAATTTGAATTTCTAGCGACAGATATTCTTGCATACTTTCAGTAATTTAATATTATCTTTGTTTTACGAAGGGGTGTATCAACATATTTTGAATTTTTCTAAGAGACCAGTGAAGCTACTTTTGGAAAATAGAGTCTCTAAAAAAATGTATTGTCGTTTGCAATTATTGACGCTGTGCTGGAAAGTCTGTAAGAATCCAAAAGTACGAGTGCAATAACTAATTCAGCACTTCAGATGTATCTTCACATTTTATTAAGCTTGATTTTCTCCCTGGTTTCAAAATTCTTTAAATTTTAAAATTTTGCACTCTTGGGAAAGGTTTTTAGTGATTGCTAATTTACTTTTGCAACAAGCTTGGCTATTTTTTGCAGGACCTTTTCCGTTATTGTTGTATTAGAGAAATTTCTCCAAAATTATTTTCCAACATTTTAATAATCTTTTCAATTGTTATCGAAAAATTTTCTTTCATTGGGATACTCACAATATAGCCATCAATATTAGAGATCGTTTAAAAGGGAATTGATATTTCGAAGAGTAAATCCCTATTTCGAAATTTTGAAAGCCACTTTTAATTATCTTTATTTAGAGCAAGAACACAATCTAAATAAACCTCCAAGATGTTTTTTTTTACAGAAGTCCATCACTTAGATTTATTCAAAATTACGCAAACATTAAATATTACAAATTTTCGTCAGTTAAATCAGCATTTGTCGTAACTTCCTTTTGACAACTTTTCAGGAGACGAAATTTTCAGTTCAGCTTTATTTTTCTTAAAAATGAGCCCCGAATGCGATACTTTTGAGTCAAAATAATAAAAGTGGCACTAATAAACTGTAAGTTAACTCGAGAAAATCTTTATAAAATTATTTAAAAGCTGCAA